>NW_028242403.1:0-366011 GCF_964263255.1 Lissotriton vulgaris
GAAAAGAGTGCTTTCTGGAACAAAAGCTGCATTTTTTGCCAAATTTGCTGTGGATCTTGCGCGCACTCTATGCGCACCGTCCCGATCAGGCGATGAATGCTAATTGGCTGTCAAGTGGCTGTTAACATTCATAACCAGGAATTGTTGGCAGCCATTTTGTGCCTCGGTAGAAGCGAGGATCTAGAAAATGTGTTCAACACGTATAAAGGGGGCATGTAAGAAATATTTTGAACATCTAGACCTGCTTAGGGGGTTCCACAAGGACCCCTAGGATCCCCCCCAAATTTTTCTTTTTTTGTGGAAAAAACATAGAAATGTGCTTTGGGTGCATGGATCCTCCGTAGTAAAAATAAAAACAAAGCGGGGGCTCCTGTGCTTGTTTAAAAATGAGCTACTTGGGAGGGCAAATCCCGGGGTCTAAAATATTACATTTGATGGGGGTCCAGAGGGGCCCTGTAGCCTAGGGGCCGCCATTCCTCGGTTCTACAAAATAAATAGGTGAGGGAGCTCAAAGGTCCGTCTAAGCCCCGGGGATTACCACCCTCCGGGGCTTTTTATATTTTGAGAGTGGGGCAGCGTGGTCTCCATTCTGGAGCAGTCGAAAGCCTTGGGGAACACCAACCCCCAGGAGCGTCTCCTACTGTGTCTCGGGGTGTCTGCCCCCGGGACACTGCTGTGTGCTATGGTAGGGCGGGAGTCGAGGTTCCCGCTGTGTCATATCAAGCTTGAGGGCATATTAACAAGTGCCATTTTGCAACCCAAAAATGCAGTGAAAATGACATCCCCCTATTTACTAGGTGATGCTAAGATGCATTAATGCATGTTAGAAGCCGGTTTGCTAAGGGCTCGCCTCATATCTCCAATGAGTTGCAATGTAGGTGTTCCCAGTGGCAAGGTAGGTGTTTCTATAAGAATATAAAAAGAAGACGGAGGTATGACAATAGCGTTGTATTTACAAGGCGGCCCTGGATTTGAGGACCGATAGGAAAACTCTCACTAATTACAGTTTATGTCAGATCCTAACATCTGTTCTGAAGTAGACTTAAGCATGTTTAATATGCGAGGTATATTAGTATGTTGAGTCCAAAGTCTTACATTAATAAGCTTTTCAGTTGCGAACATAAATTATCGCAGTATTTCTCGCAATATTAGGGGCATGTTTACAAGGACAGCGTTAGAATTATCGTCGCTTTAGCGTTAGGAAAGTGTTGTTAAAGCGGCCATAATGGCTTAATAATAGGCTTTTGAGAATTCGTGAGAATTCCAATAGAAGCCCAGGTTTACACCAGAGCATGTTAACGCTGTCCTTGATAATATGCCCCCAAGTTTGCTATGACAGGGCAAGAGCCTCGGCTCTCACTCTTGCATAGCAAACAGCAATGTTGAAAAAATCTTCCGGTAAGATAACAAAGGATTTTGAAGTCCATTATCGCAGTTTTAGTTGTAGTTTGCTGCCGTTAAAGCGGCGACAAATTAAGTTTTGTAATGCCAACAATTCTGTCTCCCATTTAAATAGGCACAAAGTTTTTAGTGAAGTGCATTGCATTGTGAATCGTGAAGCAACGCTGTCTTATTGTGATCAATAAAGAATTCAAAGAGTTGTGTACTTCTTTTGCTCGTAATGTACATAGGGGCAGATTTACAAGTTCCCTGCGTCACTATTGCATCACTTCTAACATGGGAAAGTGATATTGGCGAAATTGGCGCAAGTGGTTTTAAATCTGCTACACAGTGTTCAGTCTTAGTTTGCTTTTCTCTTTGTCATGTAGAGGATCCTGGGTAAATATAACAGTTTCTGTACAGCCAGTACCTTTCAACCCTACCCCCAAACTTCTTACTGCCTGTTACCATAGTAACAGTTCTTGGAACACTTAAGTGAAGTGAGAACACAGGTTACAAGCTCACCAAACAATGTTGCTAATCCAAACATTTACTGAGCTGGAGTTTTAAAATGTTTCCATAGGAACTGTTAATCTCAGCTACAGACTCTGGTAAAGAGCTGGTAAAGAGTTAGCCTCAGTATTATACTTCTAGTTATAAACATCATTTCTATTTTTAATTGTTTAATGTTTTCCTAGCATATGATTATCACACTAAATAATAGTGAAATGTTGTCAGAAAAAGAAGACGTATATACTTTTTTAAATGAACTTTTATTAAAACAACAATAAATAACTAGAAACGTAACTTTAAGATAGCAATATAATAAATAACTTGAAACATAACTTTAACAAAACAATATAATAAACAAAATGTGGAATGGACTCCAAAAGAAGGAGGGTAGGTAACCTGCAAAACAAAAATTAAAATAAGTGTTTAAAATTAGATCAATGTGACTGAAGGAGGTCAAAGATCACAAATTAAGGTTACACTTGGCAATATTTGTTAATTTGCACGTCTCCTGGATACTATCCACCTCTCTTATAGGCCCGCGTTGAAGAGGTGCATCAGATCTACAGTATGGGTCAACAAGTCTTTAAAATGATTCAGAGATGAGACAAAATTAGGTGAGAGATCACGTCATTATGCAGGACAATATTCTTTATTTCGAACGCATTTAATAATAATAATAATAAAGAGTTTTATAGAGCGCCTGGTGACGCCTTCACGGCGTGTCCCCGCGCTGCGGAGAGAAAAAACCAAAAAGAGAAGTGGCACCAACCTACGGACAGAGAGTTGGCTAGTTTTTATACAGGTGTGTCTTTAGAAGTTTTCGGAACTTGATTTCAGATCCTTCTAGCCTAAGGTAGATAGGGAGTTTATTCCAATTTCTGGCTGCCAATAGTCTGAAGGAGTGTATCTAGGACGCTTTGCTTACCTTGAATAAACATTGTGGCGAACAGAGTTCACAACTTGAACTCTGCTTTGGTTCTACACTGCAGATTCAATTAAATCTAGCCTTGAATTGTTTATCGGCAGAGTGGAAAGCATCGTCCATAACTTTAAAAGAGAACGAGAAACAATGTGAGATAGAGTGAGAGAGAGAAAGAGAGAAAAAACGACATTAAAAGTGTGAGCGAGAGAAAGTAATAGATGGAGCAGTTACTACTGGAGAAAATTTTCATAGCTCACCTTTTAGCCTCCATTGTGTGTCCAAGCACATGCCGGTTTATAGTGCACCCTCAAGTTTAGTGATCTGAAAGATAGTATAGAGTTAGTATTAGAAGAGTACATACAACTGCACAAGTATATTTCTGCTTTATGTCTTTACACACTCAGGATACTGTATTTCATCAACTTCTACTGCAAGGAGGTGTTTGTGTGCTGTTTTTCTCCCAAAGTACTATACCCCATGCACTCCCACTGCATAGCGGTGAGTTCTCAGTACTGCATACCCAGACTGTTGCACCCCATTGACTCCCAGAGTCTGGAGGTGAGTGCCTTTTCTTGCACACTCAGGGGCAGAATTACAAGCTCCTTGCGCCACTTTTGCGTCACTTTTCCCATGTTAAAAGTAATGCAAAGGTGGCGCAAGGGGCTTGTAAATCTGCCCCTCAGACTGTTGCAACTTATCTATTCTCACTGCTTGGAGGTAATTGTACATTCCAATACAGTCAAGCTGCTGCACACTACCCACTCTCTCTGCCCACAGGTGGCTTTTCGTTGCTTCGGAAACGAGCTTCTTTGCACACCCTGTGCTATTGGCGTGATTTAAAGAGGGTGCACCACCTGTCGAAGCGGCCTTCTCAGACGTTGTTACGATGGCCACGCATCATCGCAGAATCCTCGAATGTTGAGGTTTGGTGGTGTTGGGGGGGAACGCCAATTTGTGAAACACAACCTGTAAGATAAAAAGGAAGTTAACATTGTGCATAATTTTTTTATTAAAGGAGAGAGGAAGTGAAAGAGTGACTGAAAAGAATATTCGCAGCTCACCTTTCTGTCAGCTGTGTGTCTTTCACCATGTGCCGGGACATAATGCACCCTGAAGCTTTACATCTAAAAGATAGTAAAAAAAAGATGTTATGATTGGTAATTGTTACCATCTTAATGTGGAGTAGAATTACATCGCCCTTTCACACATCTTCCCTCCCGCATTTAGAAAACAAATATTTGTACAGTTCTAACTTGTTTAATAGGCTTCGATTTTTGTACATTTACTATAGTAGTAATGTTTTTTATCTGGTTGTGAAAGCAAGTGGTGCGCAGTGATACATGTGGTTTCAATCATCACAAATGACGAACATTTGACTAATTATAAAAACTTTCCTGCTATTAAAAAAAATACAAATCCAATAAGATACGGTATATACGACTGCGTACGCCTAAATCTCTGCGTCGCCTTTTTGTATCCAGTCTGATGCCCCCCATCTACTCCCTCCGCTGCACACCCAGGTCTGACTGCTCACCTTTTCGTGGACTGGACACCTTCTACATCATGCAGTCCCGCTCTGCCACCAAGAAGTCTCACATATGGTGCTGAGTCTTGATATCGCTATGGCTAAGGACATACTCATGCTCCCATCATCATCTCATGTTGCTCACTTGCTCAGTCCTTGCGTTACCACTATCTCAGTGACCGAGAGGCCACACACGTAGTGGTGAGCCCCCCTGCTCGGTGGTTCAGGCCTACATGATGCGTCCAAACCACTAGGACGGGCCATCACAGCGCTTGCGATGGGAGCAACTCTAAAATAGCGTAGAGCACATGTGCCCCGTCTTTTTTATTGGTAGGGTCACGTGTGTAGTGATGTATATGCTGGATGGGTGTGGTGTGGGTGTATACCAGCCATGAGTGAGTGTGTGTGACGTTCTGATAACTAGACCTGGAACTAAGAAAACACTACAATGCAAATCTGGGCCATGTACGTACCGTTGTTGTGTTTTCCTGTAAGCGGAGTGGGCTGGAGTGACGTATGCCAGTGCTGCGTGATGCTGTGAACAATGACTCCGGAGCTATGGGAGTGGTTCCATCGTGAGCTATATGATAAATCTACTGATTTGGGTGTCCGTATTGTAGTGCCGCTGTCACCCGGGTCTTACACGCAAATGTGTCATTATGTCCATAAAGTCCCACAATATGGCTAACATGGAAGGTACGGGGTATCACTGACCCTATATTCATCCATAGATGCACACATAAAAGATGATGGACATGACGCATTTCTGCAAATATGAATGTTTGTTGTACATTCAGCGGAGTGTTGTAGCTGTAGTAATAGAGGGCTGTGAGAGGTTTAGGTTACAGTTTTTAGCAATGAAGAACAGATATTATATATACGTATGTGGTCATTCAGGTATAATGTCAAACGTGGTCCTGTTATTGTAGAGTAATGACATAATCAATGCATGCCTGAAAATGTACTATAAATACGGTGTAAATACGGTGGTCATGTAAATAGTTGATATAGTTTTAGGTCGACTTTGCGCTATATAAATATGCTAAAAAAAACAAGAAATAGTACTCATTTATAAATTGACTATACAGTTTCTTTGCAGTATTGTAATGATCCATTTTGTACGTTTGTATTTGTAGCAGGAGCAAGAGAAAGTTATATAATCAAAGTTTTTGTTATTGGCAGAGGTAAGATGTTGCATACTCTGTTTACGGCACACTATAATGTGGTAGGGCGCAGGAGCAGCATTTTACAAACATAATACCTACACAGACACAGATAGATAGTTGAAGTGGGCACGGGCACGTGTGCTCGACTCAATTTTATTACGTTGCTGTTGGTAACAAGTAGAATAGTAATCATGATATCATACACAGATATTCAATCATAAATGGTTTATGACTTCTGCTGTACAAAGGTAGGAGCACTATATGTGAAATTATACACAGAAGATTCCATTGTAAAGGGTTCATGAGTTGTGGTACACTGAGGTAGGGGCAGTTTGTGTGGATCCTGCGATGATGCGTGGTTCCGACAGAGCGTACTGGAAAGAATGTCTTTTGGCAACAGAATTTTACCTTAATAAGGCCACGTGGCGGTTGTTTATGGTGCACTGAGTTAGTGGTGCTTATGGTGCTCAGCGTGTTGCCTACTGGACTGCATCATTTGTAATCACGATTGAAATAAAAGATGAAACATGTATGGAATACATTGTCGAAATATGTATGTTTCAGGGACATTATAGTTCAAGTTGTGACTGTGGTGTCCACAGTGTAGACTCTCATTGAATGTGTCTTTCCACTTGCAGCGTGAATTTTGTTTTTCAACTAAACCTAGGACTGATATAAAAGAAGTTTTTGAAGGAAGGCTACTAAAGGGCTATTGTATAGGGTTTGATAGATGTTTTACTTTGTTTGGTATTGCACTCTGTAAATAATGAATGAAGAGTCAGTTGAATTCTGCCTGAATACGGCCACGTGGCGATGAATTATGGTGCACTGAGTTAGTAGTACCTTTGGGACTGAGAGTGTACGTAACCTGCGATGATGCATGGTCTGAGCAGGCCGCACTGGGGGTAATGTTTTTTTACTTCTGAATTGTGCATTAATAAAGCCTTGTGGCGATTATTTATGGTGTACTGAGTTAGTCGTACGTCTGGTGTTTAGCGTGTGCTCACCCTGCGATGATGCGTGGTCTGAACTGGCTGTACTCAAAGCATTGAATGTTGCATACTGGACTGCATGTACTTTAAGGGGGAATAAAAAAGTACCATCGATGGTTTTCAATTCTTCAGCAACAAAATTATCAGAATCAGATGCTTCTTCCAGTGGCGTAGCTGTTTTTGTCTCCAAAAAAGAAATTCAGGTTTCCAATGAAGAAAAAGTAAGGTTGAAATTGTGATCTGTGCTGTCAGCAGTGTAGATTGCCATTAAGTGTGCCTTTGCACTTGCAGCTTGAATTTTATTATACAACTAAAATTATAACTGATATAAAATAAGTTTTTGAAGGAAGCATACTAAAGGGATATTGTATAGGTTTGATAGGTGTTATACTTAGTTTGGTATTGTACTCTGCAAATAATGAATCAATAGTCTATTTAATTGTGAGTTCTGATTACCGCAGTGTAGGCAGGAGGCAGCAAGGTTAGCAAGAGCCCACGGCCATGTGGCGTTGAGTAGAGCTGCACAGTATTAGTAATTTAGCGTGTCTGCAATCAGCAATGATAAGTGGTACGCAGACTTAGTGGCACCTGAAGCAACAATGTCAATAAAATCAAGTTTTTTTATGAATATCTTTTGTCCTTTTACGGGACTATGTTGCAGTACATCTCCAAAAACTATGATATGTTTTTCTTTAAATAAGACATCTGAGTCAATACCCTTATAGTATAGATTCAAAGCTGAATTGAAGTTGTGAACCCTGCTGTCCGCACTGTAGATGGAAAGCAGTAGTCAGCACAGACATCAACAAATGATTTTTTTTTGTCACTTATTTTAAAAAGATTTAAATTAATACAATACAATTGTTTCTGCCTTAAATAAATCAAGGCTGAATTTCCTACTGGCCGTAGTGTAGATGCAAAGCTGAATTCAAGTTGTAAACCCTGATGTCCGCAGTGTGGATCTTAGGCTGCACTGCATTATCTGTAATGTACTCCATACATTGACTGTTGCATATGGGACTGCATGAACTGGTATCAAGTGGTGAACTCTGTTCACCGCAGTGTACATTTGAAGGCAGTACTCAGTATAGACATTGAGGAATGTTTTTTGTCGCATCATTTAACAAACTTGTCTCTGCCTTACGTAAATCAAGGCTAAGTTCAATGCTGTCCGTAGTGTAGATGCAAAGCTGAATTCAAGTTGTGAACCCTGCTGTCCGCAGTGTAGATCGGAGGCAGTAGTCAGCACAGTTATAGGCGAATGCTTTTTGTCACATCCTTTTACAAAATCGGAAGACATAGAGTACAATTGTCTCTACCTTAAATAAAGCATAGCTTGATTCAATACTGTCCGTAGTGTAGATCCAAAGCTGAATTCAAGTTGTGAAC
The DNA here is from genome assembly GCF_964263255.1 of Lissotriton vulgaris. Classification (NCBI taxonomy): domain Eukaryota; kingdom Metazoa; phylum Chordata; class Amphibia; order Caudata; family Salamandridae; genus Lissotriton; species Lissotriton vulgaris. The sequence continues at coordinate 7,888 of NW_028242403.1, forward strand.
CCTGCTGTCCGCAGTGTAGATCGAAGGCAGTAGTTTACACAGACATCGAGGAATGCTTTTTTCCTCACATACGTTAACAAAATCTGAGGACACAGTACAATTGTCTCTGCCTTTAACAAATCCAGACTGAATTCAATGTTGTCTGTAGTGCTGATGCGCCACTGGTATCAAGTTGTAAACTCTACTGACTGCACTATAGATCGAAGGCAGTAGTCAGCACAGATATCGACAAAGAATTTGTATCACTTATCTTAACAAAGTCTGAGGAAATAGAGTAGAATTGTCTCTGACTTACATAAATCAAGGATAACTTCAATGCTGTGCGTAGTGTAGATCCAAAGCTAAATTCAAGTTGTGAACCCTGCTGTCCGCAGTGTAGATCAAAGGTAGTAGTCGATACAGTCGTAAGCCTGCAGTGCTGTGGTGCTGAGTTCAGAATAGGCCTGTATCGAGGAGGCATGTGGTCATGGCGGCAGCCACGTTGCAGGGTGAGAACCTACGCAGTGGCATAGTATTTTCTCTTTGCAGTAGTGAACCACGCCCAAGGCGTAGCCTAATTATTTATAATCTTACACTGGAGTTGCATACGTTGGACCAGCCGACTCCACTTCTGCTTGAAAGAGGGGGGACAAAACAGCTACATGACTGAGATATTGACCAGAGTCTGAGATATTATGGTTGCGTCCACTGTGCAGTACACTACAGGTATCAATACTATATTTTCACATGGGAACGTTTTTTGTTTCTATAGTGAGTTGTGTATAGCGTATCACCGGTACACTTGGGATTCTGTAAATTGTTGTTGATGTGCGAATTTACTCCCTTATACATAGTTGATTGCCACATCTCTGAACATTCAGCTATTGTGCGTTTGAGAGGATATGGTGTCTTGGGAAGGTCCATTTTCCTGTTTTGCGCTGCCTCTGAGGTAGTAGGGGGGAGGGATCGGGGGGGGTGCTTGTGGTGGCGCTGGGTGTTGTGATTTTGATGGGTGTCGGAGGTGCATGATTAGTACTTCTATCACATATTCGTCTTTAAATATGGGTGTGAGTTGGGTGTAATTAACGCAGTAGATAGTCGATCTCCTTACACCAGTTAAATGTTGATGTTAATTTGTTACTGGTAAGTGGAGCTATCGCCTGTTTTTTTAGTGGTTTGTGGCGATTTTGTTGGCCCAAGGAATCAATTGAAGCTGTAATATTCACGTCCTCTCCTTGGATTTCGAATGATGCACAAAGGGATCCACCTCCAGAAGTCCCCAACTCTGGAAACTTAACACAGAGTAGTAAGGCAGTCAGACGAGGAAAGGTATTAGGAAGGGAACAGCGGGCGAGGGATACCTGCAACAAAAGGGCACATATTTAGTACAACGTATAATTCTGACTACTCTCATATAATTCTCGCTAGGTCTGATCAATACCTGGGCTTAAGTCGGGACAATATCTGTATTCCACTATAGGCGTCAACAGTCCTAATAGAGATACTTCTCTACTTGAAATCAGTATAGTCCTACAACAAGAAGGCACAACATTAATCATACATTCCAATCGACTAGCATTCCGATATTAACTGATAATCGATTCATACATACCTAAGAATATAGAGTAGAGAATTCCCAGGTAAAGTGAGAAGAGAACAAAGGAAATGAGGTAGCAAAAGACCAGCTTGAGTCTTAGTGATCCGCTTAAGTACAATAAATAAGAAGTTCCAGAAACTCCAAAGTAATATGTATGCACTAGGCCAAATGAATTGCATGTCTCATTGTCTCTCAAAGATTAAAGTCTCCCCCTCTTCCCTAGATGCACCAGCGCTTACCTCAGCACAGTCTTCACTTTGTTTGAGCCACAAAATGTCAGGAATAGGAAAAGAAGAATTCACCAAGCGCTTCCCTCAGTGCGGGGTTCCCAGTGAATGGAGTTATGCTTCTCCCTTTAACACGATTCTCTTCGTGCTCTCGAACATTGTTTCCCTTCACCAATGCGTCCTTTAGCGTGGCGAGGAAACAGAGGAAAATTCAAGTCGCGCTCCGACAGTGCTATTCCAAGACTCTAGGCAGCCTACGGGTATCCCTCATCGGCGCTTCATTCAGCGCCATGAGAAAAATGAAGAATACGAGTCGCGCTCAGTCAGCGCTGGACTCATAACTCAAGTGACATCCCAAAGTAATCTCGGCGTCGGCGCTTCCTTCAGCGCGATGGAGATAAAAGATACAGGCAGCTTTGAACACGCAAACAACTCAGGAATCAGGTCACTCCCAAATGCTGAGGCACAGCTCTTTTAGATGTAACAGGAACGGACTAGAAAAGCACAGAATAGTTCCCAGCAACAGACATAAGAACAGCAGGGAACTCAGTAAAACAGGATTCCAAGACAGACAGCATCTAGCTACTAAAACAGTATTATCCGCACATCAGTATTGAGCCTGCTAGGTAATATAACCTTGGCTCCTCCCATGTCCAGCAGGAATTCTGGGAGATGTAGTCTTTGGTTTTGTGATTGTGGATTCTCTTAGGCGCGTGAGTCAGCGCCTGACAGAAGTGTGGTAATATTTGCAATTTTTACTACTTTGAGATTGGGATGATAATTAAAAAAGATGGAAAAAAACAGATGTTGTTAATGACGATTATAATTAGGAATTATCATTAAAAAATCTTTGACATTCACTGAAAAAAACATAGGTTTCAGGCAGTTTACAGTTAGGAATTATCATTTAAAAAATCTTAGAAATTCATTGAAAAACCATAGGTTTCAGGAGTGTTATAGTTAGCTGGACATTTCACTCCTACAAAACCATTGAAATTCCTCTGTTATAGTTAGTTGTACTAACTGTAACTCTTGCGCCCACAATCCACTGGTGATGATGCCACATAGTACATCATTCATGACATGGTCAGTGACATCACTGATGATATCACTGATAACATCTCAAATGACATCAGTATTATTCATTACATTCACCCTAAAGTGCGAGTCCTTTTTTCCTGTCTGAGGGAAGTGCTCAAAGAACGGGAAATCTCATGAATCTATAGCCGGGATCTGACACCCGGAACTCACACCGACCCAGAACGAGAGGAGCCAGTTTCTGTTGGAAACTTTCATAGTTAGAACCTAGTTTCCATAGGAAAAGCATTTTTTGATTTGCTAATAACTTTGGCGTCATTTGACGGATCTTCCTGAAATTCTCCCCCCAAAAAAGTCTATCCAGGTCAGTTTCTATCCTGAAAGTTTGGGGATGATTTGTCAAGCGGGGGATGAGGAAAAAGGGGGTCCAAAAACACGTTTTTTCCATGTTCATTTCTATAGGACATTTTGCGACCAGCTACAGCTCAAACTGCTGAACGGAATACCCCAAATTTGGCAGAAAGGTAGAGCTTGATTTAGAAAGCGACCTTTATTTAAATGGTGTAAATCTGTTCAGTAGTTTTTGGGAAATTCAAAAAATAAGAGTGAAAAAATCATTTTCCCATAGGAAACTTTGTGCAAGGCTACAGCCGAAACTACTGAACGGAATTACTCCAAATTTGGCAGTAATGTAGTGCTTGGGTCAGAAAGCGGCCTTTGTAAAAAATGGAGTAAATCTGATCAGTAGTTGCTGAGAAATTAGAAAAATAAAGGTTTTGATATCTGGGCGCAGCCTAACATGCGTGCGTGAGCTTCACTGTGATTGGCTGGTAGCACTCCAAACCCGGAAGTGTTGGCAGCCATTTTGTGGCTCGGTAGAAGTAGTCACTAAAAAATGTAGAAACAAAGGTATAAAACCAGAGAAGGGGGTAGGGTAGAAAAACCCTGACCCCCTAGGTTTGCTCAGGCGTTCCCAGAAAGACCCCCTATACCCAAAAAACAAACAAAAAAAAATGGCAAAAGTTCACGCTGGGGTCGCGGGTTCTTGCGTTTCATTGTAATGAGGCCCTTGGGTGGGCTAGGTTCCGGGGATATTTCTTAAAAAATAATAGCAGGGGCTTGCAGGGGTTGCGGGGGTCCGCTGGGGTCGGTGCAACCCCGGGGCTTCACTAATGTTGGAAGGAGGGTTGCGCGGCCCACCTCGTGGAGCCTTCTATTAGCTTGTAACTTTGGCGTTGTATGACGAATCTTTATGAAATTATCCAAAAAGTTTCTTTTTTTGTTGAGCTCCTATATTGAAGGTTTGGGGGTGAATGGCGTAAGAGGGTTGTCCCTTTGTGAGTTAGAATCGAGCTATCCCTCTGCAAGCCAGCACGCAGGTGTGTGTTTGCAAGCCGATTGCACGTAGCTCACACTGTGCGAGCCGAGCCAACGGGATGCAGGTCTTCCTCTGTGAGTCTGCCTGACGGCCCACAAGTCTCCCTGTGCTAGCCGGATCGCAGCTGTCACTCTGGGAACCGATATTGGGGATATAAGGCGGTTCTAAAAAGAGCCCTTGCGTTTATTAGTTGGATCTATATATAAGTACAGATGCACAGCTTCAGGTTATTCAGAAAAACCTGATTTCCCTGATCTGTGAAGTGCACTCCATCACTTCTGTAGATATCAGCCATATAAAAACGTACGTTGTTGTTGTACATCGACCCATTCTATGGTCTCTGAGGTATGCGGACACAGCTCTGTTGACATTCTTCCTGTATTTTTTCAATCTTAGGACAAAATTGGTTTGACCATTTCCACTTCTGTCTTTGGCATATATTGGAATATACAAAGACAGTTTGAGGCAAAATCAACATCAATTCCGCAAAGGTGCCTTCATTAGCATTTCCAAACCTACCCCAGTTAAAGTGCCTAGGTCGTTACCTCCACAGTGCCAAATCATAAGGTCAGGGTGTTGGAGATCCTCTATGTGCAAACCATTTAATGTCCATGTTCTGTAAACCTAGGTCTCAGTCAACACGTCTCTGTTCTGCATACCTCACACACCAGAAAACATAGCTATGTCCTACGATACACACTAGCATTTTGAAGGTATGGCTGGGAGGAATGAATAGATGTCTGTAGCTCATGCAGTCCGTTAGTAGAATAAGAGATATGTTTAAAGATGGGGAACTACTTTTTTTGCCATACAAAACGATACCAGATTGGGGAGATGAAAAGCATTGTTTTTTAAAAGTAGGGTGTACATTTGCTTTGTGAAAAAGCAGCGTTGTGATAGGTTAAGAAAAAGCAGTTTCAAAGTGGAGTATATATCATGGGATAAAATTTGCTCAACTCAACCACACCTGCTACTTGCTTTTGGAAGGCACTGTTCAAACTTAAAACAATCGTGAACTTTTCACCTGCACGTGCCATTAAATGTTCGAGAAAATGTTGCAAAAAAATATCGTTAGGTTTAAAAAAATTGATGAACTTTTAACCTGCACGTGTTGTAGAATTTTCTAGAAAGTGTGTTGATAGAATACGTTGCACTTCTGGCTTCTATGTGCCCTTGATTATTAGAAAAACTGTTTATATGGAAAGTAAATAAAAAAACAATAGAGAGAAGTTTTGAAACTTAAAAGAATCAAACTATTCTAATGTGTTCATTACATGTATGTATGTGTGGAGCAACAAAATTACAGACATAACTGCACCTGGAAGATGAAGAAGCAGGGAGTAGAGGGACAGGGGGATATGGGCACAATGGCACACATGCACAATTAAGTACAGCACAACTATAGACAAACCATGGCCAAAATGAAACACACCAACAAGGAGCACAAGTCGCACAACCTGCCAACATCACATTAATGAACGAGCATAGAAGTGAAAACCACACTGCCTGAAAGGAAGAAGGGTGAACAAAAACTCACATGAAGGGACATCTCACACATAATGCAGCACACACACATACAAAGCAGAGTACATCAACATCCAACACAATGTTGTCCAAACACAAACATTCGCACAATCGTACACAGTACACACATGCACTCGCCTGTGGCAGATAAACGTCCAAAAGCGTCAGTTCGAAAGAGGCACATGAGAACGCATAGGTACAAACCCACAGTTCGGATGGGGTAGCAATTCATGTATGGCAGGCAGCCAGAGAGTGCGTAAGACACACATTGGCATACCAATGAATACACAACACATTTGGAGACAAGTGAAAATGTGGAAACTTTATAAAAAAAAGTGTGTGTCAGTGCGGCCAAGAGTAGTGCCACGATATGCAGACAAATGCTGCAGCATGCCTGAATAAGGAACATAGGAAAACATCCATGTTCACCTCGGGGTAGTCCATTACTAACACACGTCAGTGTCAAGCTGCGTTGGTTGTCCATGTCTCGAACATAATTCTACGCCAATGCAGCCATGTCCTCTATTGTTTTGGAAAATATGACCAGATGCGGTGGGAAACGTGCAATGTGGCACATCAAGTCGTAGTTGCAGGTACCTTGACACTCAGCCATGAACACGAGTGCAGCTGCGTGAGCCACTATCTCTAATGATTGATGATTGGCCACAATACTTGACATGTCATCGACGTAATCCATCAGGTGCCCGGGACAGATGTGCTGACTCCAACCACTGTACCTAATGTGTACCAAAGCAGAATCGAGAAGTGGGTCAATTTGGTCACTGCATACTACGAGGCCATGGGCAATTTCCCAGGCCTGGTTCCAAATATGCATAGCAAACATCCATGCATGCCATAAACTGGCCTCACCATGACAATCCTGGTCGTGGGCCAACAGGGGGTGCACACACCCGTCGTAATCCATGTCAGCTACCCACTCGTTGGAGAGGCACACGTCCATGCACCGCTTGGATAGGCACGTGCGACATTGAAATACAGGTTGAATGCAGCTGATGTCCGCAATGCGGAAGCTCAGCCGGCAAGTGATCCGCAGCACTGTCAAAGGCAGTACCCCCATGACATGCAGCAGATGTGCAAGGTATAGGTGGACGTGAATGGAGCTGACCATGTTTTCGGGATGCCCTGCCATTGCGTCAGTGACTCTGCTTGAAGCTGCACTGGCTTGCTGTATGCCAGTGTTGTGGAAGAAATAGCACAGCTTGGTACAATGAGCCAGGTGTTTGTGCAATGGGTGCAGGGCAGGGGTGCAGGGGTGTGTGGGAGTACGTGTGAAGGCCATTTCACGCACGCTAACTACAACAAATCGGGCAGTGCGTAGTGTGGGAGACCGATGGAAATATTATTGTATCTGTCAGGGGAGCTGGCTACTTGCCAGTTTCTTCTCGGTGCAGCAGATGTGCTAGCGCAAGATCGCTCAGACAAATAACCTTTCATCTCTACAGTAACTTCTTCAGCTGCATTCATACAGGATGTGTACAAAGGTCGGATCTTGGGTGTTGTGGGATGTCTGCGAACCTGGTCATCATGGATGAGATGCCCAGCACATGGCACATGGGCACGTTCACTGTGTGTTGTTTTGCCAAACAGCTGCTCACTCCCTCCCATGAGCCCCCACACTTTTGTTCGGTGTGCTGTTGTATCCCGTGCACTCATACGGCACACCATTGTAATGCCTATTCGCGCATGCCCTGTGGCATTCCAACCACACCATGACAGTGCTGTTTGGAGGTGGTACATGCCACTTTACAACATCGACTGCTGCAGCCCTTGTGGCAGGCCACACCAGAACACAGAGACACACTTACCCCACTTCCTGCACACGGACATGTCCGAAACACCCCGTTCCATTGCCGGATAGGCACACCCCTGTGCTGACCTACGTACCCCGGACCAGCACATGCCGCTTGTGCATGAAGCAGGATGCGTGCGTAGCTACATGTCCAGAGTCACTGCCAATGCTGAGGTGACATGGTAACGTCCGGTGAAGACAGCACACTGTGATGTTGCAGGGCCCGTGCCTATCATGCTAACACAATGACCACAGGGACACACTTCCTCAGATGCAGGTTTGGGGGGCATTGGTCATCCTGGGGTTGTTGCGATGAGTCTTGTGGCCCTCATGGGTATCCCTGTATCATGCTCATTGACTCTATGGCACCTGTCGGTGTTCCGGTGTGGCTCTTGGCTGTGTTCCCTTTCATGCTGTAGGTAGTCGTCTTGCTTAACACCAGCAAAAAGCAGGTGTACAATCCCTGGTGCTTATCGCTGGATTTTGTTTCAAATTGCAGTTGTTGTGATAGTTGTGATGCGATTTTTTTGTGTGCAGAACAATAAACGGACTGGGCTGTGTATCTTGTCAAGATTCAGCACCTGACCCACTATTTCCAATCAATATAAATACAATGAGATTTCTTATTTGATTTTGTGTGTACACTGTAAGTTTACCCACTATCACAGTGCAATTCAATACAGGATTTTGGTATTTAGAATAAATCACAAAGGTGCACCTCGTGTCTTTTTGCACTTTAACGGCTACTCTGCATTTCATTATCAGCACTTTAATGCAACTAAAGTTGAGATAAATCTAACACACTATTCAGAAGTTGGTGCAAACTGCAGACATCGCCAGTATTCCCGCGATAACTGCCCCAAAATGTAACACCATGGTGGACACCACCAAATAACAAGAAAGAGTAACACAGCACTTAAGAAAACAACCGAAAACTTTTCTTTTTTTTTCAAAACTTTTTTTTATAAACATATATATATAAACGATAAACTATTAAACTAGATTTAACAAAAATAATACAATACAACAAGGTGTAACACTCCTGTGGGGAACATGGATGTCGACGACAGAGCCTGGAAAATAAAGCATAATATAAGGACGTGTGTAATGCGCATATCAAATGGGTGAGACACAGATAAACAGAGAAGGAAAAAAAGCCATAGAGAAAAAGGGAGGGAAGGAATGAAAGGGAGTGAGAAAGGGAGAATGGAGAGAGAGATAGAAGGAAAGAAATGAAGAGAGTGAGAGAGAGAGTGAAGAGAGAAAGTGAAAGAGAGAGAGACAGAGAGAGAGACACTGCCGCCCCTGCGCATCCATGAGCAAATATTTACCTGGTGCCACGTGCCTGTCAAACCTTCGCAGATCTCAGAGACGTCGCTGAGTCCTGAGTCATGAATGGCAGAGACCACATCATCTTCTCCGTGGCTCAGCAGATCTCATATATGTCGCTGAGACCTGAGTCATCAATGGCGGAGGCCACATCAGCTTCTCCGTGGCCCGGCAGATCTCACACATGTCGCTGAGACCTGAATCATCAATGGTGGAGACCATATCAGGTTCTCCACGGCCAGGCAGATCTTACACATGTCGCTGAGTCCTGAGTCATCAATGGCGGAGACCACATCAGCTTTTGGTGCCACTAACCCTGAGACACTCAAGTGCGCTCCACGTGGTGGTAGACCCCTGACAGCCATATGAGCTTCGGGTGGCACTAACTCTCTGCATCTCAAGTCCGTGCCACGTGGTGGTAGGCCCCTGATGGCCACATCAGCTTTGGGTGGAACTAATCTTCTGCATCTCAAGTCCGCGCCATGTGGTAGTAGGTCCCTGATGGCCATACAGCTCAGGGTGCGACTAACCCTCAGCGCAACTGTTCATGGACTCTTTATGATTCAGACCCATGGAGCGTCCGCCATGCAGTCACAACCGGCAATAAAAGATGTGACGTTGTCGATATATTATATTTGTGTGGTCACATGGCCGGTGACGCATGTGCCGGATCGGTGTGGTGTGTGTGCAAACCTGCCCTCAGGCAGTGGCCGTGAGATGTTGAGAACTAGACCACTGACCTGCACACCAATAGTGAGTACGCCTGTGACAGATAGCTATGTGGGGCCAACGTCGGAATGTAATCGGAGTTGCATGGTGTACGACGGAACAGGGTAGGGATAGCCACAATGACGTGTATGGCTCGTAGTACTGTGTCTGTGAGTCAAGCAGATGGGCCGCAGCTGTCCCTCAGCGAGCCTGGGTAAGAACTGTTCATAACTCACACTACATAAGTATTGAAAAATCATTTTGTGAATCAGTCCAGCAGCTGGCATCTGTCCGAGACATTTGTGAAAACATTCCGGAGTTATTTCTGTGACAGATACCCCTTTGACACTGCCTCTCCCCACATCAGCAGGTAACGCATCCTCTTCAAACATTACCAACATACCCCCAACAACCTTCTTGGACCTGGAAGTGTCTTTGTGCGGTTGGACAAAGAAGAATCTTAGTTATGTATAGATTTACATTTAAAACATTTTATTTAAAGAAAAGAACAACAAATAAAACTGAAGGGAGTCTGGTGCTGTAGTCGCTGCCATGAAGTTGGGGTCAATGCCATTCAGGACTCAGGACAAAGTTACACATGTGGGATCGGCTTGTGTTAAATAGGGTTAGTGGCACCAGAAGCCTGTGATGATGCTTGCTATGGACGGGTCGCACTGAGAGCAATGTGTCTTGCCTACTGGACTGCGTCAAGTGCAATCGTGACTATATCTGAATTGTGCGGCCTGCTGACCGTAGTGTAGGCCAGAGGTAGTGGTGAGGAAGGGCCCACAGCCACGTGCATACGTTGGTGGCCCCACCGGCCTGCGTAGTGCAGGTTCAGTGGCACCACGTGTCTCCGGCCTTTCATATGCAAATACCCCTCATTGAACAAAGAGAGTCTGGTGCTGTGGTCGCTGTCACGAAGTTTGGGTCACTACCATTTAGTACTCAAGACACAGTTACACATGTGGGATCGGCTTGTGTTAAAGAGGGTTAGAGGGACTACGTGTCACCGGCCTTGCATATGGAAATATACCTTACTGATCGAAGGGAGTCCGGTGCTGTGGTCACTGCCACGGACTTGAGGTGACTGCCATTCAGGACTCAGGACACAGTTACACATGTGAGATAGGCTTCTGTTGAACAGGGTTAGTTGGCTCCACGTGTCCCAAATTCGATTTGCAAGCTTTGCTTCCCGCAGTGTAAACTGCTAATGAGTGTTCGTTTGCACTTGAGAATGAATTTGGTGATTGTACTAAAGCTATACCTTATATAAAAAATGTTCTAGAAGAAAGGATACTGAAAGGATTTTATGTAGATTTGACGCCTGTGATAGTTACTTGAATAGTGGACTCTGTAGTTATTGAATGTAGAAACAATTTTAATTGTGAGCCCTACTGAGTGCAGTGTTGGCGTATCATGAAAAAATAAGTATAGAATACACTGATGAAGTGTTGTATTTTCTGAGTACAATCTTGTTGTTAGAAATTAGCATTTAAAATTGGAATTGCGAGCTGTTCTGCCCCCAGTGTAGACTGCTACTAAGTATTGGTTTGCACTTGAAAATGAATTTGGTCATTGTAGTAAAGCTATAACTGATATAAAAAAAGTTCTTGAAGCATGCATACTAAACAGATATTATGTAGGGTGTAGGACTGTGATAGTTACTTGCCTACTGGACTCTGTAGTTGCATATGGAAATATGCTTCACTGATCGAAGGGAGTCTGGTGCTGTGGTCGCTGCCACGAAGTTGGGGCCACTGCCATTCAGGACTCAGGACACAGATACACATGTGGGATTGGCTTGAGTTAAAGAGGGTTAGTGGGACTATGTGTTGCTGGCCTTGCATACGGAAATATACCTCACTAATCAAAGGGAGTCTGGTGCTGTGGTCGCTGTCACGAAGTTGGGGTCGCTGCCATTCAGGACTCAGGACACAGTTACGCATGTGCGATCGGCTTGTGATAAAGAGGGTTAGTGGGACTATGTGAACTGGCCTTGCATATGGAAATATACTTTACTGATCGAAGGGAGTCTGGTGCTGTGGTCGCTGCGAGGTAGATGGGGTCACTGCCTTTAAGGACCCAGGACACAGTTACACATGTGGGATCGGCTTGTGTTATAGAGGGTTAGTGGGACTACGTGTCGCCGGCCTTGCATATGGAAATATGCCTCACTGATCGAAGGGAATGTGGTGCTGTGGTCGCTAAAATATAAAGGTATACACAAGGGTCTAAGGGATAGTATTTATTGACCAACTCAACTCCATACCCCTAATTCAATACATGTACAACATGAGGAAGCAAGTCAGTGTATTAAATCAGACAAGACGACCTTCTTAGTGCTCAGAAAGAAAGCCACCAGACTCAGATCACTTTCCCAGCAGTCGGCATAAGTGTGAATTCCATCAGCCCACCCTTTTGGTGGAGCCTCGTCATCTGGAAAACAATGGAGAAGAGTCTATGCAGCCAATGTTGCCCGCAGGCTAACAGTATTGGATACTTGACCTCTTACTCCAGATTAACTCAGCCAGAATGCTTATCAAAGCATGTGAGTGCTGATGGTGTGCAGTGCTATCGTGAATGTGAAAATAAAAATGACTATAAGGACGAAAAATATGTTTATTGAAGATCGTCCGAATGTCATGAATAAAAACAACCTGAGAGTATGGAACAAATTTACTATCTCTTAACAACAGGTAAAGTCGACATGTTTCAGCCGCTATGGCAATGGTGCCCAGCTTTCTTCAGGACTTAGTGGATGTAAAATACTACTGCATCAGAATAACATATGTGTCAAAATGTTTCAAAATATTTCAAAAGGAATGAGTACGTCAGTGGTCAGAGACCACCCTACCAGAACTGGATAGTGTGTCCATGTAAGAGAGTACGTACTCTTCTTTTCCTAAAAAAGCCAAGAAAAGTTAAACTAAACAAAGGTGAGCAAAACAAATTCTGAGCACAGAGGTTATGAGTCAAAAGTTAATTCAATCAAGTAATTGACAATACCAGCCCTGTCAGTGGCTTTGTTGAGAACACTATATAAAAGTAAACTGTTTTAAATCTACTCACCCAACTTGCTGTGGGAGTATGCCTCACGTCACCCGGCAACTGCTCCGTGGTTGAGGCCCCGCTCTATTTGTAGGTGGAACAAGGGAACAGAACGTGATGTCATTATACAACACAGTCCCTTAGTTTCACTTATATATCAAATGAATTATGAAACTAAATCAAATATAAGATCTTATCATTCAAACACCAGGCTATAATGCAGGTAGGCCTTTGTTCTAGTAATTTTTTGATCATTCCTATTAATTATCACCTTGGGATGGAGATTCCTACCAAACAGAATGAAGAAAAAATGAAGAGATATATGGCCACTCTAACTACTAGATATGGCATTTTTTAGACTAGTCATAAATAGTTGAAAAGTCACAGTATCACTATATGTGCAAAAGGAGCATTAGGAAACAGACCAAGTGCTAATGAGCAAGATTATAAGAGATTGAAGCCCAAAAGAACAATTAAAGAGATGTTTAAAAGAATAAAGAAGCAAATAAAAAGAGCATCCGCCCTCCGATAGTTCCTCCTTACCTGTCCGTCGGTACCCCGTATCAAGCTCCGAGCTGAAGGGGAGGTACCTGACGGCAGAAAGGTGTTGCTTTTTATAGCGTCCTTGATTGGTCGAACCAGCCTCGTAATTCAATTATCCAGTGGAAAGAGCTGATTGTGTTAAGTGTGTTGCGCCCGCCAATCGCACAAAGCGAACTTTGCTGTGGGGTGTTACTCTCGAATTAGGTAGCGTATCTAATGGAGTCAGTAACCTAATTACAGAAAGCGCATGCATGCCCGACGGTGTACCGGTTCTGTACATGCGCATTCGATCAAACAATGCTTTATAGTGGCAGGGGCAGCACAAGGCTACGCCACTTGGCCTTGATATATCGGGATCAAAATTAATCATTAAAATCTATGGAAAATTACCTACCACATGCAACAGATATAATCACATAGTTACAGACAATGTGTATCATAGTGTATTATCAGAACAGCGTGCTCAGGAAAGGTTACACTATATCATAGCAGCCCTGTTCTTGAACTAGTGTGGACAAGGTGAAATCACTACCCAGTAAGGCTAAAGAAGTCATATTTCATAGATAGTGCTATCAAGGCTAACGTGATTTAGATGATGATGAGCCTATATTTAAGCTGCCTGCATGGGTTGGATAACAATAGAGGGACTTAAAAACTCTGACTGCATATGGTATACTTGTCGGCAGATCTAATCCTTCATATTCGACAAAAGATGTTAACACAGGCGAGATTAAATAGTTCTATATGTTCGTAAGTGACAATGCAGTAGAATTTAAAAAGGTGCCCACATTTTAAAGATCATCATAGAGGTAGATCTGAGCCTCATGTGTGTTATAGCTATTTATGGGGACAGCAAGCCAGAGTGAAAATACACGTGCTCGGTAGGTATCAAACTTAACCTGTTGAGTGTCAGAGATCTCCAAGAGAGTGAATCAATAAGGTTGCTTATTTCCTAAAAGGTCATGATATGTAAACGTTGCGCTGTCCCTACCACTATACAGCATTGTTTGATCGAATGCGCATGCGCAGAACCGGTACACCGTCGGGCACGCATGCGCTTTCTGTAATTAGGTTACTGACTCCATTAGATACTTAATTTGAGAGTAACACCCCCAGCAAAGTTCGCTTTGTGCGATTGGCGGGCGCAACACACTTAACACGATCAGCTCTTTCCACTGGATAATTGAACTACGAGGGCTGGTTCGACCAATCAAGGACGCTATAAAAAGCAACACCTTCCTGCCGTCAGGTACCTCTCCTTCAGCTCGGAGCTTGATACCGGGTACCGCCGGACAGGTAAGGAGGAACAATTGGAGGGCGGATGCTCTTTTTATTTGCTTCTTTCTTCTTTTAAACAACTCTTTAATTGTTCTTTTGGGCTTCAATCGCTTATAATCTTGCTCATTAGCACTCGGGCTATTTTCTAATGCTCCTTTTGCACATATAGTGATACTGTGACTTTTAAATTATCTATGACTAGTTTAAAAAATGCCATATCTAGTAGTTAGAGTGGCCATATATCTCTTCGTTTTTTCTTCATTCTGTTTGGTAGGAATCTCCATCCCAAGGCTATAATTAATAGGAATTATCAAAAAATTACTAGAACAAAGGCCTACCTGCATTATAGCCTGGTGTTTGAATGATAAGATCTTATATTTGATTTAGTTTAATAATACATTTGATATATAAGTGAAACTAAGGGACTGTGTTGTATGATGACATCACGTTCTGTTCCCTTGTTCCACCTACAAATAGAGCGGGCCTCAACCACCGAGCAGTTGCCGGGTGAGGTGAGGCATACTCCCACAGCAAGTTGGGTAAGTAGATTCAAAAATATTTACTTTTATATAGTGTTCTCAACAAAGCCACTGACAGGGCTGGTATTGTCAATTACTTGATTGAATTGAATTTTGACTCATAACCTCTGTGCACAGAATTTGTTTTGCTCACCTTTGTTTAGTTTAACTTTTCTTGGATTTTTTTAGCAAAGAAGAGTACGTACTCTCTTACGTGGACACACTATCCAGTTCTGGTAGGGTGGTCTCTGACCACTGACGTACTCATTCCTTTTGAAACATTTTGACACATTGTTATTCTGATGCAGTAGTATTTTACATCCACTAAGTCCTGAAGAAAGCCGGGCACCATTGCCATAGCGGCTGAAACATGTCGACTTTAATTTTTGTTAAGAGATAGTAAATTTGTTCCATACTATCAGGTTGTTTTTATTCATGACATTCGGACGATCTTCAATAAACATATTTTTCGTCCTTATAGTCATTTTTATTTTCACATTCACGATAGCACTACTTGCATACTTTGATAAGCATTCTGGCTGAGTTAATCTGGAGTAAGAGGTCAAGTATCCAATACTGTTAGTCTGCGCGCAACATTGGCTGCATAGACTCTTCTTCCAGATGACGAGGCTCCGCCAAAAGGGTGGGCTGATGGAATTCACACTTATGCCGACTGCTGGGAAAGTGATCTGAGTCTGGTGGGCTTTCGTTCTGAGCACTAAGAAGGTTTTCTTGTCTGATATAATAGACTGACTTTCTCCCTTATGTTGTACACGTGCTGTGGTCGCAGCCACAGACTTGGCGTCATTGCCATTCAGGACTCAGGACACATTTACATATGTGGAATCGGCTTGTGTGAAAGAGGGTTAGTGGCACCAAGTGTCGCCGCCGTTGCATATGGAAATATGCCTCACTGATCGAAGGGAATCTGGTGCTGTGGTCGCTGCCACAGACTTGGGGTCACTGCCATTCAGGACTCAGGATACAGGTACACATGTGGGATCTGCTTGTGTTGAACAAAGTTAGTGGCACTACGTGTCGCCAGCCTTGCATATGGAAATATGCCTCACTGATCGAAGGGAGTCTGGTGCTGTGGTCACTGCCACGGACTTGAGGTCACTGCCATTCAGGACCCAAGACACAGTTACACATGTGGTATTGGCTTGTGTTGAACAGAGGTAGTGGCAGCACGTGTCACTGGCCTTCCATATGCAAAAACCTCTCACTGATTTTAGGGAGTCGTTGCTGTGGTCGCTGCCATGAAGTCGGGGTCTCTGCCATTCAGGACTCAGGACACAGTTACACATATGGGATCGGCTTTGTTGAACAGGGCTATTTGGCACAATGTTTCGCCGGTCTTCCACAGTGTAGGCCGAAGGCAGCGGTCAGCAAAGGCCCATAGCCACGTGGTGTTGCCTTGAGCTGCACATATTGGCAGCATTTGGTATTCTTAACCCATTTTAGTCAGTCTCTTACACAATTTGCGTCCCTACTAATCTTGAATTGTGAACTGTGCTAACCCCAGTGTAGGGAGGAGGCAGTGGTCAGGATGGGGGCATAGCCACGTGGCGTTGAGTTGAGCTGCACAGTTAGTAGTACCTTTGGCGCTCAGCGTTTGCGTACCCTGTGATGATATATGGTCCCGGCAGGCCGCACTGGGAGCAATTTCTTTTGTCTAATGAATTCTGCCTCGATAAGGCCACATTGCAATGACTTATGGTGCAGTGAGTTACTGGCACCTGAAACACACAGCGTGTGCGCAGCCTGCGATCATGCTTGGTCTGTTCAGCCCGCACTGGGAGCAATGTGTCTTGTGTACTAGACTGCGTCATCTGCAATCGCGACTGCATCTGAATTTTTTAGTCCTTCTGTCCGCAGTGTAGATTGAAGGTAGTAGTCGGTACAGACATAAGTCTGCGGTGCTGTGCTGTTGGGTTTGCAGGGGGCTTGTGTTGAGGAGGCCCGCGGTCATGGCTGCAGCCACGTGCCAGGATGAGGGCCGCTGCTCTGGCAGACTTGTTGGTCTTCCCACAAGTGAACCACATCCGGGGCCTGGCCTATTTATTCATACTCCTACAGTGGAGTGGCGTACGTTGGATCAGCCCACTCTGCTTCTGCTTCCAGGGAGGGACAACACAGCTACATGACTGAGATCTTCCCCACTGCCTGAGATAACATGGTTGCGTCCACTGTGTCACCACTACAAGTATCAATAGTATATCTCCACATGGAGAGGTTTATGCTTTGCATAGTGAGGTCTGTGCAGCACACCAGCTTTACACTTGGCATTGTGTGCATTATTATTGATGGGTGACTTGCCTCCTTCATACATAGTTGGTTGCCACATCTCCCAACATTCAGCTATTATGCGCTTTGGGCTATCGCCTTTTGGTAAGGTCCATTGTCCTGTTTTGCACTGCCTCAGTGGTAGCAGGGGGAGCGGTCCGGGGAGGAGGTTCTAGTGGTGGTGGCGCAAAGTGTTGTGGCCTTGCTGGGTGTCGGAGCTGCATGATCAGTAGCTCTATCACGTGTTGGTCATTAGATGTGACTGTGAGTTGGGTCCAATTCACTTTGTACATAGTCGACCTCCTTACACCAGTTAAAGGTTGATGTTAATTTGTTACTGCTAATTCGGCTTATCGCCTGCTTTTTGGATCGCATTGCAGATTTGGATGGTAGTTGAAAATATGGAGAAGTGGTGCTTTTGTGTTTTTTTGCACTGCAACGCCTACTTTGCATATCATTAGCGTTAGTTGTAGCTCTCGTTTGTGGTGATTTTTTAGGTGGAATGTATCGATGGAAATGTGATGAGATTTGTAGTTTTCACCAGTTTGAGAACGGGATGATAATTTAAAAACACAGAAAAAATATAGGTTTAAATAACATTATAATTGGAAAATAGCATTTAAAAAACCTTTGAAATTCACTGAAAAAACCATAGGTTGCAGGCATGTTATAGTTAGAATATTAGCATTTAAAAACCCTAGAAATTCACTGAAAAACCCATGGGTTTCAGGGACGTTATAGTTAGATTCAATCTTACAAAACCATAGAAATTCCCCTGCTATAGTTAGTTGATCTAACTATAACTTGCACCCTCGCACTGCACTGCTCATGATATCATATATTACATCATTCATGACATGGTCAGTTGCATCACTGATGACATCTCAAATGACATCACTGATGACAATACTGATGACATCATCCACGTGAAAATCTGATGCACCTCATTCATACCCTAATATAACACTTGATACACCCACTCTAAAATACAGACTATCACTTTCGAAACCATGAACACACCAATACCAGTTAGTACATATCCACTCACTAATTCCTAGGTCTAAACGCACATCCATTCATTCTATACAGTCACTCATACATACATTCAGCCCTGAATACAGCATTATCATATACACTCACAAATCTATACAGACACTCACACACTGCCTCTCATTCATAGAGTTATTTACACCCCTAGTCAGTCATAGAAATAATCAATTACACTTTCATTTACTTACTTTACATGTTATACACATACCACCTCACTTATTTAACCACATTGATGCTGATGACGGAACCGCTCCATCATCAGCTGCGGTGGCGCTGTGCTGATGACGGAGCGGTTCCGTCATGGCCCGCCCAACGCGCCTGCGCGGCGCATTCTATTGAGCAGGCGGGGCCATGACGGAACCGCTCCGTCACCAGCACAGCTCACCCAAGGCTGGTGCCGGAGCGGTTCCGTCACCAGCGTGTGAGCGCCGTGCACCCCCCCCCCGCCCCCTTAGCGCTGCGGCGGAATAGCCACCGCAGTGAAGGAGTTAAACATATACTAATACATACTTACACTCTAATACAATAACTAATACAAGCACACACTGATCTATACAGGCACTCTCACAATCACTCATAGTCATTTATACAGTCCAACACTCACATATACTGCCTTCAGTTGCTCACACATGTACCACTGAGGCATCCATTCACTCCCCAACACATCCATACACACACTCACCCAGCCATACACTCCTTCACAGATACAGACTTGAACACATATACCCAGTGAATTATCCACTCACACATCTATGCCCAGAGTCACACCCCTCACCCACCGACACAGACACTCAGGCACCCATACAGATACTCAGACAACCAATCAATAGCTTATATAGATCCTCATTTAGCTGCTAACCAACCCATGCAACCGCTTATACACCAACTGACAACCTAGACTGTGGGAATGTCTTTATCAGTCGCTAACACATGCATTAAGTAAGACACAATAAATAACTCACTTATAAAGTCAGTCACACACTTACTAAATCATCCATTCTGACTCTTATACACCGATTCATTCTTCAATACACCTTGGCATATATATATATAAAACATATTTACATTTTACAGAAACACATAGTCACTGGATGATGTCATCAGTGATGTCATTTGAGATGTCATCAGTGATGTCATTGACCATGTCATGAATGATGTAATATGTTACAACATCAGCCGTGCATTGTGGGGGCGTGAGTTATAGTTAGCTCAACTAACTATAACAGGGGAATTTCTATGGTTTTGAGTGAAATGTCCAACTAACTATAACATCCCTGAAACCTATGTTTTTTCAGTGAATAAATATGTATTTTTTTAGGGTGGGGGGGCCCCGCAAACAAACCACATTTTTTTGTGATGAAGAAGACTATGAGTCAGGGCGCATTTTAACTTTTGCGAAAAAATGCGACATTCCCAGAAAGCAACTAAATCTACAGAAGGCGAGTGGAGTATCTTCAAGAGATACCGCTGAATCTGAAGTCGAGCTATCTGAAGGGGAACAAACTGCCAAAATGAAGGACGAGGAGTCCCTCAGAAAGAAGAGACGGAAAACCAGAAGGGAAAGAAAAGGAAAGGTTACCTCACCAGAAGAGCGGGTCAGGAAAAGCAAACGAGGGGGGAAATGGAAGTAAGAGGACCATCAGAGAAAAGGACAGTCATTAATTTATCGAGTGTGCAACTGGTAATGGAGGAAATGAAAGTATTAGAACTTGGCCTCACCTTCTGTCCAACAACACAATTCAACTATGTAAGTACACGTATAGACCTATACAGGTGTATACGCAAACTAAAAGTGATGAAAATACATATGTTACATCCCAAGAAACAAAGAGAAGATAGCAGAAGCATGATTGAACAAGAAATTCATTAACAGGGATGGAATATGACACCCTAAGGATCCTGAGAGAATTGGAAACAGAAACTGAAATTGGCCATGGTAATACAAGCAGCAATGAAGAATTCTTAGAGGATATGGGAATTACTCAAGTAGGAGCAGAAAGTAACGTTAAAATGAAGTCAAGATGCATCCCGCAAACAGCACATGATGCAATAGACACTTTTCAAAACTTAGTAATCGATCACTTAAGGAAATTGCAAGCAAGAGGTCCCAATTTACAGAAAGAGAACCTAACATCAGCACAACGAAAAGCAATAACGAATTTGAGCAACGATGACAACATAATATTCAAAGCATCAGATAAAGGTGGAAATGTAGTGGTAATGGACAGAATAACATACTTAAATGAAGCCAAGAGACAACTTTCAGAAAAAGAATGTTACAGATTGACAACAAGAACGGAATATAAAAAAAAGCATATGGGATTTCCATGAATTGGCAAATAAATAAAGGGCAAAAGGAATATTGGGAGAAGCAGTTTACAAATGTATATACTGTGACTCACCGGAACTAGCAACATTCTACCACCTTCCCAAAGTTCACAAGAGTGTAAGCAACCCTCCTGAAAGACCGATAGCATCCTCAAAAAACAGTTTTTTAGAATATGCCTCCATCTACATTGCTAGTTTTTTTACACCCCTGGTAACAGATTTGAGCTCATATGTCAAAGACACAAAGGACTTTTTATGTATTAGTGCCAATATTGAGTGGGAACCAGATAAGTTATTGATAACATTGGACATTACCAGCCTTTGTACTAGTATAGAACAACAAAAGGGACTGGAAGCAACACAATTCTTCTTAAAAAAGAGAAATCTTAAGTATTGTGAACACAGTATGATGTCAATGGAAATGATAGCATACTGTCTCCAAAATAACATCTTTTTATTTGCAGGAGAATTGTTCTACCAAAAGGAGAGGACTGTGATGGGCACATGTTTCGCCCCCAGCTAAGCAAACCTGTTCGTAGGCTGGTGGGAGAAGTACGTGGCCTGGGCAGGAGAAAATGAAGTATGGCTGGAGAAGGTTGTATTATGCTCTCGCTATATCGATTACCTCTTCATCATATGGAGAGGGTCGTCACAGGAGGCAATGAAGTATGTGACAGCCCTTAATGACTACAATTTGAACTTGAAATTCACTGAATATATGAGCAGAACAAATGTACCATATTTAGATCTAATGGTGTATGTTAAAGCTAACATGATTGAAACATCTCTTTATAGATAGCCCAAAGCAGGAAACAGCACATTAAATGCTGACAGTTTCCACCCGAGGAGTGTTATCAGTGGGGTCCCCTATTGAGAACTTGTAAGATTGAGACGCAATTGTTCGATAGATGGGGATTTCCAAAATGAAAGTCAGGAAGCACTATGCAGGTTTACAGAGTGGGGGTATATAAAGGAAACCCTTGTAAATGCAGTAAAAAAATAGAGATGGTACAAAGAAAGGATCTCCTGTTAACAACTAGAGAAGGACAAGGCGCCACAGTAGAAACGAAAAGAACGGTTAGAATGATAACAGAATATGCAACCGGTTCCTCTGAAGTGTTTCAGGGGTTTTGATAGAATTGGAGGATATTAAAAGCTGATAACATCATGGGGCCAATGATTCCATAGAGTCCACTTATCACATATGGAATAGGTCCCGCATTAAAGGATCAGCGAGTTAGAAGCCATTTTACCAAGGGACCCAAAAAGAAGGACCCGATTACAGGATCATATACCTGCATGAACTGCAAAGCTTGCAGAAACAGTCAAAAAATCTAAGAGTTTCAAATACCAGGTAGACAAACCAAGCAAAAAATCAGAAAATTCATGAATTTGCAATTTCCGATTACACTCTGTATTGTTTAATCTGTCCGTGTGACATGAATTATGTTGGGAGTATGATACACCCAACAAAGAAAAGGATTCTGGAGCACATGCTTGCCATAAGGAATCATGATTTACCTTATCCTGTGGCATTTCATTTAGAGGAGAAACATAACTCAAATCCAAATCTTTTAAAGCTTTTTCGCTTGGATCAGGTTCCAAAGGCAGAAAGAGGCGGAGATAGAGCCAGGAAACTTAGGAAGGTGGAATCTCATTATATTGTTGAGCTGCAGATGAAGACCCCACGAGGTCTAAATAATGAAGAGCAACTTTGGGTTCATATAAAAAATAAATAGATAGATAAGTAACTGGGGGGATACGAATAATATTTTTTCTTCCCCATAGATGATAGAGTTTTAGTTTATTTTGGTTTAGTTTCCAGTATGGAGATAATTGTAGAGAAAAGGGCAGGTATAAATGTAATGTGGCAATAATTGTGAAATGAAATAGTGCAATCCCACAAGAATGATGAATCAAAATAACTCACAGTGAATGCCCATCCAGGGAAAAATAATGAGGGAATTTTTTTTGTATGATGATTCTAAAGTCGAGAATGAAATCAAAAGCTTGCTCAATAATGGCTTGCAATCAAATAGCTTAGTGATTATGAAAGCCCATCCAGGGCTCAATTGTGTATAGAGACATGGAATGCTAAACTTGAAATGCAATATAATGTTTTGCCGAAATGAAGTACAAATAAGGATTGTATATATTTTAAACAAATACTTAAAATAGGAAAAATGATTTGTAACAGTGATGTCTCTGATAATATATTGATATAATGAAGGAGAATGAATGAATTTGAACCATTCTAAGACGGCCGCCACATTGGTATTGAAAAATGCAGTTTCTGCCGTCTTTTCTTTTGATTAATGAAATGAATTGAGTTTTCCTCTCTCTGTGATGATTTTTAACTTTATTTTAAATATGGCGTTGTTTTTTAAACCCATTGACATTGAGGAAGGCATGCAGCCAAAACGTGCCAGTCTGTATTAAATTTGTGAGGTACATAAATAATTATAATTGACCTCTGCCACGATTTGTGACCGCAGAGTGAAGGTCACCTTTGGGATATATATATTACCGTTATAAGAGGAAAAAGAAGGTAGCTTAATTTACCCTACCATTGGGCAAGGTACATTTACAACAACATACCTTTAAAATTTAATCGCAATGTAATGAATTTTAGTTGTACCCCCAATTTCTATCGAGTAATGTATTTGTACATGTAAACATTTTATCAAATGTTGTAGCAATCAAATATAGAGCACGAAATTATACAAAGGTATTTGTACATAAAAGTCAAAGGACAATACAATTTTATTGTATAAATGTTTTGGTTCATTTTACGCGCCACATGAAATATACAAAGACAATTGTACTCTAATTATTGGGCGAAAAAAAAGCTTGAACCTACTAAACCCAAAATAATGGCGTTTTTTGTCGTTTTCGTGCACGCAGTATGTCTTCACTTTCATTATTTGTGTAGTTTTTCAATCACATGATTCTATGCCCCAATGTATTTAAATGTAATTACTTGAGCAGCTCAGGTATGTGAGCAAGGCTACAGGTTAGTCGAAACGCGTCATCCTGACTGAGAGTATTTCGCACCTGGTATAATAAAAAGTCACTGCAGCCAGCAGTGAGCAAAGTGATTTCTGGAGTTCGTGTTTTTCTCCTTTGGGTGGATTTAGCACCGGAGTGGTAATTGGATGTTACCTGAGGAGGCTGGCTTGTGCCTCCTAACACGGACCCCTCTCCACAAAGCAGGCTATCCGAATCACAAGCCGTGAGGAAGTGCAGCTGAGTCAAGCTTAATTGGATAAGCCACCTGCAAGACTACCAAGGATTTGAATGGAACCGTTGACCGGATGAGACGACGAGTGTATTCTCCCGTGGCTCTCACGGCGAGGGGTAGCGCTGAGGATCATCCGTAACACGGCGGACAAAAGTCACACCAAGCAGGAGGAGAGGTACTTATTACTGCAGGCGGGGTGGATTGCCAAGTAACTAAACCCCCAAGACTTATATAAAAGCCAAAATACATTGGTGCGAAAACAATGTCAGGCGAGGCGCTGCTCGAGCGGGAAAAAGCGGCCGCAGATTTATTTGACAATTTGCCGACGTTAACGGAACCTGCCAAGAAACAAACACCAGAGGTTGAGCAAAGTTCAGATATCAAATCCTTGTTGAAAGCGTTAGGGAAAAACACCTGCAACGAACTCACGAAATGGTGGGAAATTAAATCGCTGCAGAAATACCAGGAAGTCAATAGAATACCTAGGGGCTTGAGGATAATGCTAGCCCCCAGCTTTGTAGATCCCAATCCGCTGTTACTAAAAGATTGGGCTGACAGCAATCTAGAAGCATCGATGTGGCTTGTTTGCCTCCTAATTAAATATGCAATTATCGATAGGGAGGTAAATGTACAAGAAATTGCACGCATTAAACAAGAATTGACTG
The DNA here is from genome assembly GCF_964263255.1 of Lissotriton vulgaris. NCBI lineage: Eukaryota > Metazoa > Chordata > Amphibia > Caudata > Salamandridae > Lissotriton > Lissotriton vulgaris. The sequence continues at coordinate 32,438 of NW_028242403.1, forward strand.
TCTTAACAACTACAGCCAACAAGGATTACATCGACAAATATATTCAGCATATGACAGGGCGTATCAAAAAACAAGAGGAAACCATAAAGGCCAGAAAAGCTTACAAGTTTGCCCGGAACAAGGGCGACGATGAGCGGGGCCAGGTGTTCACGTTTTCACGTAAATATGACCTCATTAAGAAACAAGGCGGCAGAAGCACACAAAATAAAAACGTAAAGGGACAAACATCTCATTCCAACATAGCAGCTGACTTATTATCGGATCCCAGTACAGTACTTACCAATACTGACACTGAGGATAGTGGTTCAGAAGCAGGTAGCACCTTCACCTCAGAGCCACTAACTTACGCCGAAGAAATTGATTATATAAAGCAAAATCGACCCTAAGATCGAGGAATACCAACCCTCAAGCCGCAAAAGTAGGAACCACACAAGGAGGGAACGGCGCAAATGTGCAAAGCGCAAGAGGTCGAGGTCAATCTTACAAAAAGAAAACGTGGAAAAAACAGATGTAAGTACTGGAAACACCATCATTAACCTTACAAATATAGAACTTAATGCGAGTGAACTGAATCTACTAAGTCTGGCATTAAGTTATTGCCCGGAGAGCAACTTTAATTTCGTGGATGCGAAGATAGATGTTTACAAATTTATACGTAAACTAAAACTGGCCAAATATTTTAAAATCAAAAACCAAAATAAACCTAGGGCCAAGCCACCCGAACCTGTTGCTCTGACCGGCCTCACAGCGAAACAAATTCCATTGTTGAAAACTATGTTCACACTGGGCCGAGACATTTCTGATAACAGCCAACAAATGACAAACACACAGCAGATTGCAGACGCAGAAGGAATTATGATTTCAGCTGCAGGAAAGAGTCCTTTCAAGGCACCTTCCACTTTTGTTCCAGTAATGCCGCGTGATGCTCTGGACATTTTCCATGACCGCGTAACGGAAGAACTAAAAAAGCTGCTCAAAAAAACGATCAGAAATGAACAACAATTGAAATCCACCATTTCCAAACAATATTTCCAGCTCATGGAGAAATTGAAAAACAACAACTCGCTTGTCATAAAGAACTCAGACAAGGGGGGGTAACCTGGTAATCTGGGACAAAGCTGCTTACAAAGCAGAGGCGTATCGACACTTGGACGATGCAGAGTGTTACGAGCATTCCAATGGGACGGCGGTGAGTAAGGTAAATAAAGATTACAAGACCCAATTAATGGCATGGAAAAGAGAAGGGTTAATCACCAAAGACGAATTTTGTTTTTTACATGAGGAATATCCAACTTTGCCTACCTTCTACTTAATTCCCAAAGTCCATAAGCAAATCACCCCAGTCCCAGGACACCCAATCATTTCTGCTAGAGACAGCGTATTCGAAAACACCTCAAAGTATGTGGATCACTACTTACAAGAACATTTGACTGCTTTGCTCACTTATTTAAGGGATACCAAAGACTTTCTCTGTAAATTAGACTCTATAACGTGGGCAAACGATTATCTCCTAATGACACTTGACATTTGTTCCCTGTATACAAGTATTAGACACCAGGATGGATTAACAGCAACTGAGCATTTTTTGCAAAAGAGGAATATTTCCTTGTATAATCATAACAAAATGTTACTTACCATGATACGTTAGTGTCTGTATAACAATCTTTTCTTGTTTGATGGGAAGGTGTTCAGGCAGCGACAGGGAGTCGCCATGGGTGCATGCTTCTTCCCCAGCTACGCGTGTTTACACGTGGGCTGGTGGGAGGAGAATGTACTTAGGGGACAGCACAGAGACCTGGTAGAAAAACACCTGATACATATATGGAGATATATCGATGATATATTTATTGTTTGGAAAGGGAGTAAAACAGAGGCACAGACTTTTGTCAATACCATCAATGACAATAATCTCAACCTGCAGTTCACTGCACATATTGACCAGAGTCAGGCTAATTTCTTGGACATCACAGTAAATGTTGAGAACAATAAAATCATAAACCAGCTATACCGTAAACCGACCACAGGTAACTCCCTGTTACATGCGACGAGCTTCCACCCTCAGCACACCATCACCAGCTTGCCCTACGGCGAGTTTCTTAGAATAAGGAGAGCCTGTAGTACATCGTCAGCTATGGAGTCTGCACAAAAAGCCGCAAGAGATAGACTTCTACAACGTGGCTATCAAGCCAAGTTGCTAGACTCAGCATTAGCAAAGGCTAATGCCTGGGACGAAAAGAACTTTTAAAGACAACCCTGGCCATAGAAGAGACAGAGTCATTGTCACATTCTAGGAACAAGCAAGAACCAGAGGATAGTATCAGAGACAAAGTACAGTGTAGATTTATATCTACTTACAATAGACAGGCAAAAGCAATTAAGGGTATCATCAATGCCCAATGGCCTATTGTACTTACTGACAGTGTACTAGCTCAGACACTACCCAATAGACCTAACTATACCTATAGGAAGGCATGTTCCATGAGGAATGACCTTGTAAGAACCAGTCCTGAACTAGACATAAGGAAGGATTGGCTAACCGCCAGGGCAGGATTCCACAAATGCAGCACCTGTCGTGCATGCAAATTTGGAATGAAAACATACACAACAGGCTTTTCTGAAATTCCAATCAAGCTGAAAGGACACTACACTTGCCGCACAGAATGCGCGGTTTATGTGCTACAATGTGGTTGCGGCCTACGTTATGTAGGCAGCACCAAGCTACCTGTCCACCAACGAATTTTACAGCACCTGCGGGCTACTGTAAATTCAGATAGCACATATCCGGTGGCTCGCCACATCAATGAAGAGCATGCCAGTAATCTGGACATGCTAAAATATTTCATAATTGACAATGTACCACCGAGTAAGCAGGGAGGTATCACCGAAAGGAGATTAAGACAACTGGAAACTAAATATATACTCAAACTGGACACTAAGACCCCGAGGGGATTGAATATTTTTGAGGATATACACCATTTCCTCTAAGTGTATGCAAGAAGACTAATGGGTTTGAATATAACAGTCTGAGTTCCTTTTTACAGTAATGCCCTCTATATTTTAGGTAGATGATGTACTGAACCAGTAGGAAATTACAACATATTTATTGTTTTTAAACACAACTGTTATCTACCGTCCTGACATTCCTTAGATTTTGAGCATTTACACTAGTATTCTCCCTAGGATAATGTTTTTTACCCTTGGATAGAGGGGATGCCTAGAGTAATATGTGGAGTGACATATGAGAATAGAGTGTACAATAGGCCTCATTCTAGCTTTTCCCTAAAAATAGTTTAATGTGTAATGACACATTGGGTTTTTTAACTACACTATTGGGTTTAATCTCACTGCACGGCAGTTTCACTTCACTAAAAATGTTCTTTATACTGCGTTAAGATTGTATAAGGTCTTTCCACTAGGATGAGATAGGGAACCTAAACACCATTGAAGCAGGTACAGGAGGTGACATCTAATAATACTTGATAGCGAATAAGGGGCCCATTTGGTATTACTCTATATAGGTATACACTATGCATTTGAGCAATAAAAATATGGTTTACGTTATAAGAGGAAAAAGAAGGTAGTTTAATTTTCCATACCATTGGGCAAGGTACATTTACAACAACATACCTTTAAAATTTAATCGCAATGTAATGAATTTTAGTTGTACCCCCAATTTCTATCTAGTAATGTATTTGTACATGTAAACATTTTATCAAATGGTGTAGCAATCAAATATAGAGCACAAAATTATACAAAGGTATTTGTGCATAGAAGTCAAAGGACAATACAATTTTATTTTATAAATGTTTTGGTTCGTTTTACGCGCCACATGAAATATACAAAGACAATTGTACTCTAATTATTGAATGAATGAATGAATGAAAGTGAATTTATAAACAGCGCGATTGCTGCCCTGAGGCGTCCAAGCGCTAAAAAAGGAACCAGTGAAGGATAAAGAGGTTGAGAACCAGAAGAAGAGGGAAAAGAACTGAGTTAAGTTAAACAGAATTGAATAGGTGTGTTTTTAATTGTTTACGGAAGGAAACGAGATCAGGATTGGATCTCAGGTGAAACGGGAGGGAGTTCCAGATCTTGGCGGCGTTGAAGGCGTACGTCCTTCCGCCAGTTCTAGACCTTTTGACTCTGGGGACTGCTGCCATGAAGGCCTGACTAGAGCGCAAATTTCTACCTGGGTGATACTGGCTTACTAGGTCACGGGTGATTGGAGGACCCGAATCCCAGAAAGCTTGATGGGCAATACACATTGCTTTAAAAAAGACTCTCTTACGCACTGGGAGCCAGTGAAGATTGGTCAGAGCCGCCTTTACTGACAATCTGCGAGGAATCTGCAGCAGCGTACGCGCGGCACAGTTTTGTACCAGCTATAGTCTCTTTAAGGTGTACTCTGGTGCACCCAGATATAGGACGTTGTTGGAGTCCAGCCGTGATTGTATCAGGCCCTGTATGGCTATCTGCTTTGCCTCCATTGGGAGCAAAGGAAGAACTTTCTTCAGTGTCCTGAGTATTCCAAAGCAGGTGGCTGAAAGCTTTGTGGCCTGGGTGTTGAGTGAGAGACTCCTGTCCAGCCATACCCCTAGGCTTTTGATGTTATCCTTTGGGGCCGGGGGGGGACCTAGACAGGGGGGCCACAATGAGTTGAAAAATGTGGGGTCGGCAGGGCCCAGGAGCATGAGCTCCGTTTTGTCACCATTAAGTTTTAATGATGACTGAGTCATCCAGGTCTTCACCTCCTCCAGACATTTGGTAAGTCCCCCTGATCGTGGTTGAAGAGCCTCCTGCGCTAATGAGACCACCAGCTGGGTATCGTCCGCATAGGATATGATCTTAACTCCATACGGACGAACTACCTCAGCCAGTGGCCTCATATAGATGTTGAAAAGCGCTGGGCTTAATGAGGAGCCCTGCGGGACTCCGCACTTCAGGGGAATGCTAGAAGACACTGTCTGTCCATCAAACACTTGGAATGACCTGTCGCTCAAAAAAGATTTTAACCAGAGCCACGCCTTGTCCACAATGCCGACATTCGAAAGACGGTTCAGTAAGGTGGCATGACTGACCGTGTCGAATGCCGCACTGAGATCAAGGAGGACCACTGCCACTGATCCTCCCTGATCAAGGATTTTCCTGGACTCCTCGATGACCATTAGGAGGGCGGATTCTGTTCCATGCTTAGGCCTGAACCCTGTCTGGGTGGTGTCTAGCAGCTGGTTATCCTCAAGGAAGCTGACCAGCTGGAGATTGACATACCTCTCCACGATCTTACTCACCCAGGGAAGCAGGGAAATTGGACGATAGTTCCCAAAATCCGATGGTTCCAGATTGGGCTTTTTTATCAGCGCTCGGACCATCGCCCGTTTCCAAGCAGAAGGGACAATGCCCGAGGCAATGGAGGCATTTAGCAAGTTCCTAATGATCGGTAGAACAGTCTGAAAGACCAACATCATGGCCTCAGGAGGTGCCGGATCAGATGGAGATCCGGATTTTACTTTCCGAGCCATGGACTCCAATACTTCGAGATCCATCCAAGGAAAGTGACTGAGCAGAGGTGGAGGGGCTGGAGCGGAGTCTAAGGTCTTGATTTTGTCCTGAATTAGCGGAGGGGTGGGAGTAAGAGTGCAGGGAAAGGAGGCATATATTTTATTTACTTTTGCTGAAAAAAATTCAGCCAAGTCATTGCACTGGGAAACAGACTTTTCCTTCAAAGCAATTGGGGACGGGAGTTTTGTGAGTTTTTGCAGGGTTTGAAAAATTTCTCTAGGTTTCGATTTTGCAGCTAAGATCTTGTCAGAGAAGTACACTGCTTGGGCGGCTTTTAGTTCCCTTTTATATGCTTTTATCTCCTCTCGATATCGAGTCTTTTCCTCCATGGAGTAGTCTAGGCGCCATTTTCTTTCGATTTGCCGGCATTGGCGCTTTTTGTTCCTAAGTGCCTCTGAAAACCACGGTGCTGTTTTATGAAGGCGTTTTACCGTTGATTTCTTGAGGGGGAGGATGGATTCGAGAGAGTGCAGGATCCAGTTTTCATAGGCCTGGTTAGCCAAACATGGATCCTCGTTGTTAGGGGGAAGTTCTTTCATAAGTAGGTTTTTCCATTCCTCTGTAGGTATCCGTGCCCAGGATCTGGCGAGTCTTATCGATGGTTTTACCGGCCCGGATTTCTGAGTAGACCAAGTAAAGGGCACCAAAAAGTGGTCAGTCCACGGGAGGGGGAGCGGAAACCCAACCACAAGGTCCTCGCAGTTACTGAACACTGGGTCTAACAGGTGACCCTTCTCATGGGTCGATGCTTTTACTCGTTGGCTAAGTTGCAACGCAGCCAGGTCATCGGCTAACGTGATAGCCAGAGAATCCAGCGGTGAGTCAAAATGAAAATTGAGGTCACCTAACATGGTATAGTTGGCAGAAGTGCTAACGTGTGGTGCCATAATTACTGATAAAAGATTGTGAAATTGTTTAGGGGGACCAGGTGGGCGGTATATCAATGTGCCTGAAAAGCAATGGTTAGGGGAGAACTCCAGCGAGAAAGCGAGGCTCTCACAGTCTGGGATAGTTTCAGGGATGAGTCTACAGTGATATTGTTCCTTGAATATAATTGCTAACCCTCCACCTCTACCCTCCGAACGATCTTGTCGGATGATTTGAAAGACCGAGGGGAGGGAGGTTACAACAGCCGGGTCTGAGTCGGGTGTCAGCCATGTTTCAGATAGAAATACTGCGTCCGGCGAACGATCTTCTAGTAGAACCGAGATTTCCACCTTATGTTTTGGCAGAGATCTGCAGTTTAGTGAAAACATACGGTATTCCTGCTGCAGTGATTTAGTTTGCCACCGGGTAAAAGGGGCGTTGCAATGTGGACAAATGGTTGGAAGGGACGTTACCTCGTAGCGATGCAGCTCACAGACCGGACCTGAGGACCTCATGCCAAGGAGGACCTCCGCACTGTAGGTTATGGGATGTTTGGCATAGGATGTAGGGGAGGTGGCCCCTGGCCCAGACTCGGCGCGGACGAGCGCAGACGAGCTTGCCTTATGCGCGCCTTCGGGAGAAAAAAATTGGGAGAAAAAAAAGTTTGAACCTACTAAACCCAATATTAATGGCGTTTTTTGTAGTTTTCGTGCACGCAGTATGTCTTCACTTTTCTTTATTTGTGTAGTTTTTCAATCACATGATTCTATGCACCAATGTATTTAAACGTAATTGCTTGAGCAGCTCAGGTATGTGAGCAAGGCTACAGGTTAGCCGAAACGCGTCATCCGGACTGAGAGTATTTCGCACCTGGCATAATAAAAAGTCACTGCAGCCAGCAGTGAGCAAAGTGATTTCTGGAGTTCGTGTTTTTCTCCTTTGGGTGGATTTAGCACCAGAGTGGTAATTGGATATATATATATATATTAGATGTGCAGGTTTTTTTAGCTACTAATGTTCTTAGTACTACCCTTTTTAGAAAACCGACGGCGGGTAACACTCTTTTACATGCAACGAGTGCCCATCCACAACACCTGATTAAATCAATCCCATACGGTGAGATGCTCCGCATCCGCCGTACATGCAGTAATGATGAGGATATGAAGGTGAAGCAACATGAAAGCTTGTCTAGATTTGTGGATAGAGGATATGGTACCAGAATAGTAGAAACCGCCATCAGAAAGTGACGACAGAGAGCTAGAAGTGATCTCCTAAAATGCAGCCCAAAAGTGAGCCAAACCCAGAGTGTAGATACTAACCCAGTTCGGCTAGTACTGACATACTCCAAACAAGAAAAGGAGCTAAGGAGTATAATCAGACGAAACTGGCATTTTGTACAGGATGATCCAATCATTGGAGAATTGATGCCCGCCAATCCATCAATAACCTATAATAAAGGAATTAGTCTGGGCACAATTCTAACCAAGAAGAGTCAGGAATGCCTCAGTAAATAACCCTGGCGACCCATCAGCAAAGGGTTCTACAAATGTTTTACATGTAAGGCATGTCAGTATGGTGTGAACACCAAAAGATATACCGCAGTCATCCCACAGATAACTAGGAAGATCAAACAACACCTGACTTGTAAAACAGAATATTGTATATACATCCTGGAATGCGAGTGTCAGTTGAAATATGTAGGCAGCTCTAAGCTGCCGGTTCATAAAAGAATACTGCAGCACCTACGTGCTATAACTAATAAAGATCAAAGTTATCCAGTTGCGAGGCATTTTGAGGCATGTCACAACAGTAAACCTCAATGTTTAAAATACTACGCAATTGAATCTATTCCGGCAACGAAACGAGGAGGGGATAGGGAGGCCTACATGCGAAAAACTGAAACCAACTACATCCTGGAATTTGATTCTAAGTGGCCTGGGGGTTGAACACAACAGAAGACCTTCACACATACTTGTAAACGACCATCAAGTACAGTTATATGTAAGGTCTTTAATAGGAATATGGGTTGGGAAGTTAAGCAACATAAACATCCAATATAGAGTATAGTATAGCTAGGATAATTGGGATATCAACTTGCTAGATTTGCACAATTTTTGTACTAAAAATATTTATTTCTTTTAAACTATTACAGTTTTTTAGATATAGTACATGTGTAGAATATTTATTAGCAGTGGCCCATAATTAACTCCGGCTGATTTTTAGATATCAGGGTAGGTTTTATCCAGGTGTCTTTTAGATAGTTGGTTTTAATTGTGTCACCGATATCCTTTTTTATAAATGTATTACTTGTAATAATGTGTTTTAACTCAACTATATTTCTGCAAATCATGGTGTTATATTTTAGCAGCAAACTTAACATACTGTCAATCACCTGAAGTACTGTATAAATTAATTTGAACTTGTCCTTGAAAAAAATTATCAAATTTATGAATTTCCCTCCAATTGTATCCGATGTACACTGAATAATGAACTAAATTTATACCATTATGAACTGACGATTGATAAGTTATATGTGGTTTTATTAATTTTGTAAGTCACTTTAGCTGATCTTCACTTTTGCACGAGGTCACTTTAGTAATATCATAGGAGGGGATCCTCCTATGTAAGTTAAACAATTATGTCTTAGACATAACAAGTATTTATGTATACTACTGAGAATGACTCGTTCATATTGTTTAGTGACTCAAACTACACTTACAAAGTTATTTCCTGTGCAGTTTTTTCCTTATCACATAGGGTTTAATTCTGAGCAACTTTATGATTTTCTTAAAAATTTCTTTATTATTATTCATAGTTTGCGCACGTTAGGGTGAGCACGTGTTATAATTAAAATACATGGCAAATGGTTATCGTCTTTGTGAATTATGTTTTGGATTATGAAATAAGCATTTATGCTATTAGTTCAAATTTGATTTTCGGCGGAAAACTGTCTTTGTCCGAAACATAAGAAATTCACAATTCAAGCAGTTGATTAACTGCCTTCTCTATGTATACGTATTCATACGGTTATAAATGAGACAGCATACTTGAGACTTATCAATGTATTTAAACAGAAATTATTTTTTCTATTTCCATATGTACATGTGATGCACTTGCACTTTAAAAGGGGCTGAGTATATGGCATTGTCATGTGACCAAGGCCGCAGGAATGGCCGAAACCCGTCATGACTAGCTGTTGGGGCGAATAAATTGTATGCTACACAAGAAGTGGTCCATGCCTTGTTTTTCATCTGAGTGGTGGAGCGCTGCGAGGTATATATATATATATATATATATATATATATATATATAGAGAGAGAGAGAGAGAGAGAGAGAGAGAGAGAGAGAGAGAGAGAGAGAGAGAGAGAGATTTCAAAACCTGGTTTGGCAGTCGCGCCAAAAAAAACCCAGGCACGGACCTCAGCGCGCTCAGTATCCAGTTCAAAAGGACAATCATGACCACAAAAAAGTTGTGAAGCATTAAAGATTTATTCCATAAAAATCGCCACCAGATAGCCAAGCATAGTGCCATCCATGACGCGTTTCGCTCGCATCAGGCGTCTCGTGAGCAGGAGATACTTTAAGTAGCAACATTTGGCAGTGAGTGCTCAACTGCCTATCGACACAAAATAAACACCGTGAAAGAAGGTGGAAGACAGACTTAAAATCAGCACAAAACTAAAAGATGGCAGGGTATTGTATGAATACAATATAAACCATGGCTTCTCATACAAATGATTGAAACAATGGAGTGCATTCACCTATTCCAAATTATAATCACAATAGACCCTGATATGTATATATGTAACTCATCAATATTAAGACAGTCAAATGTACATAAATATAAAGTGCAAGTGCAAGAGAAAATCCCTCCAAGATTACACAAGTTTAAATATATCAATATTTATTTATTTTTATTTTTATTTTGTGGGTTTATAACGTGCTAGGATCACCTCCCAAAGGAGTATCTCCACGCCTTTGGCAACCTTCCAGCACATAACAGTAGGTATATAAAATGTACACTAGTTTTGGAATAAAAAGGTTTTTAACTGTTTTCTGAACGGGAGATACTCCTTGCAAAGTCTCAAGGAAAGTGGGAGGCTGTTCCACAGCGTTGGGCCAGCAATTGAGAGGGCTCTACCACCCTGTCTAGCCTTTTTTGCTCTCGGAACCTGCAGCAGAGCTTGTTCACTAGATCTCAAGGATCTCAAAGGTTTATAGGGGAAAAATCTGTTAGACAAATACACAGGGCCTTTCTTCTGGAGACACTTGTATATAATGCAACAAGTCTTGTACTTCACCCTTTTCTTAATGGGAAGCCAATGCATGGTGTTCAAGAGGGGTTTGGAGGGGGTGCCAGGGGGCTGATTTAGAACAAGACGGGCCACGGTATTCTGGACTACCTGCAATCTGGCAGTTACTCCCTCATTTGCTGATAGAAGCAACCCATTTCAATAGTCCAAGCGACTCAACACTAAGGCCTGCACTAACGTCCTCCTGGTTGAGTCAGGGAGCAAGGGAAAAACTTTCCTCAGCATTCCGATGACATGGAAGCAGGGCCCCACCACTTGGTTGCCATGTTGCTTCAGGGACAGCTCCTGGTCCAGACGCACACCGAGATTTTTAACCACCTGCTTGGGCTCTGGGACTGGGCCAAGATCTTGCGGCCACCAGTCGGGGGACCACAGGAGTTTGGCCTCACCTAACAGCATCACTTCAGTTTTTGCAACATTGCATTGCAGGAAGTTAGATGCCATCCAGTGGGCCCCTGCCTTCATCCCCTGGGAGAAGTAGTTCCTGACCTCATCCGTGAAGTATTTAAAAGGAAAGAGGAGTTGGGTGTCATCCGCATATGACACAGGGATAAACCCATGGGACCTCATGATGTTCGCTAGGGGGGGCCACATAGATATTAAAAAGGGTGGGGCTCAAACAAGAGCCCTGTGGCACCCCCTTCGAGATCCCCAACTCCTCTGACCGATAGGCACCCAAGGTGACTATTTGGGTGCGATCTGTCAGGAAACTCCTCAACCACGCTAGAGCCTCACCTTCCAGGCCGATGTTAACAAGCCTGGTGGTCATGATGTCATATGACACGGTGTCAAACGCCGCAGACAGATCCAACAGAACGAGGATAACAGAATGACCTTTATCCTGGAACATGTGTAGATCGTCTGCGACTGACAGCAAGGTGGTCTCAGTGCTATGTCTCGGCCTGAAACCCGACTGGGATGGATCCAGTCCATTTGTCTCCTCGATGTATCTAGACAAATGCCTATTAACAAATTTCTCTATCACTTTACCCATAAAGGGAAGGAGAAAAATAGGTCTCAAGTTGGTAAGTTCCGTCCAAGGAATGGTGGTATTCTTTCTCAATGGTCGCACTAGTGCCCTTTTCCAATCCCTCGGAACCTCTCCCGTGCTTAGTGACAGGTTAATTAGCTGCTGGATTTCTGGGCCCAGGACTTCAGCCAGCATGGGCATGATGCGGGCAAGGATGATGTCCTGAGGACAACCACTCTTAATCTCGGTCACTAAAGCAGTAACTTCCTCTAAGGAGATAGGGGGAAAGCTTCTTAGGCAGTTAGCTTGTGACTTCTGTTGTGTGTTGTTGTGGGAAAGGTTGTTAGGATCAACCACCTCAGTTGTCTTTGAGGCCATTATCTTTCCGTAGATCGCATCTATCTTCTTCATGAAGAATTGTGGGATCCCGTCACATAGATCTTGAGATGCAACCTCTACAGTCTCACATGCCGCAGGCTTAGTGAAAGTTTGTAAGATTTTAAATAAAACTTTAGAGTCTTTCCCTGCCTCTGTGAGTTGCATTGCGATGTGGCTTTTACGAGCTGTCCTTATGGCCTCATGATATGACCTAAGTGAGGTTATATGATGTTGCTTGTCCTCCGGCCTCCGAGACTGTCTCCATACTTTTTCCAGCTTTCTGTTTTTTTTGTTTCATCAGTCTCAGATCCTCGGAATACCAAATTTCTTGCTTGACTGCCTGCCGGGGTTTATATATTTTCAGCTGGATTGTGTAATTAATCGCTTCGCTAACTGCATTTTCAAACCGCTTAAGTTCAGTTGACATTATTCCCGTATAATCATTAATCAGGGGAGCTTGATAGGCTTCTCGGAAAGTGTCCACCGTTAATTTGTGCCAGGGTCTTCTTTTAGTGGCCAAGGAGGTCTGTATGCATGGCTTATCCATAGCATCAGTATAGAACTTTAAAATAAAATGATCAGTCCATTCTACCTGGGTGGGGGATATACATGTGGTTAGAGGTGAGTTGGAGAACACCAAGTCCAAAGTATGGCCTGCCTCATGTGTAGGTCCCTGGTTAATCTTTTTAAGACCTAAATAGTCCATGTCCATTAAGAGGGTTCTAGCCTCCATGCATTTCTCTGAGTCGCTATGCATATTGAAGTCCCCTACTAGTAGGAAGTTCTGATTTTCTTCTATTAATGGTGCCAAAGCCTCCATAAGGGAGATGGAGAAATTTCCACTCGAACCTGGGGGTCAATACAATACCGCACCCCTTCTATTTTCCCTTGACGCGGAGGTAAGTTTAAAGATCAGTAATTCCATCTGCGGGGTACTAATTTCCTCCAAGATTGTGATGTTTAGCTCCTCCTTATATACAATGGCTACTCCCCCTCCTAAATAGGTATATGCATCATAAATGGACAACAACCTGCAAGTGCAAAGTTATTAAAAGCTATTTGATAAACAATGTGTCAATTAATCATAATACACAGTATAAAAAATTCATATATAAAAATATATAAAAACTGTGGATTGCTGCATCATTAGGAGTCAATAAACGGCAGGTGCATGAGTAATAAAATATCCTAAGGTGCAATCTCAAATGACCACTATTAAAGTGTGTAATCAGAGTATACATTAAGGGATTTAAGGGAATTGACACCCAATATAGAAGCTAAGACTGCTTAAAAATGAATGCAAAAAAATTGGATATTGCAACAATTGGGCATATTGAAGATGGATGTAATTTCATGTTGAACCAGCCACATAACCCATTTAAACAGTAGAAAATGCCAGTCTTATTTTAATAAAGTGCAAAAAATGTGCAAACCTACATTATGTGCAAAAAAGTACGTGCAAAGTTACATTTATCAAGCAGCGTTCTGAAGTCCTTAAAATATATTAGTCATCATATAGTACCAAGATCAAAAAAGTTTCTACTTCTTTATAAGAGACACATGGGTTTGAAGACCTAAAGCAGCATGAGCGGGCAGGTAAAAATCAGAAGAAAATATTTAAGCATGGGCGAAATTTGTGAATTCGCGTTCCGCGAATTCGCGCGAAATCGAATTTGCAATCCGCAAAATCCGCGAATTTGTGCGAATTTGCGGATTTTTGTTTTTTTGCATGTTCGCATGGTTTTTTGTATGTTCAGGGTTTTTTTGCGTGTTCGCAGGGATTTTTGCATGTTCGCGGGCCGCTTGCATGGCAAAGTTACCCATGCGGTTGTGTATGGGCACAGCACCCTCTGGTTCACCACTGCCACCCTATGGTTCATCACTGCCACCCTCTGGTTCACCACTGCCACCCTCTGGTTCACCCCTGCCACCCTCTGGTTCACCCCTGCCACCCTCTGGTTCACCACTGCCACCCTCTGGTTCAGCACTGCCACTCTCTGGTTCACCCCTGCCACGTTCTTGTTCAGCACTGTCACCCTCTGGTTCACCACTGCCACCCTCTGGTTCACGACTGCCACCCTCTGGTTCATCACAGCACCTCTGGTTCACCACTGCCACCCTCTGGTTAACCACTGTCACCCTCTGGTTCAGCACTGCCACCCTCTGGGTCACCACTGCCACCCTCTGGTTTACCCCTGCCACCCTCTGGTTCACCACTGACACCCTCTGGTTCATCACAGCACCCTCTGGTTCACCCCTGCCACCCTCTGGTTCAGCACTGTCACCCTCTGGTTCACCACTGCCACCCTCTGGTTCACGACTGCCACCCTCTGGTTCATCACAGCACCTCTGGTTCACCCCTGCCACCCTCTGGTACAGCACTGTTGCCCTCTGGTTCACCACTGCCACCCTCTGGTTAACCACTGTCACCCTCTGGTTCACCACTGCCACCCTCTGGTTCACCACTGCCACCCTCTGGTTCACCCCTGCCACCCTCTGGTTCACCACTGCCACCCTCTGGTTCATTACAGCACCCTCTGGTTCACCCCTGCCACCCTCTGGTACAGCACTGTCACCCTCTGGTTCACCACTGCCACCCTCTGGTTCATGACTGCCACCCTCTGGTTCATCACAGCACCTCTGGTTCACCACTGCCACCCTCTGGTTAACCACTGTCATCCTCTGGTTCAGCACTGTCACCCTCTGGTTCACCCCTGCCACCCTTTGGTTCATCACTGCCACCCTCTGGTGCATCACAGCACCTCTGGTTCACCACTGCCACCCTCTGGTTAACCACTGTCACATTCTAGTTCAGCACTGCCACCCTCTGGTTCACCACTGCCACCCTCTGGTTCATCACTGCCACCCTCTGTTTCACCACTGCCACCCTCTGGATCATCACTGTCACCCTCCGGTTCATAACTGTCACCCTCTGGTTCACCCCTGCCACCCTCTGGTTCAGCACTGCCACCCTCTGGTTCACCACTTCCACCCTCTGGTTCATTACAGCACCCTCTGGTTCACCCCTGCCACCCTCTGGTACAGCACTGTCACCCTCTTGTTCACCACTGCCACCCTCTGGTTCATGACTGCCACCCTCTGGTTCATCACAGCACCTCTGGTTCACCACTGCCACCCTCTGGTTAACCACTGTCATCCTCTGGTTCAGCACTGTCACCCTCTGGTTCACCCCTGCCACCCTCTGGTTCATCACTGCCACCCTCTGGTTCATCACAGCACCTCTGGTTCACCACTGCCACCCTCTGGTTAACCACTGTCACATTCTAGTTCAGCACTGCCACCCTCTGGTTCACCACTGCCACCCTCTGGTTCACCCCTGCCACTCTCTGGTTCATCACTGCCACCCTCTGTTTCACCACTGCCACCCTCTGGATCATCACTGTCACCCTCCGGTTCATAACTGCCACCCTCTGGTTCACCCCTACCACCCTCTGGTTCAGCACTGCCACCCTCTGGTTCAGCACTGTCACCCTCTGGTTCACCCATCCCACCCTCTGGTTAACCACTGTCACATTCTCGTTCAGCACTGCCACCCTCTGGTTCACCACTGCCACCCTCTGGTTCACCCCTGCCACAATCTGGTTCATCACTGTCACCCTCTGTTTCACCACTGCCACCCTCTGGATCATCACTGTCACCCTCCGGTTCATAACTGCCACCTTCTGGTCCACCCCTACCACCCTCTGGTTCAGCACTGCCACCCTCTGGTTCAGCACTGTCACCCTCTGGTTCACCCCTCCCACCCTCTGGTTCATCACTGTCACCCTCTGGTTCATCACTGCCACCCTCTGATTCACCACTCCCACCCTCTACCGAGACCTTTTGTGACGCAGCGGCAGCACAAAAGATGCGCCATGGTGCTGGGTATTAACAACGTGACGCATCTGAGAGATGCGTCACGTTGTAAAGCCCTGCGCCATCAGGAGGCGTTCCAGCGCAGGGGAGGGCGTTCCTGCACAGGAACGCCTCCTAAAAGGGGCTGAGTGAAATCTACAAGAAATCACTCAGTCACTTTTAGGCCAATGCTGCGTCAAAACCCTGCGCCTGCTGGCTTGATGCAGCATTGGGGAGATGGGGCCCCCCAGAGCATTGCTGGAGCTGCATCGCAAGCTCGACGCAGCTCCAGCAATGCGCTGCTTTTACGGCACAGATGGGTGACACATCTGTGCCGTTTTTGTCACATGGTGCACCGCATTGTAAATGCGGCGCAACATGGGTGGCGGAGCTGCGGCGCACAATAACTGGCGCATCCCTTGGGATGCGCCAGTTATTGTAAATCTGCCCCTATACATTTAGCCAACGAGGGAGCACTTACTGATTAGACAGTGGAAAGTACTCCAGTTGAGTATTGCACAAAAAGGTGGCATCTTCGTGGACAAACACGCAGGGGAGGATTCATTCTGCCCCCTGTTAGACTCGTTTTTTGTGCCCTTCTGCCCTCTGTTAGACTCGTTTTTCCCTTGTTTTTCTGCCCTTCTGCCCTCTGTTAGACTCGTTTTCCCTTGTTTTTCTGCCCTTCTGCCCCCTGTTAGACTCGTTTTTTGTGCCCATCTGCCCTCTGTTAGACTCATTTTTCCCTTGTTTTTCTGCCCTTCTGCCCTCTGTTAGACTCGTTTTTTGTGCCTTTCTGCCCTCTGTTATTCCCTTGTTTTTCTGCCCTTCTGCCCTCTGTAAGACTCGTTTTCTTGCCCTTCTGCCCTCGGTTAGACTCGTTTTTGAGCCTTTCTGCCCCGTTAGACTAGTTTTTTGTGCCTTTCTGCCCTCTGTTAGACTCGTGTTTCCCTTGTTTTTCTGCCCTTCTGTCCTCTGTTAGACTGGTTTTTTGTGCCCTTCTGCCCTCTGTTAGACTGGTTTTTCCCTTCTTTTTCTGCCCTTCTGCCCTTTGTTAGACTGCTTTTTGTGCCTTTCTGCCCTCTGCATCACCACATCATCACTAAGCGCTACCCCAGCTTCACTCAGCACCACCACATTATCACTCAGCACCACCACATTATCACTCAGCACCACCACAGCACCACTCAGCGCCACCACAGCATCACTTAGCGCCACCACAGCATCAATCAGTGCCACCACATTATCACTCAGCACCACCACAGCACCACTCAGCACCACCACAGCATCACTCAGCACCACAACAGCATCACTCAGCACCACCACAGCACCAATCAGTACCACCACAGCACCACTCAGCGCCACCACAGCATCACTCAGCACCACCACAGCATCACTCAGCACCACCACATTATCACTCAGCACCACCACAGCACCACTCAGCACCACCACAGCATCACTCAGTACCACCACAGCATCACTCAGCACCACCACAGCACCACTCAGCACCACCCCAGCATCACTCAGTACCATCCCAGTATCACTCAGCATCAGCACAGCACCACTCAGCACACCACAGCACCACCCAGCGCCACCCCAGCATCAATCTGCGCAACCATTCAACAACAACTGGTTCAAATATGTTCTCTCAATGTTTCAAACGTTATTACAAATGTCACAAAAAGATGTTAATATTTCACTTCTGTTCTTGGATTTTCGTCACAATAAAATACACTGAACATAATCTTCACAAAAGTTATTTACAAAAGTTTAAGCTATTGCCATTATAAATTAAAATCACTTTTATTTAAGTATTAATTATTTTAAAAAATTGTAATTTGTAATATCAATACAGCTAAGTCACGTAAATACAAAACATGTTGCATTACAAATGCTATATGTGTCACATTTGCGAAAGTTATAACTATTGGCATTGTAAATGATAAAGCTATTAATTTAGCTATTTTCAAAACCAACACATAAATAAAAAAATTGTCATTTACAAGACCAATAGCTCAAACTTTCCTAATGCGAGACCTATTGCATTGCAAATGCTTGTTTTTATATCAGTCAGTGCTCCCTGTTGAGGTTTAATTTTCGTGACAGGCGCCTCATTGCCTACTTGTAACTATTCTCTGACCCTGCTTCAAGGGTCAGAGCAGGGTCAGAGAATAGTTGCAAGTAGGCAACGAGGCGCCAGGAAGCACTTACCGGCTTACAGCAGCAGGTGCCCAAGTTGAAGTTAATTTCTTTGTAACCCTTTTGTAAAAGGTTACAAAAAATTAGCTTCAACTTTTGCACCTGCTGCTGTAACCCTGTAAGTGCTTGGCTGAAAATTCGTCCCCGCTGATTTGCGGATTTTACCGCGATTTCGCGAGATTCGCGGATCGCGAAATCGCACAAAAATCCGCAAATTCCGCGAGCGGAACGAATTTTCAGCCTTGCTTAAAAATAATCATAAAAAGGCACAGTAGTAAAGAATTTAAAATCTACCAATGGGACAAAGCATCCGACAGACTTATAAAAAGTTGTGCATCTCCTCACTTTTATTCATACCATTAGGCATTCTAGTGTCGAGAGCTAGAATAAAGTGTGTTTCCAGTTGCCTAAGTTTCTTTTTTCGATTCCCTCCCCGGCCAGGGTTGGAAACAGCACCAAACACAGAATATGTTAAGTCCTTCAATTTGTTCTGGTGGACCAATTTAAAATGCCAGGCAACTGGATAACTCGGATCCGAATTTACAATAGCCCTGACATGTTGGAGGATGCACTTGTGTACAGGCAACTTAGCGCTTCCTGTGTACGCAAGACCACTGGTACACTTCAAAATGTATACCGCAAATTAAGTGCGACAAGTCAGGTATTCCATAATCTCAATTCTTTTCTCGCTGAAAGCCGTCACATAATAGGTGATATTGCATGCAAACGTGCATGCACGGCACAAAGTGCATTTATGGAAACCTCTGCTGACTAACCATGAACGTTTGGGCAAAATTTGCGGACTAGATTTCACAAGGGCGTCCCTCATGGAGGGCGCCCTTCTAAAAGTAATATCGGGTAATGCAGGAAGAATCGACTCCAAAGTCATGTCAGTAAGAACTATCGGCCACTGAGAACAGATTATTTTGCGGATCTTGTTTTCCTGTACACTAAAAGTAGTTATTAGTCTCCTCTGTCTTTTATCATCAGTAATGCAATCGGAAGAAACTCCCTCCACACTGGCAGCTTGTTCCTTACATTACAACAATTCCTCCCTAGTGTGTGAATTGGCTTTTTCCAAGGCTATTTTAAGTTGAGACAATTTATAACCTCTGTTCAGAAACCTGGAAAGGGCCTCCTGCTGACAGACGTGTGTATCTTTATCTAAACTGCAAATACGGTGAATACGCAAGAATTCGCCGTACGGAATGCTCTTGATCAGATGACGGGAGTGAAAGCTCTCTGCATATAAAATAGAATTACCAGCAGTTTGCTTGCAGTGTAGTTTGGTATGAATTCTATTGTTGTCAATATACACTGAGGTGTCAGGAAATTCCACACTTTTGTCACTGATATCAGCAGTAAACTGAAGATTCAAATCATTTTGGTTGATGGTATTGACAAATTCATGGGCCTTTTCTTGTGAACTATCCCAAATTAAACATACATTGTCAATATAACGCCAGTAATGAACAACATGTTGATATATATATTACCTACTGGAGGTCGCCAGTTATAGTTATAGTTAGGACCTAGTTTCCATAGGAAGAGCATTTTTTGTTTTGCTTATAACTTTGGCGTCATTTGATGAATCTTTATGAAATTTTCAAAAATATTTATTTGTTTATATAAGCTCCTATGTTGAAATTTTGGGGGTGATTCGTCGAGGAGGAGCTGATAAAAAGGCGGGTACCAAAATGTGTTTTCTCCATGTTAATTTCCATAGGAAACTTTAGACAAGTCGAACGGGTGAATGGAATTACCCCAAATTTGACAGGGGGAAGAGTCTTGGTCTAGAAAGCATGCTTTTGTTTTATTGGGTGTAACTTCGTTCAGTAGTTTTTGAGAAATATCGAAATTTACAGATATCGATATTTTGGAATTCAGCCATGTGATTGGCTGAAGAGTTACGAGCATGAGCTTGCTGCTGATTGGCTGCGAGCGCTGCGGACGGTTGCAACTAGGAAGTGTTGGCCACCATTTTGTGATTCAGTTGAAGCGAGTAAGGGGAAAAAAGGGCAGAAAAAGTGGGAAAAACGAGGGTAGGAGCACTGTAACCTCTGTGGGGGAGTGCAAAGTAAAGTAGTCAATATTACCGGTCTGAAAGTACGGTGTTGCTCAGAGTGACATGGTGCTGATATGATATGGTGCTATACTTCGGTATGAAAACGGGAGAGTAAACCGTGAGCTCATTGCTGTAAAGTGATGTGGTCTGGTCTTTGAAGCATACGTGTGCAAGTAGTGTTAGTAGGTGTTTGTACCATACAGGGAGTGGGAAGTGAACTACTGACCTCTACCGTGCGTTTATAGTACACCGGAAGCGGGAAGTGAAGTACTCACGACTACAGGTGTGAAGAATCAGGGATGAAACCAGGCTGATTTTTGTTAGGATGATGGTCTCTGGGCGCTGTAGGTTACTAGCCACTGTAGTATAACTGTGTAAGTAGTGTTAGTATGAGTTTATAGTATATAGGGAGTGGGAAGCGAAGTAGTCACACCGACTGGTCTGAAGGGTTTGAACTGTGAGCCTAAACCATGAGCTCATTGCTGTAAAGTGATGTGCTCTGGGGGCTGTAGCATACCTGTGGAAATAGTGTTAGTTTGCATTTATTCAATACAAGAAGTGGGAAGGGAACTACTCCCGCCTACCGTTCTCAAGACTTATGGATGAAACGATGAGCTCATTGCTGTAAAGTCATGTTCTCTGTGTAATATTCCAATGTAAGTTATAGTAGAATGTAAGTATGTAATTCTACTAGAATATAAGTATGTAATGTTAGAATGTAGGGCTGTTATGAGGGGAACCTTAGGGAGTTTGTACACAGTGCTGGAGAATACAGTTGCCTTGCTGTGTGCTCCTGTTGGTGGCTGTTTAAGGTGTCTTGTTTTCCAGCAATAAATCTACTTATTGGATCCACTGCTGTCTGCCTCTTCACTACATAAATTTGGCGATGAGCGGGAGAAGGTAAAAAGAAGACAGCACTCACCAATATTTCAAAGTTGCTTGCATTGTGCTGAAGACCCCTTTCCTTCGTGTAGCTGTTTCTGCTCATCACAGGGTAATCGGCTCATTGAACTCTGTCATCCGACCTCTGGTAGAATTTATATTTTTAGATTTTGCACTTCCTTTGCCTCTTCAAAACATTCTGGTTGCTGTACTACACATGTGCAAGTAGTGTTAGTATGCTTTTATACTAATTCTGTAGTTATGCAGTAACCAAGGCATCATGGTCCTAGGGAGCGCCACCTCCCAGGGGCAGCTCATACAATGGCCCGGGATGTGCATCCGCGGGACATGTGTGTTTGCTATTAGAGGGCGGGTGCATGGCTTCCACCCTGTGATAGCAAATCCTTGTTTGACTAGTTGAAGTGAGAGGAGGAAATCCTTGTATCGCTTTAAATGGTAAAAATGGGAGAGACGAAAAAAAAAGTCTCACCAGTTCATTTAAATGAGGCGACTGGTGGGCAATGTTTCGTGGCCAATCCTATTATTATATTTTGGGGTCTCTGAAGGACTGGGGATCTTAATGTCACATGTAAATTAGGCGCAGGAGGGCACAGAGACATTTGGCAGCCTATGGGACCGTCACCTTCCCGGGCATTGTTTTCTAGTTGTTCTTGGGGTTCGAGGCCAACGGAAATCTGGGGATCGCCACGCTCCGGGGCTTAACTTAAATATGCAGGGTGGGCCTTGGTAGTCCCTGAAGCCTTGGTGGTCCTAGGCAGTTCCTTATTGGTTCTGTAATCACACAGGCAGTACTCATGGTGTTATAAAGTGATACACTCATAGAACCCTTGCAGTTGGAGAATTACACAGGCTTAATTTGTGGAATAGTCAGTTGGATTATGTTTGGTAGGTGCACCGCTAAATTACTAATGTTTTCCCTCATAATCTCCTATAAACAGGCGATTTTCACTGTAAACTCAAGACAAGCGTTGTCATAAAAAGAAGACTTATACACTCAGTTAGTTATTGGAAAAAAACATAACCTTTAATAAAACACAAATAAATGGAAACGTAAGTTTATCAGAACAAACAACAGTATAAAATAAAATACGTGGGTTGGACTCCTGTGAAACAGCTTTCAAAACCTGCAAGACAAAAATGAAACATAAGTATGTGTGCCATGTGGAAGAGGTAAAGAAAGGTAGTCCAAATGAAAGGACGATATTGAGAATGGGAGGGAGAGGGAGTGGGTATACCCTCCAGTCACCATTTGTCTAGGATGCTTGGGTGCGCAACAAAGAGTGTGGTCCAGCAAGTCCTTAAAATGAAACAAATGAATGAGGCCAGAGATTACATTATTAGCTACGGGAAAATCGATTGCCTGCACCTGTGCACCCAGTGTGCTGCATTCCAGCCCCTTCTCCCACACTGTGCTCAATTGTAGGTCCTGCGCACCGAGGCTTCACTGGTCACCTGCCTCCACTGGTGTGTCCAACGACATCCCGGTGCAAGCTCCAAGTCTGGGGTGCCTCTGTAAGGTTGGTACAGCAGGTCTCTGATCGAGGACCTTTTTCTTGATACCACGATGGAAGGCATCAGAATGCCCAGGGCATCATCGCGGGGTGAGCTCCCGCTCCACCCATTTTGGTTCCATCAATTCAGTGACTGAAAAGGGAAAAATAATTTAATGGTGGAAACGTCTGGAGGTAAATGAAGGTTTATTTCAAGCTTAATAGAAAGCAGCACTTGAGTGCATCCTTCGTTTTTGAAGTACGATCTACCAACTGTTAGTGGTAATCGTGGTTCAAAGAGGATTTGGAGTGCACAAGAATAGACAAGGTTAAATAATAATATGTTATACGAATGTTCACATATGAAGGAACAGAGCGCATGGTAGAAGCATAAATTGCGCGTGTAATGCAGTGGCGGAAGACTGTGTGCATGTGCACATAGTAATGAGCTTACTATAGTGCCCTAAAAGCCAATGCCACATGTCTGTAGGGCAGCGCTGCCCGCTGGCTCAGGCCTACAGTACAGTCCAGCAGGTCTTTAAAATGAGACTGAATCAAGTCAGAGATCATATCATTACGCACGGCAACATCGCATGGTCGCACCTGCGCAGCCAGGGTGGTGTACCCCACCCCTCCCGCTGCACCGCGCTCAATTGGAGCCCCTGTGCACCCAGGCCACTCTGCTCACCTGCTGTCATTGTTGTGTGAGCAAACACTACGGGCAGCAGTGCTCATAATTCAGATGGAGTGTTGATTGCAGGATGGTGTACACCTCATGGGTCCGTTTCAAAGACGACGGGCAGTAGGGCTCACAATTTAGAGCCAGTATTGATTGCCAGGATGGTGTACAACTCATGGATCCCTTTTTTTTATTGCACATTGTGATATGTGAGGTGGATGCAACCATATCACCTGAAGCAGTGTGGAAGAAGTGGGACATGTGGCGTTGTTGTTATCATATTATACGTACGCAAAGTGGGCTGGGCTTTCGTACACCAGGCCAGCGTAGGGGTGTGAATAATTATTCCAGGGACCTGGGCATTGTGCATTTCCTGCCTGGCCAGGAAGTGTACTTATGTGTGTTTCTTTTGTAGTTTTGATGTCGCAGAATGCGCAATTTGCATTAATGTAGCATGTGTCGCGAGGGCGGCAACTATCGCTAATGAGATGCTGTTCGAAAACATTGAATTACTAACATCACATGTCGTTGTCAAGCTTGTGGATATGCGCAGACATGCATGTAAATGGTGTGCGGTATTATTGAAAGTGTTGGTATCGCGAAGCGTACACATGTGAATGTGTTCGGATGGAGGGAGGATCAGCAGTAAGGCTACATCATACACAGTGATAACGCTCATTACAGTCAAGCAATGCATGTCAAACGTGAATTTGAAAGTCTCACATATCACACACTTTTATACTGGTAAAGCCTGACAACGTACAGCAAGGCATACGGCAAAAGAAATCTACACATTGCTGTTTACTGTTTGTCACATGTGATCTAGGATTTGCACTCTGCCCATTTCTTCTGATACTTCTTAGAGCCACCAATACCCAGGTCAAAAGGGATCACAACAATGTGCACACAAACACACACCAGGGGCATCGTGTAACACATATTTGTTGTTTGATGTAACAATTGAGATGAACGCCATCACACGTGGAAGGCTAATGTACAGACCATGAATATTGATCAAGATGATTGTTGCATGTTGTGTGTAGTATAAGATATTTGTATTCAGGGAAAAGTTTTCAAAAAAGTTCTCTAAGCAGAAGAGGTGTCTCTCATCAAACGCTGTAGAGAGAATGACTCAAATGGGTGCGGTCTACTAACTATTACAATGGGAATGTTATAAACAAATCAAATGCTTTGTTTTAAGGTCACATGGCAATCGCGCACCGGGCATGCAAGGAAGCCGCACTCGACGCAATTTTGATAAAATATATTTATCATAATATAAGATAATTACAGTAGAAACATCTAAATGTTTAAAATATTTTAGATTATCGCTTGCTCTCATATACACTTTAAAGTTATTTAGATATACTTTTGAGACATACCTGGCGCGACACTATACGTGTGTGACTTAACAGAGGGTCTGGCAGTGTGTACTCATTGCATACGCAACGCGCAGCGGCCGCGACCCCATACGTACATGACATAACACGTGGCTCGGTACTGCGTACCCGTTGGATACCAAAGTAGCAGGTGGGGCTACTTCATGCGTATATGATGTTACGCGGGACGCAGTGCCACAAACTCATCGGATACGAAATGCGCATCATTTACGAGTTTAGCAATGTGGTGGATCGGATTTGCATGCTAATGGAGATTGGTACGCTATTAGTATAGGAGTGCAGTTTTCTCAACAAAAAAAAAAACATTTTGGGGGAAGATATAAAACATTACATAATTTTTTAAGTAAACAAAAATATATATAATAGAGTTCCAAAAAGTGATAGAAAAAATATAAGTTTTATAAACATTAAAATATGAAATAAACATTTAAAAAACCTTTGAAATTCACTGAAAAAAACATAGGTTTTGCAGATGTTATAGTTGGGAATTAGCATTTTCAAAAACTTTGAAATTCACTGAAAAAAACACAGGTTTCAGGGACGTTATAGTTAGTTGGACATTTGACTCATATAAAACCAGAGAAATTCGCCTGTTATAGTTAGTTGAGCTAACTATAACTTGCGCGTCCGCAATGCACTGCTGATGATGTCACATATTACATCACTCATGACATGGTCAGTGACATCACTGATGACATCTCAAATTACATCACTCATGACATCATCCACGTGATAACCTGATGCACATACTGAGGCTCAAATATAAACTTTGATACACCCATTTTAAAATGCAGACTACTATTTTTGAAACCATACACACAAGAATGCCATATACTACAAAACACTCACTATTTCCTAGGGGTACACACACATCCAGTCACTTATACTTCTAGTTACTCTTCAATACAGGACTGTAATATGCACTCATATATCTATACATGCAGTTACACTCTGCCACTCATCCATGGAGTTACTCACACATCTAGCCAGTAAAGCACGTATACAGTTATACACACCAACTTCGGTTTTTTTAGACATACCACATCAGTTATTTATACAGATACTAAGACGTATTTACTGTCTTATACAATCACTGATAGAAGCACATATGTAGTTAGTCACACATATACTACTGAGACATTCATTCACTCACCACACAACCATACACACACTAACTCACCCATACGGTCCTTCCCAGATGCACTTTTTAATCCATAAAACCACTGAATCACCCACTCAGACATCTATGCACAGACTCATACACTCCCTCATGCACCCACCCACACAAACACTCAGGGACTCATACAGATACTCAGACAACAAATCAATAACCTATGTAGGCACTAATGTAGCTATTCAGCAACCCATGCAGTTGCTTACACATCAACAGAAAGACTAATACAGACTTTTACACAGTTTAGTTACTAACCCATGTATTCAGTGAGACATGTTCACCAATTCATTCAGTGAGACATGTTCAATCACTCACTTATACAGTCAGTCACGCACATATGAAATAATTCCTGTAGGCACTTGTAAATGCATTCATTCTTCAATACATCTTGGCGTAGATATATAAAACATATTTAACCTTTACAGTAACACACATTCACTTGATGATGTCATGAGTGATGTCATGAGTGATGTCATTTGAGATGTCATCAGTGATGTCATCAGTGATATCACTGACCATGTCATGAGTGATGTAATATGTGACATCATCAGCAGTGCTTGGTTCGGAAAGCGACCTTTTTTTTAATGGTGTAAATCCGTTCAATAGTTCCTAAAAAATTAAAAAACTAACAATATCGTTATTTGAGCACCGAGGAGGAGTCACGACTCTGCCCGAGCAAGAGCTTACTTCTGATTGGCTGCCAACAAGCCAAACCAGGACGTGTTGGGAGCCATCTTGGGACTCTAACCGAGTCATAAGAAAACAAAAAAAAGATTAAAAACAAGAAAAGGGGGCAGGGTAGAAACACAGGGTCAAAAAAAGCATTTTTTATTTCAATTGGCCGAATTCACGCTAGGTGCGCGAATCCGGGCAAGAAAAACAAACCGGGTGGGCCAGGTCCTGTGGCAATGTGCAGTAAATTTGTGGCACCCCATGCTGCCCCCGGGACCACCACCTCCCCATGGAATTTATTATTGTAATTGTAATTGTAATTGTAAAATAGTTTTTATAGAGCGCATGCTATCGCTCCACGGAGCATCTTGGCGCTGTAAAAACCGTAGCCTAGAATGGTGGGCCGGAAATACTACTCACATCACTTTCAATTTTTCATCACTATTAATATGGGCCAGGGGCCTCACAGGCACCAAATATTCAAATGTGGGGGTCTGTTGTGTACCTCTGGGCCCGCGGGACCACCACCTCCCCATGGAATCTAATAATATGTGTCAGGGGCCTCACAGGCACCAAATATTCAAATGTGGGGGTCCGTGGTGAACCCCTGGGCCCCAGGGACCACCACCTCCCCAGGGCTTTAAACAGTTGGGAGTTGGGCCACATGGCCCCTTCTCGTGGAGCCCTTGATGGCCCTGGGAACCGCCAACCCCCCCAGGTCCAGCTCCTGTAATGTCCCGGGTGCCGATTGTGGCACATTGCTGTTGGCTATGGTAGGGCAGGAGCCATGCAGCTCCCGCCTTGCCATAGCAAACCCTGCTTTGCTTAGTTGAAGCGAGAGCAGGAAACCTGCTCTCACTTCAATGAAGCAAAGACGGATTGCTTTTGAGCAAGGAGACCTGCATGTCAGCATCTCCCCTTGCCCAAAAGCAATGCCGGCTCCCTCAGGAGGCAGAGAGCCGGCTGGGACCTTGGAGGCATTGGGGCTCCCCACACAGTTCCCAATGCTGAGCACAGGCCCCAGGGGATGGGGTCCCTGGGGCCAGAAGTGGCCTGGGAGTGGGGCCACGTGGCCCCCCTCCCTCTAGTAAAGAAAACAAGAATGGCCGGGGACCCCATCCACCAGGGCAGAAATCCTAAAAAAGAATTATTTTTAATAATGTCCAATCCCTGGGGGATGGGGTCCCCAGGGCCAATAGTGACCCCCTTCACTGTAAATATTTAAAAAATGAAGAGGCCATGCTCCGGGTATGGGGTCCTGGGAGCCAAAAGTGGCCCAGGGAAAGGGGGCCACGTGTTCACTCTTCCCTATGAATATATTTAATAAAAGGAGGCCATGCCCTGGGGGGTGGGGTGCCTGGGGTCCAAAAGTACTAAAAGAAGGGGGGCAACACAGCCCCCCTTCCAAAAATATATATTTCTTTAAAAGCTGGCATCATGTCGGAGGCCCTGCCCCCTCTCTGCAGCACTCTGCAAACGCGCCCCTGGCGCGTTCTAAGTTGGGGAATTAAGTCCTCTTGAATACTGTGGGTCCTTGGGGGGCAAGTAGCCCACCAGGTACCTCAAGTAAGTGCCACACAGCTGGATTGCAGAGAGGTGGTCCGAGGCCACGCCAATTTTTACACCACTCTGCAAATACACTTCTTGGCACACTGCTAGTGGGACGATGAGGTCCTCATGTGTCCAAATGGACTTCACCCCCCGAGCAGCAGTGCACCAGGTGCTATGTTTGCAGAGTGGTGTAAAAAGAGGGCGTGGCTCAGACCACTTTCAGCAATCCGGCTATGTGGGGCTTACTGAAGGTACCTGATGAGAGGCTGACGGTAAAAGACCCCTTTTTCCTCTCATGGTCAGATCACCTGGCCGTTCCATTCGATGTGTCCTGTCCGACCTTTGATACGACTGAAAAAATTTCGAGTAAAATGGAATTACGCAGGAATTTTAAGAATATCATGAAAAGTTCCTTCGTCCCCTGGACATCTAGTCTGGCCATATCCCAGGAGGACAGCGTCCAGTTGGCGGTCTTACAGTACGAAAAGACCGTTACCGAGGCACTGGAAGAACTGGCTCCCATTCGGTTGCGTTATTCAGCTAGGAAAAGGCCATCAGCCCCGTGGTTCTCGGAGCATCTAAGACTCCTTAGACAGGAAGTTAGGAGACGGGAGCGTCTATGGCACACTAGCTGGGATCTAAGGAACAAGGAAGCCCACAAGATCTTGATAAGGAAATATAAGATGGAAGTAATAAGGGTTAAACAAGAATATTTCACGGCCCTCACCACCTCACTCTCCTCTCCAAAAGAGCTTTTTAGGATAGTGGATTCCCTTATAACCCTCCAGACCCCGGATCCTGTCATTGCCTCACAGGCGCTCTGTAATAGTATAGCCTCCTTTTTCCAGACAAAAATCTCGGATATTTATTCCGCCTTGGAGTTGCCGAGATCTCTTACCAGTGAGCCCCCAGTCCCTGTGGATTTGGATCCTGTTCTTATGGAGAAATTCTCGCCGGCATGTTTGGAATCCTTCCCCCCTCTCTCCTTACAGGATTTAGAGATTCTCCTTAACAAAACTAAATCCGGCTCCCCTCTAGATGCCTGCCCGCTCAAGATCCTTAAGCAGTGTAGAGAATCCCTCCTGCCCCCTCTTGTTGACATCATGAACAGGGCTATGAGGGATGGTATTTTTCCTCCTCAATGGAAAAATGTGGTAGTAAAACATTTACTCAAGAAACCCTCTCTTGACCCTGAGGTATTAAAGAACTTCCGCCCCATCTCACTGCTCCCGGCTCCCGCAAAGATGTTAGAAACACACTTGAATAAACATCTCGCTGCCTTCGTGGAAAGCTCGGGCTGTCTGAACCACTCCCAGCATGGCTTCAGGAGGGAACATAGCACCGAGTCGGCCCTCACCATAGTGCTGGATAATATCCGCACGCGAGTTGATGGGGGACAGACCTCCCTCCTGATCCTTCTATACCTTACGGCTGCCTTCGACACCCTTTCTCCCTCAGTTTTAACATCTCGCCTGAGGGAGATCGGGGTCCAGGGGGCGACTTTGGGGCTACTCACCTCTTTCCTCGATCAACGAGAGCAAAGAGTGAAGCTGGGTAAATTCCTATCTCCATCCCTGTCTGTGCAATGCGGGGTCCCTCAGGGGTCGGCGTTAAGCCCGACCCTTTTTAACATATATGTGACCCCACTTGCCAGACTGATTAGATCTTTTGGGATGGAGGTAGTCTCCTATGCCGATGACACGCAGATCCTCGTCTCTCTCTCCCAGTCAGTTACCTCGACTGCCTCCAATTTTAGATCTTGTTGACGTAAATAATTAATTTACTCTCTTAATTTCTATGCAGGTAAGTACTTAATCAATAATAACTCAATCGGAAAGAAAGAAACAGAGTCCGTGGTGGTAGAGTTCTTGGGGGTTTTTTATTCCTCAAAAAGGAATGGTCTGGACCAGGATATCATGTTCTGACCACCACAGGGGTGTCAGAAGGGATAGAGCGCTACATTTTATTACATTACATAGCTTATATACTTAATTCATGTCATAGGAAACAGTTATAATGGGCGTAACAGCTGAGAGAAGACAAGATAACAGTATACACGTGTTACAAGTACGTAATCAGAAGGCGTGAACTAGAGGTGTGTGCTAGAAACGTCACAGGTAGGTGTCACAAAGGGGTGGCACTAACAGAAATGTTGCAATGTCAGCAGAAATCGGAAGCTTGGATGCGCGTGCAGCTGCATGACGTGTGATTGACGTGAAGCTGGAGGGTGCAGGGGACTTGACATTTACACTGACGGAAAGAGACAGAAGTCTGGCATGTCAGATCAACTTGTGCTTCTATCATATCTGATATCTGGTGTTTTAGGAACTAAGCTATCTGGGCGGAAAGGTCTCTAGGGCAGAAGCTATTTCTATACTTGCTGTGAGTGCGTGTATAAGCGCCTGAGTGTCTGTATGAGAAGCGTGGGGGCATGGGCCTTCCATGGGAGCATGGCAACAGGGCTATGAATTACTTGAATTATTTGCACAGAGACAGGCCGGCCCTTTGGCTCTGCAGCTGAGGAAGATGTTTACTGAAGCTAGCAGGCAGGAATGTATTTTCGGGGAGCGGAACAGATAACTCGAAGGTTATAGTCAATCTTGGCAGGCAGCAGGCTGAGCTGAGCGCGAGGGCCGCGCTGAAAGTAAGTCAGAGTTCACGGGTACAGAGGCAGCCTGGGCAGAGGCCCTTGGAGTCAGAAGCCAGGAAAGAGGCTCGGTGGCAGAAATTCAGGGCCTACTCAGCTAGAGCTGAAAAACGTAGAAGTACACTACAAAAAGACGTTGGCATAGCATACTTAGGAACGGACCATTCAACCCATTCAGGGTGGGTCTGAAAGAGGACATGTTGACGTCGGACGCAAATGTATTTGCGTCTTCATAGCTGGTACAGGAGGGAAGTTACATGCACTTTAACTCGTACATGGAGACGGTGGGGTACGCGCTAGGGAACACAATCTGACCAAAATTTATATTTCCTCATTCCCTCCTTGTTCCCTACGGACCCTTCATGATATCTCGATCCTCATGAATTGATCAGTTTGTTCTTGCAGCATCATTTGCTCATCTTTCTTTCTTTGACGGTTTGAGAGGAAACTGGAATGTTCAATGCACGATGTGGCACACAGTCCACATATCGCCGGCCCACACTGTAGGCACAGGCAGCAGCTGAATACTATGACAAGGCCAAAACCTAGGAAGGATAGGATCTTCCATCCCCAAGCAGTTAACGTTGTCCAGAACCAACCGGACCAAGTCCAGGTGCCTGGATTCTGATGTATCTGATTTGCAATTTTATGCAGACGGGTAATAGCTTGATAGACAGATGGCGCGTTTTGTGGGATGAAAACGCAGCAACTTGACCCGATGACCTTACAGGCTCCACCTCTATCTGCCAAGATGACGTCAATAACAAGACGATTTTGAAGGACAACAACCCGCATAGCAGATTGCTCCTCTGTTAAGTTACCTAAGGCGGAGGCAGTTTCATGTACTACAGCTTCAAGTGTTCTGGTTAATCTACGTATTAATTTACTGTTTTGGACGGGGCCTAAAAAGAAAAAGAATCCCTTATTAAAATCGGTGTACTGTTCCCATGCCGTTTCTGTATAGTCGACAAGTGGGATATCTCTTCTGGGTCTATTCTTTACTAGATTTGTGTTTCTATGGTAATCAGGGGGAGCTAGGAAAACAGGTGGCAGAAGGAATGCAATATAACAGGTACCATCCCAATCTGGAGGCAGACGTATGTATGCGGTATGACCACAAACAAAATAAGAGTGACTGATAGCTTTGAAGGACGATTTACCATGATCACTGAATTCGACCACAGTAGTGCATTTACTATGACCTAAGTGTACTGAACCTTTCTTTCGGACACATAATTCACCAGTGACTGGTAATACTAGCATATGGGGCAGGACTGGTGCAGCCTCGGATTCAACAGTAAGGATCATAAGGCTAATTGTGTAGTTACCTAATCCATATACTTCATTTTCTAGATCAGTTCCTATTCGAGTGGGGAGTCCCTCCTTATCAGGGTAACAGACGTCGAGCAGGACTAAGTTCAAGTTTCCCCAAACCCAGCCCCCATCAAAAACAGCAATATCAGGATCTAAGGAATTAATTATTTTAAACCAGGCACCATAGGAGCCATTGTGAGTGAACGGGTACGGAAAGAGGGGCAGAGCTCCCTTGTAATTCTGGTAGGGAGGGAGTCGGCCACATATCCAGCAGTCTGTAGCATTGTTAGTCTGATGGGAATGGTGTAGCATACTAATGAATGTATTGTTGCGCAGCGCAAGTCTGTAAGAGAGTTCGTGTGGAGGTAACTCACTAAAAGTGTGTTCAGCAGAGACATTGTAAACAGATTGTTCACGCTTGAAAATAGGCCAGTAGATAGGTAGCAGAATGCTAGCAACAATAACTAAAATACTCAGAATAAACATGATTAATAGTGTCACTATACAGTGACTACGGAGTGATTTACAATATGCACTTTTCTTAACTTGTCTCTCTCTCTCTCTATCTCGATCTAGGGGATACATGTCAGAAACTATTTAACCGATTCACCTAGGGGAGGACTTAAACAATTAAACTGTCTGACTTGCTAGATCGGAGTTTCGACCTGTACTCCTCTTGGGGAGTTTTTTCTCGTTCGGATACTGTAAAGTCTTTTGGCTCAACACAGTCTTTGGTGGGGGTGGACGAGTCTCGATCAGGTTTCAGTTCACAAAATTTTTTCACATGACTCGTGTGGACCCACCCCTTTCTCCCTTCGATCTTCACGGCGGTCCTCGTGGTGAGAAGGACGGTCTTCGGGGATTTCCAGCGGGGCTCCAGCGGACTCTTCCTGTCGAAATTTCGCACCAATACCAGGTCCCCAGGACGGACCTCGTGCGGTTTTACATCAGTGTTGTCAGGGAAGGCTGCGGCAACCTGTGAACGACATGATTGGAGTGCAGACATCAAGGAGGCAAGGTAATCTGTCAACATGTTACAATCAACATCAGTGATCTTTTTTGGAATGGGCGCCCCCCACATATTCGGTGGTCTGCCAAAAACCACTTCGTACGGGGATAGCCCTGATCTCGAGTGGGCGACCATCCTCATATAGAATAGTGCCACTGGCAGGGCGACTATCCAGTCGACCCCTTTCTCCTGACATATCTTTGCAAGGCGTATCTTTAGTGTCTGGTTATGCCTTTCTACAAGGCCTGCGGCTTCAGGATGTCGGACACAATGAAACTTCCACTGGTATCCTAACAATAAAGAAACTTGTTTCATTAGCTCGGACGAGAAGGGTTGTCCGTTATCTGAGTACACGACACGAGGCAAACCATATCGTGGGAAGAATTCACGAACCAGCTGCTTGGCAGTGGTCGGAGCAGTATAGTCTGAGACTGGGTATGCTTCGGTCCAGCGGGACAGAGCACAAACAACTACAAGGACATACTTGAATCCTCGACAACGGTTCATCTGGATATAATCCATTTGGAGGGCTTCAAAAGGGTGATCGGGAGGATGAAATCCACCTTGCTCTACAGGGACGCTTTTTCCTGGATTGAACTGACAACAGATCATGCAAGTACGCACTTTCTGTTTTGCGGCTGCTAGTAAGTGTTTATTGCTCCAGAGATTTTGTAAACTGTCTAACATCGCTTTCTCTCCTAGATGTGCTGGGCTATGTGCTGTATTGATCATGACTTGAACCATAGAGTCAGGGAGAAACCATGTAGATTTTCCCTTCGTCATCCAACCTTGATCTGTCTGGATCCCTCCTAGTTCAATCCATCTCTTTATTTCTTCTGGGGTAGCATGTGCCTGAATATCAATTACATCTAGAGCGGGATCCTTGACTGCCATACACTTTGTCGGTACTATTGTCTTTGTCACATCAGTTGTCTGGGTGTGAGTCAGTGCTGTATGTTTCGCTGTCTGGTCTGCCAGGTCGTTACCCTGGGAAACAGAATCTGTGACCTTAGTATGTGCTTTACACTTCATGACTGATATGCCCGAGGGCAAATGTATTGCTTCTAACAGTGCTTGAATGAGAGGACCGTGTTGGATCTTGGCACCGTGGGAGGTCAAAAAACCTCGTTCTTGCCATAACATGCCGAAGTCGTGTACGACTCCGAAAGCATAACGGGAATCAGTGTATATGTTGACATTTCTGTTCTTGGCTAGTATACAAGCTCGGGTCAGAGCGATGAGCGCTGCTGCTTGAGCGGACAATGTGTCAATACGATATGTTTCTTTAACTTCAGTTTCAGTGGTCACTGCATATGCGGCCACTAATTCTCCTGTACTTGTTCTCATGCATGAACCGTCCACATAAAGTGTCAGGTCTGGATTTGTCAGTGGAACATCTGTTAAATCTCGTCTGGGCTTTGTTACTGCATTAATGATTTTTATACAATCATGCGGGGCTGGATCTGTCATAATTGTAGGTAACAGTGTTGCGGGGTTCAGAATACTGCAGCGCCTGATTTCTATGTGTGGCTGGAATAACGTTAATTCATAACCTGTCAGTCGTGCTATAGTCAAGTGCTGAGTCTGGGTTCTGTTTAACAGAACCTCTACAGAGTGTGGAACTTGTACTGTTAATTGATGTCCTAAAACAATTGAATCGCTCTGTCTTATTGCTAACGCTGTTGCTGCTACTGACTTTAAGCACGCAGGGAGTGCCTGGGCTACTGAATCCAATGTACTTGAGAAATAAGCGCAAGGCTTATGTGAACCTGCTTGATCTTGAGTGAGGACAGACAATGCTGTACCATCACGTTCTGTAACAAAAAGTGTAAACGGTTTGCTGTAACATGGTGTCGCTAAAACTGGTGCTTGGCATAAGGCTTTCTTTAATTCTTCAAAAGCTTGTGTGTGTTCCTGAGTCCAAGGGAGGGCAGTCGAAGTCGCTGCCTCCTGTGTCGTTAACTGGGTGAGTGGTTTAGCTAGAAATGCATATTGAGGAATCCATTGTCTGCAGTATGAGGTGAGGCCTATGAAGGCCCGCACTTCCTTTTGTGTCTGGGGTTGTGGCATATTTACAATTAACTGAATGCGATCGGGAGTGAGCTGTCTCCCCACTTTGGACAGCAAGTGACCCAAGTACACAACTTGCTGAACACAGAATTGTAGCTTCGAAGGAGACACCTTGTGTCCCTTGTCGGCCAGAAAATGTAAAACTGTCAGTGATGCTTGTTCACATTCGGGCTCACTTCGTGCGGTGATCAGTAGATCATCGACGTATTGTAGTAAAGCGGTGTTAACTGGCATTTGAATACAATCTAGTTGTCTTTTCAGTGCTTGACTGTAGATGCTGGGGCTTTCTGTGAATCCTTGAGGTGCGCGTGAAAATTTGAAGCTGCGTCCATTTAAACTGAATCCGAAGAGATATTGGCTCTCTGGATCAATAGGCACGCTGAAGAAGGCGTTCTTGAGGTCAATTACAGTAAAGAACGTCGCTTCTGAATCAATAGCAGTCAATAGGGATGAGATGTCGGGAACCACAGGGTACTGTGGAATAATGCATTTATTCAGTTCTCGAAGATCAATCACCAGCCGATATACTGGCGGTGCATTGGGATCAGTACGTTTAAGAATCGGAATAATGGGTGAATTACAGACATTGGAGTCGGTCTCTACGACCACTCCTTGGGCAATGAGCTCTTCAATGATTTTCAGTAAAGCCACTACAGCATCGGGTGGTAACTTGTATTGTCTGATTCTTGGTAAAACAACACCTGCCTTGAGTGTAACGCGGTATGGTGTGATATGCATGCAACCTACATCAGTTGGGCCTTTTGCCCACAAGTAATCTGGCACATTTTTCAATCTGACATCGAATTCTCGCAAAACATAATGACCCTTGAAATCCCGTAGAAAGAGTCTAACTCCCTCCGGGGAACAGCAGATTATAGCTCCTAGAGCCTTCAATGTTTTAATTCCTAACAGATTTTCTGGACATGATTTTGTAAGTAACAAGTCTGTAACACGTGATAATGGACCCACAGCCAGGGGAACGGGTTGCGATACCTCATTTACAATAGGCTGTCCTGAAAAACCAAGGGAAACATTCTGTGAGCCTGAGAGGGGTGCCCCTGGGACTTCATCATGGCTGATCGTAGTGCGACTTGCCCCTGTGTCAATTAAAAACTTTCTGTCTTTTCCCAATACGTGACTGTGTACATAAGGACCTTCTTGATCTACAGGAATTTCAATAAGAGGCAAGCCACCTTCCCTCTCTAGGCTGTTTCATGTATATCGGGGGTAATCTGGATATGCGGACTGGGCATACTGGTACATCTGTTGCGAAACTTGCTGAGACGCGGCAATGGGCTGTGGCTGTGGTACCGCTACTGTCTGTGCTGGAGGTGAAGAAGCATGCATAGGCTGTGTATTCTGTGTATTCTGTGAAGACTGATGCTGGTTATGGTCTTGTCTAGGCGGATGCGGTCTTTCTTTAGTTTTACCTGTTGCTATATTATGTTTCAGGACTGGGCATTCATGTACGTAATGACCTGGCTGCTTACAGTAATTGCATGTCCCTTTAACGGGAGCTGTAGTGTGACTTGTCTGGGTCCCACCCTTTCTCTGACCGTCGGCTGGGACCGTCTGGGCTACTAACATTTTCATCTTCGTGTCTTTCATGCGTCTTTGTTCCTGATCTTGTTCTTCTCTAATTCTGTTCTGATGATATTGGAGCATTTGTAACATCTGGGATGGCGTATTTGCCTGCCAAGTACTTTCAACTTTGTACACTCGGTTTTTAACTAATGGTAGGGAATTCTCGACTAGTTTTGATACAAAAAGGTGCGGATATGACTCGCTACTTGGTTTGAGGCCACTATTGATAATGAAACATTTCTCGAATCTTGAATAGAAGTCACTAGTATCTTCATCATGTTTCTGTTTACAGGACGAGATGGCGTCCCAATCTTCCTTTCTAGTTGTCAATAATCTTGGCAGGACCTGTACTATCAAACCGGGTAATGCTTTAGTCTTGTCCCCAAGGCCTACCCCTGGGACATGTTTATTTTCTTCGTCTTCTATCTCTGCCCATGCAATCTTTGTGTCTCCCACCTCCCATTCCTTTTCCTTTAGTTTCTCGTAGATGCCCGTGGGCAACAGTACTTTTAACATTTTCATGATATCATCATATGTGTAATCCCCCATTAGTAACATGTCTTTAAGCTCTCTGTGAAAACCTGCGGGGTCTTTATCATGACACGGTACTAGTTTCTTCATTTCTAACAGTTCTAACTTGGTCAGAGGCGTGTGTACATATACACGTTTCAAGAGGTGATCCGTACCCATAACAGGGTGTACTTCTCGTAAGGGGTTCTGACTTTCAATGCCACCCCCGCATTGCATGTGGTACATTTTTCTCTCTGGAGGCGGGGCGGGAACATATTCGGAGCTTATGAAAGTGTCATATCTACGGCGTTGTTCTAGAATTATTTGAATTAATTTGGTACTTAAGCCTCTCCATCTATCCATGAGTAGTGCTTCTAGTGTTTCGTGTAAGGGACCTGGATCAGAATGATGGTTTCTGTATTTGATGAGGAGGTGCTGAATCATGTATACACCTGCTAATTTCTGCTCGTCTGGGGAGAGGTTCAGAAATGTCTGCGCTACTGTGTCATCATTATATATGTCTGTATTTTCAGCCCATGATACGGCTGATCGGGCTAGTTCTTGTTCATCCATAGAATTGAGCACGTGGTACCCTACTCGATCTCGAAGCCTTTTATCAGTTTCCTGGAACTGATGCTCAGCAGAATTCGGGTTTGTCAAGGCAGAGAAAAAAACTCTCTTGCTTTCTGGACGGATGCCTTTCCTAAGGTAATTTCCCTTACCTACATATGCTATAGTATCTGCAGCTCTTTCTGGTTCTTCAAGTTCTTCTTCCTCCCCGGAGGAAGCTTTTTCTTTCTCTTTTTGGTGTACTGCTAGCACTGCTTTCCTAATTTTCCTGTACATAGTGGCTATGCAAGTCCCCTTATCATGTTTTCCTTCAGCTATATTTTGACCCCACTTGTTCAATGCATCTAGTTCACTCTGATCTGTTCCAGGCCTATCTCGTTCTCTTATTAGACAGTTTATGAAAAATCGTAGTATCTGTGCTTGAATGTCAACTTTCTGTTTCTCCATGGCCTCCTTAATACTGTCAGGGTCTTTCCCTGTCTGAACAAACTCATATATTCTATCTAGACGATCCTTCATACCTACATAGCATAGCAAGATATCAGTAGCAGATCTTAACCGTAGTGATGCCAATATCATTAGATCGTCTTTTCCGGGTACTGGATCGTATCTGCAAACTGAAAGGTTTTCTTTGAATGCGTCAAGGCGGGGTGACCTGAACGTGAGAGGACTCTGCATATCCCTGAGATTTAATCGGTGTGTCAATGGCGGGGTCCGAGGACCCGCGGTCGCACCTCCTGAAGCGGAGGCTTGTGCATTATCTCCCTGTGGAGTCGGTATCTGAACTTGAATTTGTCGTTTAGTTAGATCAGGTAAACGTTGTTTCGGTAGGTCAATTTTGGGTGCGGGAAGTGGCGGGGCTGGCGGAACGGGGGAGGTCTGTCGCGGTACTGGTGGAACATGATCTGGGGGCGGGGTGCCCCCGTCCCCGTCAGTAGGCAAGGTGCGAACAGGCAGATTGGTGTAAGCCGGTGCTACATCCTCTAGATAAGAATTTAGGAATATATCTTTAGTAGTCTTATGCATTACTTTAGTTGGAACTAATGGTGGCGGTAAGTTTTTCTGTATTTCTGATAGGGCCTCAGGTGTACCCTCGGCCACAAGATACATACCGTTTACAAGATTATGTCGTGCGCGGTCTATCTGTTCAGTTTTTACTCGGATCCCCTCGGTAACTAGTTCGTTTTCTTGGGCTTTCTCTGATTCTTTAAGTCTATCTTCTCTACGTAATGCTCTTTCAGCACGTTTATGTGATTCCTTACGCCAAAATTCTATGGCGTCTTTCTGAGATTGTCTGGCTTTCTTTTTCCATAGTGCTTCCTCTACCTTCATGATGCACTCGGCATCCCATGTTCCGTTAACGGGCCATCTGTGTCTTTCGTCTAGGTGTTTAGTATAGTCGGTCCATAAATCTAGATACAATATGGCATCTATGCCGTGTTTATGGTACATAAAGTTACCGGGAGTGTCCCTAGGGGGGATAGGAATTTCTTCCTCTAGTATCCCTTTCCTAGTTCCTATCTGCTTTAACTTGTTGAAAAACGGCATTTTGCTTACTTAGTACTGAATGCTCAATCCTTAGTTTACTTAATACTGGGTACAGCTAATTGTACAAGAAACACAATAATACACATTAAAAACGGTCACATTCACATTCATACCACGACATTGATCACATGAAAAAACAATTGAGACATAGATGACTACCCCCTATACTGGATGTACTGCTAAACAGTACAGATACACTGGTGTAACAGTGCAGAAATTCGGAATACTAGATATACTGCTAAACAGTACAGATACACTGCCTAAAAACAGTGCAGACCGGACTTGTGTAGCCAAACCCGTCTAGATACGTCCCAGCAATGGTACTCACCGGGAGCACGGAAACAGAAGGCCTCAGAAAACTCGACTGGACCCGACTCGACACTTCGGAAAACTTCGGAAAACTTCGGAAAATTTCGGAAACCTGGTGGGCCTCTTGACACCTCGGACCTTGCTTCTTTCGGCTAGGCTCTGGTCGGGATCCTCCGCACTCCTCACCGCCTCGTCTGGGTACTGATCGCAGTCTTCGTCACCTCCGTGGGTCAGAGGGAGATGCAGGAAATCCTGCCGGTACGCGTAGTTTCCATCTAACTGATGGCAGGGGACATAGCTTGCAACGCACCAACCGGCGCGTGAGGTGGGGGAGGGGTCCCTGTTCGGGTGCCAAAATGACGTAAATAATTAATTTACTCTCTTAATTTCTATGCAGGTAAGTACTTAATCAATAATAACTCAATCGGAAAGAAAGAAACAGAGTCCGTGGTGGTAGAGTTCTTGGGGGTTTTTTATTCCTCAAAAAGGAATGGTCTGGACCAGGATATCATGTTCTGACCACCACAGGGGTGTCAGAAGGGATAGAGCGCTACATTTTATTACATTACATAGCTTATATACTTAATTCATGTCATAGGAAACAGTTATAATGGGCGTAACAGCTGAGAGAAGACAAGATAACAGTATACACGTGTTACAAGTATGTAATCAGAAGGCGTGAACTAGAGGTGTGTGCTAGAAACGTCACAGGTAGGTGTCACAAAGGGGTGGCACTAACAGAAATGTTGCAATGTCAGCAGAAATCGGAAGCTTGGATGCGCGTGCAGCTGCATGACGTGTGATTGACGTGAAGCTGGAGGGTGCAGGGGACTTGACATTTACACTGACGGAAAGAGACAGAAGTCTGGCATGTCAGATCAACTTGTGCTTCTATCATATCTGATATCTGGTGTTTTAGGAACTAAGCTATCTGGGCGGAAAGGTCTCTAGGGCAGAAGCTATTTCTATACTTGCTGTGAGTGCGTGTATAAGCGCCTGAGTGTCTGTATGAGAAGCGTGGGGGCATGGGCCTTCCATGGGAGCATGGCAACAGGGCTATGAATTACTTGAATTATTTGCACAGAGACAGGCCGGCCCTTTGGCTCTGCAGCTGAGGAAGATGTTTACTGAAGCTAGCAGGCAGGAATGTATTTTCGGGGAGCGGAACAGATAACTCGAAGGTTATAGTCAATCTTGGCAGGCAGCAGGCTGAGCTGAGCGCGAGGGCCGCGCTGAAAGTAAGTCAGAGTTCACGGGTACAGAGGCAGCCTGGGCAGAGGCCCTTGGAGTCAGAAGCCAGGAAAGAGGCTCGGTGGCAGAAATTCAGGGCCTACTCAGCTAGAGCTGAAAAACGTAGAAGTACACTACAAAAAGACGTTGGCATAGCATACTTAGGAACGGACCATTCAACCCATTCAGGGTGGGTCTGAAAGAGGACATGTTGACGTCGGACGCAAATGTATTTGCGTCTTCATAGCTGGTACAGGAGGGAAGTTACATGCACTTTAACTCGTACATGGAGACGGTGGGGTACGCGCTAGGGAACACAATCTGACCAAAATTTATATTTCCTCATTGTATGGAGGCAGTCGGTCAATGGATGATCTATAATTCATTGAAACTGAATGGGGAGAAGACAGAGGCGATGGTGTTTGGAGGAAAGGAGGAGGTATGGTCAGCCGATTGGTGGCCAGACTCATTGGGAGCTTGTCCTGTTCCTGCCCATTCTGCCAAAAATCTTGGGGTCGTGATCGATTCCACCCTCAGTATGTGTCAACAGGTTAACAGAACTGCATCTACCTGTTGGGGTATCATTCATATACTGAGGAAGATTAGGCATTATCTTTCACAGCAGGCAAGGAAACAACTTGCTGTTGCCCTCATCGGCTCTCGGCTGGACTACTGCAATGCGCTGTATGCGGGACTGAATACAAATCTGCTGCAGCGCTAGCAGGTGGTCCAGAACGCAGCGGCCAGGTTTGTTCTGGATCTACCCTGGCGCACTTCGGCTACCTCTGCCAGAAAACTGCTTCACTGGCTTCCTATAGAGGACCGTATACTTTTTAAGACCATGTGCATGACCTACAGGGCCTTAGCAAAAAGTAGCCCTACTGGAATTGGATCCATTTTGTCCCGTTATAGTCCCTCTAGGAACCTGCGTTCCTCTAACAGACTCCTTTTATCAGTCCCTCGCATTCGGAGAACCAAATGGGGTGGTAAAGCCTTTTCCATCCTGGCACCTAAGTGGTGGAACGCCCTCCCACTGGAACTAAGGTCTCTTCCCACCCTTCAGTTATTTAGAAATGCCCTGAAAACTCGTCTTTTTGTGCGGACATATTTGTAGTTGTGCTTTGCCTTACTTTTATTTTTTTCTGATCTGTTTTGGTAGGCGCCTTGATGCCTTCGGGTTTTAGTCGCGCAATACAAATTGTTTTTCATTCATTCATTCATACCTGGTATGCTAGTTGGCCCCCAGGGACCCTCAGGAATGAAGGGGGCTTAATACCCCAACTTAGAAGGCTCCAGGAGG
Source organism: Lissotriton vulgaris (assembly GCF_964263255.1). Lineage (NCBI taxonomy): Eukaryota > Metazoa > Chordata > Amphibia > Caudata > Salamandridae > Lissotriton > Lissotriton vulgaris. The sequence goes on from NW_028242403.1 coordinate 74,601, forward strand.
TGCATTTGCAGATTGGTGGAGAAAGCGGGCATGGCCTGTGTCCACCTTTCAGCAATCCCACTGTGTGGGGCTTACTGGAGATAAGAGGTTGGCTAGTTCCCCTAAGGACCCCAAGCAGTGAAGGAGACTTCAATCCCCATCAAGAGCACACCAGGGAACAGGTTTGTAGAGTGGTTGGTAAAGGGGGTCCTGGCCTGCTATGAGAACTTAGCAATCCTGCTGTGTGGGACTTACTGGAGGTAATAGGAGGGGTAGTTGGCCCTAAGGTTGTCCTTGGGGGCCAACTACCCCTCCTATTACCTCAAGTAAAACAGTGGTATTGCTAATACATCTTTGGAGGCCACACCCTCCTTTCTCCACCACTCTGCAAATGCATCTCCTAGAAGACTACGGGATAGGGGATGAAGTCTACTTTACTTCTGAGGGAATTTGGGGGCCAAGAAGCCCTCCTGGTACCTCCTGTAAGTGCTACGCAGAGGAATTCCTGAGCGCTGGTCTGAAGCCCAGCACCCTTTCTCCACCATCTGCAAATGCGTCAACTAGTTAAAGAAGTGTTTGCAATGCAATGGGTTTCGTATTTGCCAGAGTTAGAGCTATTGCCATTGTAAATGTAAAAGTTTTTATGAATGTTTTTGGATTGGAGTCGATGTACGTTGTGTGTAGTAAAATTATGTGGTAAGTTGTGCAGTGAAATTATGTGGATAGAAAGTATGTGGTATTTAGTATTATGTAGAGAGGGATTATGTGTTTAGGAATTATGTAGAGTGGGATTATGTGTTATGGGGAGTAATTATGTGGTATGGTAGTCTTTATTGTGGAGTGGTAACATCAGGTTTAGTCTTCCTCATTTCCATAGAACCTCAACTATAAACTCAGTGAGCCAAAAAAAGGGATCACTGAGGAGCACTTGTGGAACTCGGCAGAGGTATGAGCACGGCCACTGTAATTATGCAACTGTTTGGCTGCACCAACTTTCGCACAATTATATATTTTCCGCATTAGCCACATAATCCATCATCTGCTCCCTAATCTGCAGATTTGAACAAAATAAGCCTTTTTTCTAGCTCAAACATTACCAAAAATGCAGTGAGACACGTTACAGCGTGGTGGAAGGCCTTTTGCAAACCTAGAATTTATTACTAAATGTGGGTGTTAAATTGGTACTAATGGTGTGCAAGCCACACTTGCTTTCTTCTGAGCCTCTCTTGCCTCTATCAGTATTTCTGTTGCTTCTTTCTGCACATTTCTTTCTGTTTCTGTAATTCTTTTGCCTCTTTATGCAAATCTCTTCTACTTTCTATACCTCTCTTGACTCTTTCTGCACCTCTGTTGCCTCTTTCTGCACCTCACTTGCTTCTTTCCGTACCCCTTTTGCCACTTTCTGCACCCTTCTTCCCTTTTTCTGCACCCTTCTTGTCTATTTAAGCACCTCAGTTGCTTCTATGTGTACTTCTCTTCCTTCTTTCTGCATCCCTCTTGCCTCTTTCTTTACCCCTCTTGCTTCTTTGTGCAACTCTCCTACCTCTTTCTGCACCCCTCTTCCCTCTATCTGCACCACTGGCGGTTCTTTCTGCACTGCCATTGCTTCTTTCTGCACCTCTTTTGCAAATTTCTGTATCCCTCTTGCATCTTTCTGCACCCCTGTTCCCTCTTCCTGCAGGGTTCCTGCCTGTTTCTGCAGCTCTCTTGCCTCTTTCTGCACCCCTCTTGCCTCGTTCAGTGCCTGTTGCTTCTTTCTACACTTATCTTGGTTCATTTTGCACCCCTCTTCCCTCTTTTTGTACTTCTCTTGCCTCTTTTTGCACCTCTCATTCCTCTTTCTGCACCTCTCTTGCCTTTTTTCTACAGTTCTCTTGCCTCTTTCTATACCACTTTGTTTCTTTCTTCACTTCTCTTGCCCTTTTCTGTACCCTTCTCACCTCTTTCTGCACCTCTGATGGTTTTTTCTGCAGTGCTCTTGCTTCTTTCTTCACCTCTTTTGCAAATTCTTTATCCCTCTTGCCACTTTCTGCACCTTTATTGCCTATTTCTACACTTCTATTGCCTATTTCTGCACCTCTGTTGCTTCTTTCAGCAATTGTTTTGCCTCTTTCTGAACTTCTCTTGCTTGTTTCTGCACCTCTCTTGTGTCTTTCTGCATCTCATGTGCCTCTTTCTGCACTTCTCTTACCTCTTTCTATACTTATTTTGCCTCTTTCTATACCTCTCTTACCTCGTTCTGCATCCCACTTGCCACTTTCTGCTCTACTCTTGACTCTTTCTGAACCTCACTCTCTTCTTTCCGAATCTCTATTGCCTCTTTCTGCACTTTTAGTGCTTCTTTCTGCAACTATGTTGCTTCTTTATGCACTCCTCCTACCTCTGTCTGCACCTTTCTTATCTCTTTCAGCACCTCTGTTGCTTCTTTCTGTACGTCTCTTCCTTCATTCTGCACCCCTCTTGCCTCTTTCTTTATCCCACCTGCCTCTTTCTGCACCCCTCCTACCTCTCTTTGCACCCCTCTTGCCGCTTTCTGCACCTCTATTGGTTCTTTCTGCACTGCTCTTGCTTCTTTCTGCACCTCTTTTGTAAAGTTTTTCATCCGCTTGCCGTTTTCTGTACCCTGTTCCCTCTTTCTGCACCTTTCCTGCCTGTTGCTGCACCTCTTTTGCCTATTGCTGCAGCTCTGTTGCTTCTTTCTGTACTTCTTTTGCCTTTTTCTGAATATTTCTTCCCTCTTTCGGCAAATCTGTTGCTTCTTTCTGCACTTCTCTTGCTTCCTCCTGCACCCCTTTTGTTTCTTTCTGTATAACTCTAGCCTCTTTGTGCACCTCTCCTTCCTCTTTCTGCAGCTCGCTTGCCTTCCTCTTCCTCTTCCTCTAACAGACTCCTTTTATCAGTCCCTCGCATTCGGAGAACCAAATGGGGTGGTAAAGCCTTTTCCATCCTGGCACCTAAGTGGTGGAACGCCCTCCCACTGGAACTAAGGTCTCTTCCCACCCTTCAGTTATTTAGAAATGCCCTGAAAACTCGTCTTTTTGTGCGGACATATTTGTAGTTGTGCTTTGCCTTACTTTTATTTTTTTCTGATCTGTTTTGGTAGGCGCCTTGATGCCTTCGGGTTTTAGTCGCGCAATACAAATTGTTTTTCATTCATTCATTCATACCTGGTATGCTAGTTGGCCCCCAGGGACCCTCAGGAATGAAGGGGGCTTAATACCCCAACTTAGAAGGCTCCAGGAGGTGCATTTGCAGATTGGTGGAGAAAGCGGGCATGGCCTGTGTCCACCTTTCAGCAATCCCACTGTGTGGGGCTTACTGGAGATAAGAGGTTGGCTAGTTCCCCTAAGGACCCCAAGCAGTGAAGGAGACTTCAATCCCCATCAAGAGCACACCAGGGAACAGGTTTGTAGAGTGGTTGGTAAAGGGGGTCCTGGCCTGCTATGAGAACTTAGCAATCCTGCTGTGTGGGACTTACTGGAGGTAATAGGAGGGGTAGTTGGCCCTAAGGTTGTCCTTGGGGGCCAACTACCCCTCCTATTACCTCAAGTAAAACAGTGGTATTGCTAATACATCTTTGGAGGCCACACCCTCCTTTCTCCACCACTCTGCAAATGCATCTCCTAGAAGACTACGGGATAGGGGATGAAGTCTACTTTACTTCTGAGGGAATTTGGGGGCCAAGAAGCCCTCCTGGTACCTCCTGTAAGTGCTACGCAGAGGAATTCCTGAGCGCTGGTCTGAAGCCCAGCACCCTTTCTCCACCATCTGCAAATGCGTCAACTAGTTAAAGAAGTGTTTGCAATGCAATGGGTTTCGTATTTGCCAGAGTTAGAGCTATTGGCATTGTAAATGTAAAAGTTTTTATGAATGTTTTTGGATTGGAGTCGATGTACGTTGTGTGTAGTAAAATTATGTGGTAAGTTGTGCAGTGAAATTATGTGGATAGAAAGTATGTGGTATTTAGTATTATGTAGAGTGGGATTATGTGTTTAGGAATTATGTAGAGTGGGATTATGTGTTATGGGGAGTAATTATGTGGTATGGTAGTCTTTATTGTGGAGTGGTAACATCAGGTTTAGTCTTCCTCATTTCCATAGAACCTCAACTATAAACTCAGTGAGCCAAAAAAAGGGATCACTGAGGAGCACTTGTGGAACTCGGCAGAGGTATGAGCACGGCCACTGTAATTATGCAACTGTTTGGCTGCACCAACTTTCGCACAATTATATATTTTCCGCATTAGCCACATAATCCATCATCTGCTCCCTAATCTGCAGATTTGAACAAAATAAGCCTTTTTTCTAGCTCAAACATTACCAAAAATGCAGTGAGACACGTTACAGCGTGGTGGAAGGCCTTTTGCAAACCTAGAATTTATTACTAAATGTGGGTGTTAAATTGGTACTAATGGTGTGCAAGCCACACTTGCTTTCTTCTGAGCCTCTCTTGCCTCTATCAGTATTTCTGTTGCTTCTTTCTGCACATTTCTTTCTGTTTCTGTAATTCTTTTGCCTCTTTATGCAAATCTCTTCTACTTTCTATACCTCTCTTGACTCTTTCTGCACCTCTGTTGCCTCTTTCTGCACCTCACTTGCTTCTTTCTGTACCCCTTTTGCCACTTTCTGCACCCTTCTTCCCTTTTTCTGCACCCTTCTTGTCTATTTAAGCACCTCAGTTGCTTCTATGTGTACTTCTCTTCCTTCTTTCTGCATCCCTCTTGCCTCTTTCTTTACCCCTCTTGCTTCTTTGTGCAACTCTCCTACCTCTTTCTGCACCCCTCTTCCCTCTATCTGCACCACTGGCGGTTCTTTCTGCACTGCCATTGCTTCTTTCTGCACCTCTTTTGCAAATTTCTGTATCCCTCTTGCATCTTTCTGCACCCCTGTTCCCTCTTCCTGCAGGGTTCCTGCCTGTTTCTGCAGCTCTCTTGCCTCTTTCTGCACCCCTCTTGCCTCGTTCAGTGCCTGTTGCTTCTTTCTACACTTATCTTGGTTCATTTTGCACCCCTCTTCCCTCTTTTTGTACTTCTCTTGCCTCTTTTTGCACCTCTCATTCCTCTTTCTGCACCTCTCTTGCCTTTTTTCTACAGTTCTCTTGCCTCTTTCTATACCACTTTGTTTCTTTCTTCACTTCTCTTGCCCTTTTCTGTACCCTTCTCACCTCTTTCTGCACCTCTGATGGTTTTTTCTGCAGTGCTCTTGCTTCTTTCTTCACCTCTTTTGCAAATTCTTTATCCCTCTTGCCACTTTCTGCACCTTTATTGCCTATTTCTACACTTCTATTGCCTATTTCTGCACCTCTGTTGCTTCTTTCAGCAATTGTTTTGCCTCTTTCTGAACTTCTCTTGCTTGTTTCTGCACCTCTCTTGTGTCTTTCTGCATCTCATGTGCCTCTTTCTGCATTTCTCTTACCTCTTTCTATACTTATTTTGCCTCTTTCTATACCTCTCTTACCTCGTTCTGCATCCCACTTGCCACTTTCTGCTCTACTCTTGACTCTTTCTGAACCTCACTCTCTTCTTTCAGAATCTCTATTGCCTCTTTCTGCACTTTTAGTGCTTCTTTCTGCAACTATGTTGCTTCTTTATGCACTCCTCCTACCTCTGTCTGCACCTTTCTTATCTCTTTCAGCACCTCTGTTGCTTCTTTCTGTACGTCTCTTCCTTCATTCTGCACCCCTCTTGCCTCTTTCTTTATCCCACCTGCCTCTTTCTGCACCCCTCCTACCTCTCTTTGCACCCCTCTTGCCGCTTTCTGCACCTCTATTGGTTCTTTCTGCACTGCTCTTGCTTCTTTCTGCACCTCTTTTGTAAAGTTTTTCATCCGCTTGCCGTTTTCTGTACCCTGTTCCCTCTTTCTGCACCTTTCCTGCCTGTTGCTGCACCTCTTTTGCCTATTGCTGCAGCTCTGTTGCTTCTTTCTGTACTTCTTTTGCCTTTTTCTGAATATTTCTTCCCTCTTTCGGCAAATCTGTTGCTTCTTTCTGCACTTCTCTTGCTTCCTCCTGCACCCCTTTTGTTTCTTTCTGTATAACTCTAGCCTCTTTGTGCACCTCTCCTTCCTCTTTCTGCAGCTCGCTTGCCTTCCTTTTACTGCAGTTCATTTCCCTCTTTCTGCACTTCTCTTGCCTCTTTCTATATCCCTCTTGCCTCTTTTTGTACCTCTGTTGGTTCTTTCCGCTCTGCTCCTGCTTCTTTCTGCACCTCTTTTGAACATGTCTGCATCCCTCTGGCCTCTTTCTACACCCCTATTCTCTCTTTCCGCACCTTCACTGCCTGTTTCTGCACTTCTGTTGCCTCTTTCTGCACCTCACTTGCTTGTTTCTATACCCCTCTTGCCTCTTTCTGCACCCCTCTCCCCTCTTTCTGTACCTCTCTTGCCTCTTATTGCACCCCAGTTCCCTCTTTCTACACCTTTCCTGCCTGTTTCTGTCCCTCCTTTGCCTTTTTCTGTACCTCTGTTGCTTCTTTCTGCATTTCTCTTGCCTCTTTCTGTACTTTTTTTCCTTCTTTCTGCACCCCTCCTGCCTTTTAGTGTACCCCTCTTGCCTCTTTCTGCATCTCTCCTACTTATTTCTGCACCCCTCTTGCCTCTTTTTGCACCTCTGTTGGTGCTTTCTGTACTGCTCTTGCTTCTTTCTGCACCTGTTTGTAAATGTCTGCATCCCATCAGCAATTGTTTTGCCTCTTTCTGCACTTCTCTTGCTTGTTTCTGCACCTCTCTTGTGTCTTTCTGCACCTCATGTGCCTCTTTCTGCACTTCTCTTACCTCTTTCTATACTTATTTTGCCTCTCTCTATAGCTCTCTTACCTCTTTCTGCATCCCACTTGGCACTTTCTGCTCTACTCTTGACTCTTTCTGAACCTCACTCTCTTCTTCCTGCACTTTGCTTGCCTCTTTCTGTGCCTCTCTTGCCTCTTCCTGCACCTCACTTGCTTCTTTCAGCATCTCTCTTGCCTCTTTCTGCACCTTTAGTGCTTCTTTCTGCAACTCTGTTGCTTCTTTATGCACTCCTCCTACCTCTGTCTGTACCTTTCTTATTTCTTTCAGCACGTCTGTTGCTTCTTTCTGTACTTCTCTCCCTTCATATTGCACCCCTCTTGCCTCTTTCTGTACCCAACTGCCTCTTTCTGCAACCCTCCCACCTCTTTTTTCACCCCTCGTGCCTCTTTCTGCACCTCTATTGGTTCATTCTGCACTGCTCTTGCTTCTTTCTGCATTTCTTTTGTAGAGTTTTTCATCCGCTTGCCTTTTTCTGTACCCTGTTCCCTCTTTCTGCATCTTTCTTGCCTGTTGCTGCACCTCTTTTGCCTATTGTGGCAGCTCTGTTGCTTCTTTCTGTACTTCTTTTGCCTTTTTCTAAATATTTCTTCCCTCTTTCAGCACATCTGTTGCTTCTTTATGCACTTCTCTTGCTTTCTCCTGCACCCCTTTTGCCGCTTTCTGTATAACTCTTGCCTCTTTGTGCACCTCTCCTTCCTCTTTCTGCACCTCACTTGCCTTCCTTTTTTCTGCAGTTCTCTTCACTCTTTCCGCACTTCTCTTGCCTCTTTCTGTATCCCTCTTGCCTCTTTCTGTACCTCTGTTTGTTCTTTCTGCACTGCTCCTGCTTCTTTCTACACCTCTTTTGAACATTTCTGTATCCCCCTGGCCTCTTTCTACACCCCTGTTCTCTCTTTCTGCACCTTTACTGCCTGTTTCTGCACTTCTGTTGCGGCTTTCTGCACCTCACCTGCTTGTTTCTATACCCCTCTTGCCTCTTTCTGCACCCCTCTCCCCTCTTTCTGTACCTCTCTTGCCTCTTATTGCACCCCAGTTCCCTCTTTCTACACCTTTCCTGCCTGTTTCTGTACCTCCTTTGCCTCTTTCTGTACCTCTGTTGCTTCTTTCTGCATTTCTCTTGACTCTTTCTGTGCTCTTCATGCCTCTTTCAGCTCCTCTCTTGCCTTTTTCTTTACTTCTCTTCCTTCTTTCTCCACCCCTCCTGCCTTTAAGTGTACCCCTCTTGCCTCTTTCTGCATCTCTCCTACTTATTTCTGCACCCCTCTTGCCTCTTTTGCACCTCTGTTGGTGCTTTCTGCACTGCTCTTGCTTCTTTCTGCACCTGTATGTAAATTTCTGCATCCCTCATATCTCTTTCTGCACCCCTCTTTCATATTTCTCTGCCTCTCTTGCTTCTTTATGCAACGATCTTGCTTCTTCATGCACATTTCTGTATCCCTCTTACCTCTTTTGGCATCCATGTTCCCTCTTTCTGTTCCTTTCTTGCCTATTTGTGCACCTCCCTTGCCTCTTTTGGCACCTTTGTTGCTTCCTTCTGCACTTCTCTTGCCTCTTTCTGTACTCCTTTTGCCTCTTTCTGCATCTCTCCTGACTCTTTCTGCACTTCTCTTGCCTTGTTCTGTAGTCCTCTTGCCTCTTTCTGCACCTCTTTTGCTTCTTTCTGCACTTTTCTTGCTTCTTTCTGTACCCCTCTTGCCTCTTTCTGCACCTCTGTTGCGTCTTTTTGTACCTGTGTTGCACGTTTCTGCATTCCTCTTGACTCTTTCTGTACCCCTCATCACTCTTTCTGCACCTCTCTTGCCAATGTCTGTACACCTGTTCCCTCTTTCTGCACTCCGTTTGCCTGTTTCTGCAACTCTCTTGCCTCTTTCTGCAGTTCTCTTGCCTCCTTCTGCATCTCATTTTCCTCTGTCAGCACTTCTCTTTCTACTTTCTGCACCCCTTCTTAATTTGTATGCACATCTCTTGCCTCTTTCTGCACATATCTTGCCTCATTCTGCACATCTCTTGGTTCGTTCTGCACTGCTCTTGCTTCTTTATGCACCCCCCTTGCCTCTTTGTGTACCCCTTTTGCTTCTTTCTGCACTACTTTTGCCTCTTTCTGCACCCCTTTTACCTCTTTCTGCACCTATGTTGCTTCTTTCTGCACTCGCATTGCCTCTTACTGTACCTCTCTTGCTTCTTTCTGCACCCCTGTTGTCTCTTTATGCACCCCTGTTGTCTCTTTCTGCACTTGTCTTCCCTCTTTCTGCACCTCTCTTGCTTCTTTGTGCACTTCTCTTGCCTCTTTCTGCACCTCTCTTGCTTCTTTCTGCGCCCTTCTTCCTTTTTCTGCACATATTTTGCCTCTTTCTGCACATCTCTTGCCTCATTCTGCACATCTCTTGGTTCTCTCTGCACTGCTCTTACCTCTTTCTGCACCCCTGTTGCCTCTTTGTGTACCTCTTTTGCTTCTTTCTGCACTTCTCTTTATGCACCTCTCTTGCTTCTTTCTGCACCGCTGTGGTCTCTTTCTGCACCCCTGTTGTCTCTTTCTGTACCCCTGTTGTCTCTTTCTGCACTCGCCTTCCCTCTTTCTGCAAGTCTCTTGCTTCTTCACTTGTCCATTTCTACACTTATCTCGCTTCTTTCCACATCTCTGTTGCTTTTTTCTGCACTTCTTGTCCTTCTTTCTGCACCCCTCCTGCCACTTTGTGTACCTCTATTGCCTCTTTTTGCACCTCTCCTACCATTTCTGCACTTCTCTTGTCTCTTTTTGTACCCATGTTGGTTCGTTCCATACCTCACTTGCCTTTTCTACATTTCTCTTGCTTTTTTCTATACCTCTGTTGCTTCTTTTAGCAATTCTCTTACCTCTTTCATTACTTCTCTTCCTTCTTTCTGCACCCTCCTGTCTCTTTCTGTACCTCTCTTGCCTCTTTGTGCTCCTCTCCTATCTCTTTCTGCACCACTCTTGCCTCTTTGTGAACCTCTATTGGTTCTTTCTGCACTGCTCTTGCTTCTTTCTGCACATCACTTGCCTCTTTCTATACTTCTCTTCCTTCTTTCTGCACCCCTCCTGACTCTTTCTGTAACTCTCTTGTCTCTTTGTGCACCTCTCCCACCTCTTTCTGACCCTGCTTGCCTCTTTTTGCACCTCTGTTGGTTCTTTTTGCAATTCTCTTGATTCTTTCTACACCTCTGTTGCTTCTTTCAGCAATTCACTTGCCTCTTTCTGTACTTCTCTTGCTTTTTTCTACTCCTCTGTGGCTTCTTTCAGGAATTATCCTGCCTCTTTCTACACTTTTCGTCCTTCTTTCTGCACCCCCTGACTCTTTCTGCACTTCTCTTGCCTCTTTATGCACCAATTACTTAGAGGTAGTTTTAATCCCCCTGCCTTATTACGTACTAGGGCCCTACAGGGAGTTCATGCCAATCACAGGGGTACCACAACCCATAGTGTACCCTAGTGTATGTAGGTGTTTTCACTGTATTCTAAGTGTCGTTCAGCATAGCACTGGCTCTGGGCCTGGTCAGTCAGAGTCATTTACCACCAGTACCAGTCAGCAAAATGTTGGGGGCACAGGAAGACTTTGCAACAAGGCATCTTTCTGCATCCCTGTTGGTTCTTTTTGCATATCTCTTGCTTCTTTCTGCACTTTTATTTGCCTTTCTGGACTTCTGTTGCCTCTTTCTGCATTTCTCTTGCTTCTTTCTGCAACTTTCTTCTTCTTTTTTCACATGTCCTACCTCTGTACGCATAGTTAGAAATTATCATTTAAAAAATCCTTTGAAATGTATTGAAAAAACCATAGGTATCAGGGACGTTATAGTTAGAAATTAGCCTTTAAAAAACAGAGAAAGCACACAGTCATCCATACAGCCACTCTCACAATCACTCACACTCACATATAGTCCTTTATATACTCCAACACTCACATATACTGCCTTTCACATATGTAGTTACTCATACATGTAACACTGAGACATCTATTCGCTCCCCAACATACCCATATACACACTCACCCACCCATACAGCTCCTCACACATGCAGTATTGAACCCATACACCCAGTGAATCACCTACTCACACATCAATGCACAGAGTCACACAGTCCCCACCCATCTACACAGACACTCAAGCATCTATACAGATACTCAAACAACCAATCAATAATGTATATAGACACTCATGTAGCTACTCACTAACCCATGCAGCCACTTACACACCAACTAACAGACTGATACAGACATTCACACAGTTTAGTCGCTAACCCATGCATTCAGTGAGACATTTTTAATCACTCAGTTATACAGTCAGTCATGCACCTACTAAATCATCTATTCAGACACTCATACGCCCACTCATTCCTCAATACACCTTGGCATTTATATATATAAAACGTATTTAAACTTTACAGAAACACACAGTCACTGGATGATATCATCAGTGATGTCATTTGAGATGTCATCAGTGATGTCACCAAGGGAGAAGCTGGATTTTCACAAGGAACTCCGGCTAATCCGAATGACCAGGAGACAAGGAGGAAGTGGACGCACACAACAGGGACAACCAAAAGAAGACACACAACAAGAAGCAGAGGAAGGAACTGGAATCATAAATAAATGGAGAAACAACAAATGCAAACTCAAAACCCCTAGTAGTCAATATCTCCTTGGCGACATTAAAAGATAATCAAATGCCTCTGCTTAATTTAGGCTTAACATTCTGCCCAGTATCTTGTCCAGACTTCGTGGACACAAGAATTGAAATTTACAAATATGTAAGGAAATTAAAATTACATAAATTACATCAAATGAAGCACAAAGTGAGAATGCACAAAATAACAGAAATCAGTAGAAACTCTTCATTCCAAATTGCGGACTTCCCAAGCTTACTAAATATTCAAGATTTGGACCAGTCCAACAGCATAGGGGACACATCAGCAGGGGATACACTACTGATCGACCAACCGAGAGGCTCCAAAATATGAGCTTTACATCACATGAACATGTTAGTAGCGGCTTGAAACCAGGAAGCAAATTCTGCCCGCAGCTTCCACCAGGGAATCGCTTGGATCTTTTTCACGAGTTGGTGGTCGATGACTTGAACAACATTCAAAAAACTTGGAAGACCGACTATGCTAAAAGTAATTTCACATCCAGAGATTGGAAAGATATTAATGAACTCTAAAACAATCTCTCACTTATCATCAAGCCCTCCGACAAGGGGGCAACATCGTCCTAATGGACGAAGCAACATATGTAAGGGAGGCACGAAGACAATTAAACAATCCACAGCACTACACCGTTTGAAGACAAACCCTACAAACAAAATGGAAATAGAATACCATCTAAAACTGAAGGAGTGGTTCCAAGGATGTCTATTGGACAGGGAAGAACTGCAATACCTCCACACAGGGCATTCAACAATGGCAACCTTCTATCTATTGCCTAAAATGAATAAGGGTACAGAAAACCCACCTGGAAGGCCAATAGTAAGTTCGATTAGATCCTTGCTAGAAAATAGCTCCAGAATCCTTGAACAATTTTTACAAGAATACATGATCAAACTCCCCTTCTACATAAAGGAGAGCACAGATTTTTTGAAAAAACTGGATAACATCCAGTGTAAAAAAGACTACATCATGGTGACAATGGACATTGTGTCATTGTACACTACAATCAGAAAGGAATACACGCCTCCACCAGCTTTATGAGAGACCAGCCAGTGGAATGGTCAGAACACACACACACACATGTTATTGAACATGTTGGAATATTGCCTCACACATAACATCTTTACATTCAATGGGAAGTTCTACCGGCAAGAAAAGGGAACATGGACTGGGCACTTCCTTCTACCCCACCTACGCAAATCTTTTCATGGGGTGGTAGGAGAAGGAGGTAGACTGGGCCGAGGAAAAAACGTGTTTACGGAACAGGTAGCAATGTGGACCGGGTTCATTGATGACCTGTTTATCCTATGGGAGAGCAGCAAGAATTGCCTGGAGCTCTTCATCAGTAAGTTGAACAATAATCAATGTGACTTGTAGTTCACAAATACATGAAGCCGACAGTGCTGTACCTTCTTGGATGTACAATTGGAGGTCAAGGAGGATACCCTAACCACCAGGATCCATAGAAATCCTACTGCGACCAACTCCATTCTACATGCCAATAGTGGCCACCCTTGTGCACTGAAATGAAGCATCCCGTACAGTCAAATGTTAAGAGTAAGGAGAATTTGTTCCACAGAGGAGTTGTACAATGATGAGGTGAATAGGCTGTTTGGGATATTCAAACAGAGGGGATATCCAAAGAATGTCCTTGAAGATGCAAGACGAAGAGCCCAAGAAAAATCAAGAAAGTAGTCTCTTTACCTCCAAAGGTCCCAGGAAAAAAATAATAACACCATCAAAAAGCTTTTTCTGGAGTACAATTTGGCACAGTCGAAGGTCATGTCAATCCTCAACAAACACTGGTGTGTGCTAAAAAATGATGAACATTTGACTGAAATCTTTCAAAAAGCCCCACAAATTACATCAAAAAAGGTGCGATCCCGAGGGGATATTCTAGCCTCCAGTCACTTTACCCCGAGAAATGACCAACAAGAAATGGGAGCATGGTTGTTGAAGAAACAGGAAGGTTTTGTAAGCTGCAACTCATGTAAGGCCTGTGAATACTGGATAAACAGCAAAAGCTAAAGCATGATCGATGGTCGTACGATACCAATCAGAGAAAAGATAATATGCAACACGGTGTTTGTCATTCGGGCACTAAAATGTGGCTGCAACAAGGTGTATATTGGCAGTATGAAAACAAATTGAAATTAAGAATTTTACAGCACATAAGAGCAATTAGAAATGGGGATAAGACCTACCCGGTAGCTTGCCACTACGATCAAATGCAGTATCGATCCATATGGCCCATTGGATGGGTTATGGCCCATCCAATGGGCCATAACCGAGATGCAGAACTCTTTGTGCACTTATGACATTATAAACATATGAACTGTAAGAGGACTGTGAATTGTCAGCACTACCATGAAATTCTAATGTGCAGATTAATCCTTGTTAAGTGGATATATTGGAATAATGGGGTGTTCAGGATGTAATTTAAGACTAGAGAAACAAAGGAACATGTATATATATATATGACAGGATATTTATATTTTCTAGGAAATACAACTCAGCCAAAAGACAGGCATACACGAACAAAAAGAAAAATGCCACTGGATCAATCACCAATAACGCAACTGCAACCACAAGTACCGGCTTGATAGCATCTGGTGCCACCAGTGCAGAAGGAACGGCCCAAAATTCAGATTCATCGGTTACAAGCGCATCTAGTGTGGAATCTCTATCAGCCGGTTCCACCAGCTCTGATTTAAACTCAATGGGACTGGAAACACTAAATCTCCAGCAGGAAATGGATTTTGTAGTGGAGGAGAGGCTCCAAACCTTGAGGTCTTGGCAATCCAATCCGCAACCAAACAAAGGAGGAACAAACGTAGGAAAGAACGACGGCGCAGAAGGAAACAGCGCCGGGGCACAGCAACAGCAAAAGAAAAAGAAAAAAACATGGGGGAAACGGCGGTAACTGATAATACCATAATTAATCTCTCCAATGTTGTTCTCAATAAAGCGGAGGAACAATTGCTTTCATTAGGATTAAATTTTTCCCCGATACAAAGCTTCAACTATACCATGACCAGAGTTGATCTCTTCTGCTTTATAAGAAAATTAAAACTAAAAAAACATTTTGCTTTGCAATCTGCCAAAGGCCTTGATATTCTGAATAACGAAAATGGGGCGAATGAATCTGATGGGCCATTGGCACTACGAGCATCAGATACACATACTTTTTTAGATGCCAATGATTTACTAAGCACAAATGAAAATGCAGAAATAAATCTTGAAGATTCAACACAAAATCGCTTAAGACAAGTCCCCATCCCTCAAAAAGGAGCTGGTTTGAGTCCCTTTCGCAGTAAATCCAAATTCGTACCCATAATGCCAAAAGACGCGATTGACATTTTTCACGACTGCGTCACGAATGACATCAAGAGACTGTATACTCAAACTAATAACAAACATCGCAAGAAGGAGATACACATAAAACTTGCTTACGATAAACTGCTGAAGAAACTAGGCAATAATCCTGATATAGTGATCAAGAAATCAGATCAGGGGGGCAATTTGGTGCTTTGGCAAAAATAAGACTACATCATTGAAGCCAAGCGCCAACTTGAGGACCCAACCTGCTATGCTAAGACCACACAAAAAGAATATGAGAAAGCAATATCTAAACTACACAAGTCTTTGGGTCAATGAAAAAGAGAAGGCCTAATATCACCTGAAGAGTACAAATTTATGTATGTCAATTTTCCTATCTTGCCTTCTCTTTACCTCATCCCAAAGGTACACAAGGCCGTGCAACCAACACCAGGCAGGCCTATTGTGTCAGCGATAGGCAGTGTGGGGGAAAAGGTTGGAGAATACATCGACTTTTTCCTCCAAGATTTCGTAAAACAACTCCCCAGTTTCACTCGCGACACCAGTGACTTTTTAACTAAAATAGCGGCAATTGTATGGGAGAATGACATGTGGCTAATCTCGCTAGATGTTGAATCGCTGTATACCAGCATAGATCACGTAAAAGGATTATTTGCCGTACAACACTACCTATCAAGTAGACCTATCTTGTATTATGAACATAACAAGGTGATTATAGGTCTCATGGAATGGTGCCTCTATAACAATTTTTTCTCCTTTGGTAAGGAGATTTCTGGCAACTGAGAGGAGTGGCGATGGGGGCCTGCTTCTCCCCCAGCTATGCGTGCTTGTACGTAGGCTGGTGGGAGGAGCAGGTCCTCAATGTACGCCACAAGGCGTGGATGGAGGGCCACGTTAGTTGCTTTTTGAGGTACATCGATGATATTTTCATCATTTGGAGAGGTAGTAAGGAGGAAGCACTGTCCTTTATTCATGACATCAATGACAATTCCCTTAACCTTAACTTCACAGCTCATATCGATAAGAACCGCATCCAATTTTTGGATGTTGAGGTGTATGTCTCCAATGGTACATTAAATACTACTCTTCATAGGAAACAGACAGCAGGCAATGCTACATTGCATGCAACCAGCATGCACCCAAGACATACAATATCTGGAATCCCGTATGGGGAAATTCTCAGGCTGAAGAGGATTTGTAGTTCCCCTTCTGACTTTAATACCTGTCTAGAAGAACTTTTGAACAGATTAAGAGCCAGAGGGTATTCTGAGCGCATACTAAATGCAGCAGTTACTAAATCCCTGTCTAGATCTAGGGAGAGTCTTTTTCCTATTTACCCTCCTGAAACTGAATCCCCTAAGAATACAGAATCCCAATCAGATTGCCCGCGTCTTATCACCACTTACAGTAAAGAGGACAGAAAAATCAGGTCCATCCTCAATAAAAATTGGCCTATCATTTTGAGTGATCACATACTCAATACCAGATTACCATCTTCCCCCACTGTAACTTTTAGACGAGCCAAAACCATGGGCAACTATCTGGATAGGGCAGCCCCTGAATTAAAAACTAAAGTTCCATGGCTGCGCCCTACCAGAGGATTCTTTAAATGTTCAAGCTGTAGGGCTTGCAAATTCGGAGTCACCACCACACATTACCTTACCCCGTTCAGCACAGTTGCCAAGACCATCAATGGCAACTTTACTTGCAAGACAGACCATGCTGTATATGTTCTGGCGTGCACCTGTGGGCTTAGATATGTGGGCAGCACTAAGCTCCAGGTGCACGTCCGAATTCTACAGCATTTGCGGGCCATTCTACACAGTGACCCAACCTACCCGGTCGCACGACATTTCAAGCGGGTACATAATAAAGATCTGAATTGTCTTAGCTATTTTGTGATTGGGGCAGTACCCTGTTTAAGAAGAGGAGGTGACCGCGAAGCGGAGCTCAGAGAACTGGAATCCAGATCCATATTGGAACTCGATAGTCGTTGGCCCAATGGGCTCAACAATATTGAGGAGATGCACCATTTTTTGTAATTTGTCTTGGAGTAGCTTGTTGTCTGAACTCTCTTTTTCTTTCTTTTTCCTAGCCATGGCAACATACGCACTCCTAGTTAGGTTCCCTATTAGGAGAATTTTTTGCGTAAGAAATTTCCTATCCTATGATATTGCTTTTGTAACTAGTGATGTTTTGATTAATATACACTTATGTTGTTGTACATTATGCACTTTATTAGATCATATTTCATATATCATTTCTACTACATTCAAACAATTATATTCCAGGACTCAATGAATGAGTTTTTATCGTGATCACCCCCATGATAATTTTGTATTGTACAGTATATTAAAATTGAATGTAGAATTTGTAGATATGTTTATATAGAGATATATATATATATATTTTTATATATTTTTGAATTGAATTTATGATGTGTATATATGGAGATGTACAGATTTGCATTTGTGTATATAGATGTATATATATTTAGGATCTTTATGGCTAGTTTAAGGTCATAGTATGTTTTGTTTCAAATTAAGGTGTTTTGTTGCTATATTTAGTAAAAATTGTGGTGTATGGGGGGGGTTGTAGGTATAAATATGAAATATGGTACTATTTATACATATTTTCTTTTTAGCTTCTTGGAATACAACCTTTCTCTCTACCTGAAACTTTTCTAGAGAACTTAAAATAGAAATGATTGTTTGATAGATATTTTACACAATATGAATGCATTTTGAATTATTATGTATCTCTGCTCTCATGGTAGTATGGTATGTTCCAGCGTTTTTTGCACTTTATTACATCTTTTCTTTCACTTATGCACATTTTTATACTATTAATGCACTTTAACTTTCGCTGCTATACAAAATATTTGCATGTTTGCACAGATTAAGACTATACATGTCAGCTGAAACTTAATGTGACAGTATAGAAATAGGTGTAACGACATTAGATCGGAATGTTACCAAATTTGATTTAATTAATTTCTGGATTTAACCAGCAATCGTATGCCATTTCTCTCCAGCACATGCAATAGGATACCAGCGATAGTGTTTCCTCACTGTTTATTGTAAATCACGTGATCATGGTGGACACCACCAGGGGGCGGTGTCAATATCACTTGCAAGTATATAAAAAAGCATAATTATTCCAAACATGTTGTAGCGTAAACAAGGGCTTTTCGCTCGAAACGCGTCGCTGGTTCTGTTGAATAAAAACATCATTCTTGCTGACTTTGTTGGTCCGGTCCTCATTTTTGCTGGCGTGGAGGCGGTGTCTGCGAGCGCAGAGCGAGCTGAGGAGGAGCCTTTATATATATATATATATTCACTGAAAAAACCATAGGTTATCGACCATATATAGTTAGGGATTAGCATTTACAAAACCTTATTTTACTCACACAAAACCATTGAAATTCGCATATATAGTTAGTTGCACTAACTATATATCGCGCACCCGCAATCCACTGCTGATGATGATACATATTACATCATTCATGACATGGTCAGTGACATCACTGATGACATCACTGTTGACAACTCAAATGACATCACTGACAACATCACTGATGACATCATTCATGTGATAATACGATCAACCTCTTCAGACTCTAATATAACCTTAGATACACTCAGTGTAAACAGACACTTACAGATTGTCACTCATCCATGAAGTTTTGTTACGGCGAAATGAGTGTAAACTTAATGAACAGAGTATTTGAAAATCACAAGTGCTCAAAATGCCCCAAAAAGTGAATTTTTTTTTTTGCTCCTGTTGAGCCGTTTCTAATGCCTGTTTTTCGTTCTTCCCCCTCAAAAAAAACAAAAAAAATTAAAATTGTTCAAAAAATACAAAAAAAATGAAAATGTTCAGAAAAATAATAAAAAAAATATAAAACAACAAAAACAAAAACAAAAAAGTTCTTTTCAGAACTACCTCCCATTTATAAAAAATTGCTAAAATGTTTAGTACTCTTGCATTCTCTTTTTTTTTTATTCGCTTCCTGGTTAGCGCCCCGGTACGCGAACCGGAAGCGAACCAAAAAAAATGAAAAAAAAAATTGTGTATATAAGGGAAGGAGACAGAGAGAATAATGTTAAAAGAAAGACAGCTAGAGGGAGTAACACAGAAATACTGTATAATAGATAATTATACAAAGAAAAGTTGTAAGAGGGAAAAATTGAGAAAAAGAAAATAGAAAAGGAAGTGAAAGAAAAAAAGAGCGTAGAAGAATAATAAAGAGTTATTTGGAGAATGTGAATGCATCTTCAAATTAAAAAAAAGAGAGTAAAGGATGTGGAATAGAAAGTAGGGATAGAACCGGACTAAAACAACAACCCTGAGGGAAGGTGTTAAAAAAAAAGAGAGTGAAAGTAATAGGGATTAAAACAAGGTGTATCATAGTGAATAAGATAAACAGAAATTTACACAACCTCAATTTACAAAATGTGGAAATCAAATGGATTGGCCAGAGAGGATTGAGATGTCACCAATTGATACCATTGGTGAAAACCTTTTTGCATTTGCCAAACCCTGACCTCATAATAGTGCACTGTGGAGGAAATGATTTGGGCACTTTGACTGGGGTAAAGGACACCTTTGAGCAATTGATGGCACTTTTTCCTCAAACTGCCTTGGTATATTCCAATAGATGCCGAAGACAGAAATGGAGGTGGTCCAATCAATTTTGTCCACAAATTGAGAAAGCGAGGAAGCATGTAAATAAGTCTGTTTCAGCTTACATGAGAGACCATGGAATGGGCTCCATCTACAACAATAACTTGCGTTACTACATGCAAGATATCTACAGAGGAGATGGTGTGCACTTCTCAGATGAGGGAAACATAGTTTTCATACAAAATTTAAGACTGTGTATTGGTACCTACTTATAAGTACCTAGAACTTACACAGAACCCAAAAGCTCTTTTCAGTGCTACCTTAACTATAATTACTCTTTTAAAATTTCGAATGTACCTTTTTTCACTAATTTTCACTTATGTTCGCTTCCCGGTTAGCTACCCGGTTCGCGTACCGGCAGCTAACCGCGCAAAAAATTCAAAAATTCATTTTTTTTTCGACATATATGAGCCTCCTCAGCCACCCTCAGAAAACCTAGGGGGTCAAGATACGTCTCCCGTGCCCTCTTATACCCATTTCCCACATTGTTTTTCCTCCATCTTGTGATTAAATTCGACGAAACACAAAATGGCGAACTCCCGTTACGCTACCTGTGAGCTACCCGGTTCGCGTACCGGGTAGCGCTTCTACCGCGAAAAAAACAATTTTTTTTTATTTTTTATTTTTTGCCCCACGGGACCCTTTAATAGCCCCCACATCATTCCTAGGGGGTCAGGAGGGGTCTACCTTGCCCCCTTTCATTAATTTTCCCCTTCGTTTTTCTCCACCTCTTGTCTCCCGATCCTACCGTGAGACAAGATGGCGGCCGTTCCGGACTGTTTAGAATGTTGACAGGCACCGGAGAGCCATTCAGCTTCACTTCGCGAAGTTCCGTTACGCGTCAGGTACCCGAACCGGGGCGCTAACTGGAGCGCTGTCACAGATATATCTATTTTTTAAAACGTTAATTTCTCAAAATCCACTGGAGCACATATATTGAGACATAGCAAAGGCACGTCGGGCAAACCATATCTACAATTTTGCCAAGTTTCGTGTATAACCATTCAGCCGTTCGAGCTAAAAGTGATTCCAACCGCCCTATGGAAAAATGAATGGGAAAAACGTGTCCTGGGACCCCCCTTTTTTCTCGGCCCCCCCTTGACGAAACCCCCCCAAATTTTCAGAGGCTGCTCAGAAACAAAATGTGCCATTTTCCTGAAAATTGCAGCCAATTCCGTCCACAAACGCCAAAGTTATTCGACATAGAATTTTCAGAAATCCCATAGGAAAAAAATCCTAACTATATATACCTACTGGCGACCTATATATATATTTGATATATACCGTTTTTTATATAGAAAATATTTAGATTAGTTGAAACAGAAGAAAGGTAGTTAGAAGAAAACATCATGCACTGTTGACCAACTGGCACTTTTTTATGAATGTCATCTGACTAGATGAAAAGAAAAAATCTTATATGAACCCCTTGTATATAAGATATAGCATAAGCACTTTATTTGAGCACCTTACACTTTATGACTATTGTTTGTATGATGAGATAGGGCCTTCGTCAATGATAATGGGTTGAGTAGGGACATCGTACTTTATTGCTATCTTTTGGATGACCCAGACAATCTACTTACTATTAATGAGGGGTCAAGCAATAGCACGGAGAACTTTATTGGGAATATTTGGGAAAGGAAATAGTTGTTACTAAGCACATTCCAGAGGCGTGTATTGAGTCACACTGGGCTGTGAAAATCCCATCAGACCACCCTTGTGGCGGCATTTCATCATGTGGGAGTAGACAGTCGCTCCATGCACCGCCCAATCCATCAAGTGACGGTGCGGCGCATTAGCCACAGTGTTGCTCAAAAGAATGGTGTAGAATGAGTGCAGTGCTCTAAAAGTGATGTTTGCTAAAATTGACTACCTAGACTAAGGGAACTGCTTGATAGAGGTTACTGTAGGTGTCAAGATTAAAAACATGCCTAGTAGTAGATAAGTGAGACTACACTATGGCGCTGTGCAGGGCGGTCAACTAGTTTCAGCTTAAAGGAGTATTTACTCCAGCTTTCGTCAGGACCTTATGGGTGATTGGCTACTGCAACAAAGTGTGATAAGTGTACAAATAAAGAAGAAAGTTATTTCTATAGCATACAATGTTCTTGAGAAAGTCATGTATCTCCCAGGAACTTGGAACCCCAATGTCCACTGGAGACAGGAAGGAAATCTTCTTCCCAGCTTTGTGTGGGTGAACACCTCACCACGCCCGGCAACCGCTCGGGAAATTGAGGCCCGCTCTATCCGTCGGTACCCGTCGCTCTAAGATACAAAATAGACGGGGCTTGATAGGAATTAACTAATACACTTGTAATCACCTAGCCTTTTATGTGTCATTCCTAGCCATAGCACCCTATCATGAACTTCATTATGTATCTTGTGTCGGTGTTGACAAGTAGGCGAATATAACCATCAGTTAGTCCACTTGTTTATTATCATCCAGGACTGGTGCCTCAAAATCAATCTGATTGAGGCATTATATAGTTGTCTATGTGATTCTTTATATGACAAATTATTTTAGTTAAATCACTTTGTTTGACATGTTTATATCAGTATATTGAATGTATGTATGTATTTGTTTAAATAGTCTGTGGTTTTTTGAAGTCATAAAAATTTCTTTCAATTTTTTTTATAAAATATGAACTTATCCAACACAAATGGTTGTCCAACCTAGTAATTGATTCGACTAGGCGGTGCATTCTGCTGACAATTCAACCTGCTCGGCCATTTGTTTTTGTTTACTCTAATGGGTAGCCAGCAGGGGGGAAGCATGAGTCCGTCTGGGTTAGTCAAAAATTAGACGTGCCTCGTCGTTCTGCACCACCTGCAATCTTCTTGTTAATTTCCAAGGGAAACCCCTGGTGGATTAAATGCCACAGAGGATTTGCATACGTGCCTAGGATGAACAACTATACCATCTTCGATTACATATTGCATAATGGGCCCTTTTAAACTTCAACATTTTTTGCATCTGCACAATATTCTATTATTCTCTATTTTAGCAACATATATTATAAGGTAATATTTATATTATAAACAGGTATTTAAATCTGTATTTTTTAACAACGCTGCAAACAATGCAAGGATAACCATTGGTAAACTCTTTTATGTATATTGTTGCACTACTCACGTGGTTCTAGTGAACAAGTACTTGTCACTTTAAATTTGGAAGCAAAATGTGAGTACATTCTCATGTGATCAAGGCTTGGACTAGCCGAAACGTTATTGCGACATTGGAGGAATAAAGTACTAAAGCACTAATCCAATGGGCCGTGTCCGTGGAGGAATTCCGGTGAAAAGCGCAGAATGATGTGATATATATATATATCTATATATATCTATATATATCTATATATATATTCAATGAAAAAACCATAGGTTATAGGCCATATATAGTTAGGAATTAGCATTTACAAAACCTTATTTTACTCGCATAAAACCATTGAAATTCCATATATAGTTAGAAGCGCTAACTATATATCGCGCACCCGCAATCCACTGCTGATGATGTCACATATTACATCATTCATGACATGGTCAGTGACATCACTGATGACATCACTGATGACATCTCAAATGACATCACTGATGACAACTCAAATGATTGTATGTGTCTGTAAAGTTTAAATATGTTTCACATATTGAAGAATGAGTGGATGTATAAGTGTCTGGATGAAGAATTTAGTAGGTGCATGACTGACTGTATGAGTGAGTGATTAAATGTGTCTCACTGAGTGCATGGGTTAGTGACTAAACTGTCTTAATTTGTGCATCAGTATGTTTGTTGTTGTGTAAGCTGCTGCATGTGTTGATCAGTAGCTATAAGAGTGGCCATATGGGTTATTGATTGGTTGCCCAAGTATTTGAATGGGAGGCTGAGTGTGTGTGTGGGTGGCTGGGAGGTGCGTGACTCTGTACATAGATGTGTAAGCAGTTGATTCACTAGGAGTATGAGTTCAAGAGTGCATGTGGAAACAGCTATATGGGCGGTTGACTATGCATGGGTGTTTTGGTGAGTGAATGGATTTCTCATTGCTACATGAGCAAGTAAGTACGTATGTAAAACACAATACATGTGAGAGTTGAGATATATAAATAACTGAACATAAGAGCCAGTGAATGTGTGAGTGGCTGTATCGATCACTGTGAGCTTGTATCAGGGATTATATAAGAGAGTAAATATGTGTTATTATATGTTTGAATAAGTAAGATGTGTATAACTGTATAGTTGAGGAAATGGAGGTGTGATTGATTCTTTGCATGACTGACTAGGTGTGTGAGTAACTCCATGGATGACTGACAGTCTGTGAGTGTCTGTTTATACTGAGTGTATGTAAGGTTATATTAGAGTCTGAAGAGGTTCATTGTATTATCACATGAGTGATGTGATCAGTGATGACAAATGAGATGTCATCAGTGATGTCATTTGAGTTGTCATCAGTGATGTCATCAGTGATGTCATTTGCGATGTCATCATTGATATCATTTGAGTTGTCATCAGTGATGTCATTTGAGATGTCATCAGTGATGTCATCAGTGATGTCACTGACCATGTCATGAATGATGTAATATGTGACATCATCAGCAGTGGATTGCGGGTGCGCGATATATAGTTAGCGCTTCTAACTATATATGGAATTTCAATGGTTTTATGCGAGTAAAATAAGGTTTTGTAAATGCTAATTCCTAACTATATATGGCCTATAACCTATGGTTTTTTCATTGAATTTTCAAGGTTTTGTAAATGCAAATTCCTAACTATATATCCACTATAACCTATGGTTTTTTCTGTGAATTTCATTGGTTTTTTAATAGCAAATATGAAAAGCTTTAAAATGTCAAGTACGTGATAGATAAAAACATTTTCGTATTTATGCACGCTGATGTGCTTTGAACGCTGCACCCCCCCCCCTCCCCTCTTTTGCCTTAGTAGTACTCTCTCTTTGCAGATACTGAAGGGTAGTTAACGCAGGCCTTTACCCCCGTTGTAATCCGTCGTGCCTCCTTGTCTCTCCATTTGATTGATTGTTGTCCAAGCATTTACTGTTTTAGAATTGGTTCTCTTTGGATCATTCTCTATTTACAAACAAGCACAAAGTCGCAATACTCTGTTTAGTCTTTGCAGATAGTGAAAAATCGTGTAAAAAAATAAAAGTAATCGAGCAAAATCAGTAGGCCACTAATTGGATCTCTTTTTGACCTCGCTAAAATAGAAATATTAGGAACAACCCTTCTTGAGAAATACGAAAATAGTGAGATGAACTGAGCTCCACACCATGAGGGCTGCAAGACAGCTCGGCTCCATCACCCATCCCGCACAAAATAACGACAAACCCTATGCAAATATTAAAAATATAGACAACACACCAACAAAGAAACAGGGTAAAACATTTTATTAAAAAACTATTTACATAACGTTGGTTTATAAGATGATGTCAGTAGTGGACCGATGTGTGAATAGATCGAAAACAGCACAAGGCTCCAAGATCCAGATAGCAAGCTCCTGGATGTTGGGTGCCATAGTTTAGAGTTCTGAATTTCAGCCTTTTTCAATGCCTGTGCTTTGTTGAATCAAAATGGCGGCTTGACACAAAGCTGACTCAAGCGTTGTTACTGATGCTATGCAGACCAAAACTGGTTTTCAGTTTGTACATTTTTCTAGATTTTTCAATCCAAGTTTGGTTGACTTTGTAGAACGATGGCTTCAGATTTTCAACATACGGTGTGGTGGCGCTGACTGGGAGGGGGCGCTTCGCTCCTGCCCCCTCCCCAAGTAAGATTTTCATACGTGAAAGTACGTTAATGGTTTTGGTCCCTGAGATGCTTCGATGTCACTACCATTCTCAAATAGCATAAGTTCTGGATGTTGGGTGCCATAGTTAAGAGTTCTGAGCAGTGCTTGTAACACTGTCTGAAGCTTATTTCCACCTACTGCAGCTTCACTATTCTCAAAGTAAGTGAGTGTCGTTTGTGGACCTGACTGCATTAGAAAACAATGTGATATGTTACCTTCCTAAACAGCTTGACGGAGGCCCCTGAGGGGCGGTGTGATGGCCATGGACTCGGAGAAGACGCTTGGCTCCGACACCCTCCCCAAGTCTTATAGCACTGGTGTAGCCTGAGATCGCCCCCGACATAGGCGGCCGGCTCCCGGGGTTCGGCGGAACTTTTTGCCTTTTGATGACTCTTCAATTCTGGACCTTGTCCCACAATCCGTTTGACCTGAAGACAAGCTGTAGTGGGGCGCCCCTTTATCGTTTTAGTTGCCATTCCGCCCGCTTTTGCTACACTGTGCCTCTTCCGCCATTCAGCTGTTTACCGCCCGCTCTTGCGACTACAGCGTCTCGCTCACCATGTAGTTGAGATGCGCCCGCTCTTGCGGTGCAGCGATAGGCGGCTGCCACAGGACTCTCAAAATGGCGGCCGGCTCTTCGGTTTTGGGCCTGGTCCACTAAAATGGCCCTGGGACACCTTAGAACTCGGACGCTTGTCTGCTAGGGCTTGCGTCCCATTCTCGAAAAGCGTCCCCTCAGCCGTGAAGATTCTACAAAAGTCTTGGGGGCCTCCGACTCCCGCAGGCTTCTGGTGGGGAGCGGCTGCCATGATTGCTCGTGGAATGGCCACGACGGAGCTACGAGATGGTAGTGGTCTCATGCTGACGCCAGCTTTAGTCTGAAACATCCAGAAACACTGTAGACTACCAATTCGATCAGTTCCGGTAGCGCCCCAACATGACCCGGAAGAGAAGAACTTGCCCTCCCCTCTTTGACTGATGGTTCTTGTTGCCTGTCCCCTCTGTTGTCATTTAACAGAACTTTTTGGACTGCTGAAAGGGGTTGTGTTCTGAACGCTGGTTGGTGGAGACATTTAGACTATATTCTTGACCTACGTTGTCGCGTAATGCGTTTTATGACACGCCGCGTTAGCGCACCCGGAAGTGATCCGAGGCGCGGCGCGCAGCGCGTAACGTAAGCATAACAGGTCATGTGACTTGTTAATAAAACTTTTCATTGGTTCATTTTACTTTTGTTAATTTAATGATGACAAGCTTGGTCATATGACCTAAAAATTACGCTTTTTATTATTTTCGAACAATATTTTTTTTTCAAACATATGTTATAATATTCCAGGCTAATGTACTTTCCCGGAAAATTTACAACTGTCTTGCAAGTAAAATATATTCCTTTTTCGAGAAAAAGGGCGTTTCTTCCTTCCATGACGGAGCCGTTGAGTAAAAGAGATTCGGCCAGCTGTCTTAGTCGCCGATACGCCTGATTATCAGATTCTTATCGATCACTTTATGTTGCAGACATGAAAAACACAACTGCCCTTGACCATTTATCTTTACTGCGTTCCTACATATTATACCTTTTATCCGTCATGTAATTGGACTGCTTTATTTCACTTGCCTTTTACTGATTCGAAAACAGTCACTAAAAGTAAAAACTTTACAAATGAAAATACTACTACCGTGTTTTGTTTTAAAAACCTTTATTGTAAAAATGTCAGTATACAAATACGGGCCTACAACCACGTGGGCCGGCCACGGAGCAAACTGAAATCGTATATGATGAGGAGACATTTACACTGTAGAAGAACGTAACGAGCGGGCCATTAGGTGACAAGAACAAAGGTGTCTAACAGTTGCGGAATCGGTGGACGTACATTTTGTAATTAAAATACGACAGGGCCACTTACAATAACATTTTCTAGATATACATTTGCGGGCAAAGAGTTACGAGTCCCATTTATACCGGCGCCATTTTGGGCGAGGCCCGGCAGGTCCAAGATATAGTCAAAATGTCTCCACCAACCATCGGCCAGACCAGAACCCCTTTCGGCCCTTTATGCTACAAGATGGTGTCTTCCATTCAGAAAATATTGGTGGCAGCATTTTGAAAGGAAACAGAAACAGCCGTTCTCCTAGTGAGTTTCACATTGTTACATTTAGGAAGAATGTTGAAGAGTAGTATGTGGAAAATCTGAAGCCATTTTTCTACAAACTCTCAATCAGACTTGGATGGAAAAAAAAAACCTGAAGAATGTACAAACTGAAAACCAATTTTTGTCTGTATAGCACCAACAGTAACGCTTGAGTCAGCTTTGTGTCAAGCCGCCATTTTCATTCAATCAATAGCGTCCCCCTGCACACATTCAGGGACCTGGTCGTGTCTTCAGATGAAACGCATTGTAGGAAAAGAAGCAGAAAGGAAAAGGAAAAAAGTTCCGCCGGACCTAGTGAAGCTGCAGCAGGTGCAAATAAGCTTCAGACAGTCCTACAAGCACTGCTCAGAAATCTCAACTGAGGCACTCAACATCCAGGACTTGCCATTCGGATCTTGGCGCCTTGTGCTGGTTCCGACCTATTCACACATCAGTCCACTACTGACATCACCTCATAAGCCAACGGGGCACCCCACGCCGACTTTCGGCGCAGCATTGTAGGATGGCCACACCAGTGCGGCAATTTGCTGGACACCACCTCGGTGCCATCCAGATCTCGGCGCGTTCATTCAATCAATAGCGTCCCCCTGCACACATTCAGGGACCTGGTCGTGTCTTCAGATGAAACACATTGTAGGAAAAGAAGCAGAAAGGAAAAGGCAAAAAGTTCCGCCGGACCTAGTGAAGCTGCAGCAGGTGCAAATAAGCTTCAGACAGTCCTACAAGCACTGCTCAGAAATCTCAACTGAGGCACTCAACATCCAGGACTTGCCATTCGGATCTTGGCGCCTTGTGCTGGTTCCGACCTATTCACACATCAGTCCACTACTGACATCACCTCATAAGCCAACGGGGCACCCCACGCCGACTTTCGGCGCAGCATTGTAGGATGGCCACACCAGTGCAGCCACTTGCTGGACACCACCTCGGTGCCATCCGGATCTCAGCGCGTTCGAGTCACTGTGCCGGAAGAGTGACCGGAACTCAGCTGAACACGCCGTCTTTCGGCGCAGCATTGTAGGATGGCCACACCAGTACGGCAATTTGCTGGACACCACCTCGGCGCCATCCGGATCTCGGCGCGTTCGAGTCACTGTACCGCAACAGTGACCGCAATTCAGCTGGACACGCCGTCTTTCGGCGCAGCATTGTAGGATGGCCACACCAGTGCGGCAATTTGCTGGACACCACCTCGGTGCCATCCGGATCTCGGCGCGTTCGAGTCACTGTACCGCAACAGTGACCGCAATTCAGCTGGACACGCCGTCTTTCGGCGCAGCATTGTAGGATGGCCACACCAGTGCGGCAATTTGCTGGACACCACCTCGGTACCATCCGGATCTCGGCCCGTTGTGCTGCCTTCGGCCTATTCACACATCGGTCCGCTACTGACGCCGCCTCACGTGCCAACGGATTTTCTACGCTTTTTGTAGCCCTATGTCGCATAACAGGTCATGTGACTTGTTTATAAAACTTTTCATTGGTTCATTTTACTTTTGGTTTCCTAAAGATGGAAGGCTTGGTCATATGACCTAAAAATAACACTTTTCATTGGTTTAGAACATTTTTTTTTCCCAAACGATGAAAGCCCCACCTTGTTTCTGGATCATTCAGACTGAAGCTGGCGTCAGCATGAGAGCACCACCATCTCGTGGCTCCGTCGTGGTCATTCCGCGAGCAATCATGGCAGCCGCTCCCCACCGGAAGCCTGCGGGAGTCGGGGGCCCCCAAGACTTTTATACAATCTTCACGGCTGAGCGGACGCTTTTCGAGAATAGAGCCCAAGCCCTAGCAGGCAAGCGTCCGAGTTCCAAAGTGTCCCAGGGCCATTTCAGTGGACCAGGCCTAAAACCGAGGAGCTGTCCGCCATTTTAAGAGCCATGTGGCAGCCGCCTATCGCTGCACTGCAAGAGTGGGAGCAACTCAACAACATGGTGAGCGAGACGCTGTGGCCGCAAGAGCGAGCGCAACTCAGCTAGATGGCCGCCACCTGGGGAGGCCCGTTCACGCCGGCTCCCCCACGCCCCCCCCCCGAGCCGCCGCACGCCAATTTTCGGAGCAGCATTGTAGGATACCAAAACCAGTGCGGCAGTTTACTGGACATCACCTGGGTGCCTGTCGTACATGTTGTGTCAGCCATGTGACACTGGACACAGACCGCTACTGACGAGGCCTCCCCCCGCACCACCCGGGACGCCCCACGCTGTTTTTCTGTGCTGCATTGTAGGATCCCTAAACCAGTGCGGCACCCAGGCGACATCACCTGGGTGCCGTCCAGAACTCTGCACGTTGTGCTGCCTTGGGACTATTCGCACAACAGACCGCTACTGACGAGGCCTCCCCTCGCCCCACCCAGGACGCCCCACGCCAATTTTCGGAGCAGCATTGTAGGATCCCTAAACCAGTGCGGCACCCAGGCGACATCACCTGGGTGCCGTCCAGAACTCTGCACGTTGTGCTGCCTTGGGACTATTCGCACAAAAGACCGCTTCTAACCATTGTTGCTTTTTGTGTTGAGAAATGTTTAAATGTTTTTAGTTTTTGTTCCGTTTGTTAAAGTTAGTAGTTAATAAAGTTTTATAACCTTACTTTGTTGGAGTGTTATCTATTTTTTTAAAAACGGGTGAATGGGGCCTTGAATCGGGTTATTGTCATGTGTGGGCTTTGGAAGTGTGCTGCTGCAGGATCGGACATTTCAAACTCAAATGCACGTTCTTTTTCTTACCTTTCCGAAGCATGGAGCGCAATAGCAGGCAGAGAAAGGGTGATGCACGTGTTGAACACTACCTGACCTGGCAAGTTGCTGGCAGTGCCCCCCCGCCCGCTCCTGAAAGAGGGCACACACACACCGCCGCCCCGAGTACTTCACAAATCTTTAAAAGACCATGCGCTTGTTCATGAGGCTTAAATGGTTTATCACCTCTTCTAGAACCCCTGCATCGACCCTCTGACGTTTCATGGAAAAATTACCATGTAACACAATACCAAGCCCTGTCGGCTGAAACCCCCAAGGAATCGTGGGGCATATTATCAAGGGGGTTTATCTCCGCTTTTTTTGGCTTTAAAAGCCATGAAAGCGGAGATAAAATTATCTCCCTATTACCAAGCTGTCGCTAACACCAGTTAGTGACAGCTAAAAGGAGATAGCGACCATCTTGGGCCCCGCTTTGCATGTCAGTGATATTTATCACTAATGACATGCAAAGTGGCGTGCCAAGATGTTAGCGACTGGAAACAGTCCCTAACATCGCTACCTTCTATTACCAACTTTTGGAGATATTCGCGCTAAGCGCGAATATCTCCAAAATCTAACACCTGCCCTGAGCAGTTCTTAGCCATGTTATCCAATGGGAGGTGGATAACATGGCTAAGAGCATTAGGTCAATAATACATGAATATCGCGGACTTTTCTGCGATAATAGCAAGGTTTATCTGCGATAAAAATCGCCGATGTGCGGCGATAATTTTTGTCTCTAAACAAGTTAGAGACAAAAATTATCGCTAGTTGTTCGTAATATGCCCCCGGGTTTTTGCTTGCAGAAATCGGGAGGCGGGAGACTAGCACTGAAATCAGTAGTCACACGCCTGAATCAGGAGGATTGGCATGTCTGAATTCTCTACAGCTGGGGCCATAAACTACATCCGCAGGGTTAGGTAATATCCTGGGACCAGCCTGGCATCTAAAATGGCTGCCGTGCACGACAAAATTGTGGCATTCGAAAAAAAGGCAAAATGGCACAGCCGCTGGAAGAGATGTATCAACATATATCAGCCTCCTCAGCCACCCTCAGGAAACATAGGGGATTAGGATACCTCTCCCGCACCCCCTTATACCTAGTAATTTAATTAACGAAGCACAAAATGGCGAATTCCCGTTTCGCTACCAGTTTGCGGCCCAGTTCGCGGCCCGTGAAGCAAATGGCGAATTCCCGTTTCGCTACCAGTTTGCGGCCCAGTTCGCGGCCCGTGAAGCGCTTCTACCGTGAAAAATCATTTTTTTTTTTATTTTCCCCACGGGACCCTTTAATAACCCCAACAACATTCCTAGGGGGTGAAGAGGGGGATACCTTGCCCCCTTTCATTAAATTCCCCCTTAGTTTTTCACCTTTTCTTCTCTCTCGATCCTACCGAGAGACAAGATGGCGGCCGCTCCGGACTGTCACGCAGCAAAAAAAAAAAAAAAGCTCACGCACAGCCGCTGGAAGAGATGTATCAACATATATCAGCCTCCTCAGCCACCCTCAGGAAACATAGGGGATTAGGATACGTCTCCCGCACCCACTTATAACTAGTAATTTAATTAACGAAGCTCAAAATGGCGAATTCCCGTTTCGCTACCAGTTCGCGGCCGCGCTTCTACCGTGAAAAATCATTTTTTTTTTATTTTCCCCACGGGACCCTTTAATAACCCCAACAACATTCCTAGGGGGTCAAGAGGGGGATACCTTGCCCCCTTTCATTAAATTCCCCTTTCGTTTTCCACCTCTTCTTCTCTCTCGATCCTACCGAGAGACAAGATGGCGTCCGCTCCGGACTGTTTAGAATGTTGACAGACACCGGAGAGCCAATCAGCTTTCTGCGCGCAAAGTTCCGATAAGCGAAAATTAAGCGGACCGGATCGCTGCCCAGAGCGCTGTTACAGATATATATCTTGGTTTGAACGTTAATTTCTCAAAAACTACTGGAGCACATATATTGAGACCTAGCAAAGGCACATCGGGCTAACAGTCCCTACAATTTTGCCAAGTTTCGTGCAAATCCATTCAGCCGTTCGAGCTAAAAGTGAGTCCAACCGCCCTATGGAAAAATGAATGGGAAAAACGCGTTTTGGGACCCCCCTTTTTTCTCGGCCCCCCCTTGACGAAACCCCCCCAAATTTTCAGGGGCTGCTCAGAATCAAAATGTGCCATTTTCCTGAAAATTTCAGCCGATTCCGTCCACAAACGCCAAAGTTATTAGACATAGAATTTTCAAAAGTCCCATAGAGAAAAAATTCTAACTATATATACCTACTGGCGATAGCCAGTAGGTAATATATATATCTATATCTATATATATATATATATATATATATATATATATATATATATATATATATATATATATATATATATATATATATATATATATATATATATATATATATATATATATATTCACAGAAAAAACCATAGGTTATAGACCATATATAGTTAGGAATTTGCATTTACAAAACCTTGAAAATTCACTGAAAAAACCATAGGTTATAGACCATATATAGTTAGGGATTAGCATTTAAAAAACCTTATTTTATTTGCACAAAACCATTGAAATTCCATATATAGTTAGTTGCACTAACTATATATCGCGGACCCGCAATCCACTGCTAATGATGTCACATATTACATCATTCATGACATGGTCAGTGACATCACTGATGACATCACTGATGACATCTCAAATGACATCACTGATGACATCACTGATGACATCTCAAATGACATCACTGATGACATCACTGACATCTCATTTGACATTACTGATTACATCACTGATGATATCATTTATGTGATAATACATCTTCAGACTCTAATATAACCTTTGATACACTCAGTGTAAACAGGCACTCACAGACTGTCACACATCCATGGAGTTACTCACACACCTATTCAGTCATGCAAAGAATCAATCACATCTCCATTTCCTTAACTATACAGTTATACACACCTTACTTATTCAAACATATACTAACACATATTTACTCTCTTATACAATCCTTGATACAAGTTCACAATGATTCATACAGCCACTCTCACATTCACTGACTCTTATGTTCAGTTATTTATATATGTCAACTCTCACATGGAGTGTGCTTTACATATGTACTTACTTTGACATGTAGAACTGAGATATCCATTCACTCACCAATATACTCATGCACACAGTCAACTGTCCATACAGCTGTTTCTACATGCACTTTTGAACCCATACACCTAGGGAATCAACCGCTCACACATCTATGCACAGAGTTATACACCTCCCAGCCACCCACACACACACTCAGTCTCCCATACAAATACTTGGGCAACCATTCAATAACCCATATAGTTACTGATATAGCTACTGATTTAAACATGCAGCAGTTTACAGAAGAACATAAATATTGATTGCCAAATTAAGACACTTTAATCACTAACCCATGCACTCAGTGAGACACATTTAATCATTCTCTCATACAGTCAGTCATGCACCTACTAAATCCTTCATCCAGACACTTATACATCCACTCATTCTTCAATATGTAAGACATATTTTAACTTTACAGAAACATACAGTCACTGGGTGTTGTCATCAGTGATGTCATCAGTGATGTCACTGACCATGTCATGAATGATGTAATATGTGACATCATTAGCAGTGGATTGCGGGTCCGCGATATATAGTTAGTGCAACTAACTATATATGGAATTTCAATGGTTTTGTGCAAATAAAATAAGGTTTTTTAAATGCTAATCCCTAACTATATATGGTCTATAACCTATGGTTTTTTCAGTGAATTTTCAAGGTTTTGTAAATGCAAATTCCTAACTATATATGGTCTATAACCTATGGTTTTTTCTGTGAATTTCATTGGTTTTTTAAAAGCTAATATCTATAGCTGTAAAATATATTCTTTATTAAGTGACGTATCACGTAGCCCGTGAGACGCCTCATGATGCATCGCATAACCGTGACGTATCGTCTCTGCAGCGCAAACCAAACCCAAAACGTAAGCGCGCCAGAACACGCTTAAAGATATATATATATTTTTTAACCTTAATTAGACAAAATCCACACGTGCACATATCACAAACGTTCAAAAAACACAATATGTCGGACTCCCGTTACGCTGCCGGTTAGCTGCCCGGTTAACGTACCAGGAAGCACCTTTACCGCGAAAATCGCAAATTTTTTTTTTTCACCCCCCAGGGAACTTTAATAGCCCCCTCATCAATCCTAGGGGTTCAGGAGGGGTCTGCCTTACCCCTTTCATTCATTTACACCTTTTTTTTTCCCACCTCTTGTCTCTCGATCCCACAGAGAGACAAGATGGCGGCCGCTCCAGACTGTTTACAATGATAACAGCCAATCAGCTTCTCCTCAGACTCCCGTTACACTGCCGATTAGCTTCCCGGTAGCTTCCCGGTAGCTGCCCGGTTAGCTGCCCAGTTCGCGTACCAAGACGCGTCTCTACGGCGAAAAAATCGGATTTTTTTGTTTGTTTTTTTTTGGCCCCACGTGGTTTTATAATATCCCCCTCATAAATCCTAGGGGGTCAGAAGGGGTCTACCTTGCCCTCTTTCCTTCATTTCCCCCTTTGTTTTGGCCTCCTCTTGTCTCTCGATCCTACCGAGAGACAAGATGGCGGCCGCTCCGGACTGTTTACAATATTGACAGCCAATCAGCTACTCCTCAGACTCCCGTTACACTGCCGGTTAGCTTCCCGGTTAGCTGCCCGGTTAGCTGCCCGGTTCGCGTACCAAGACGCGTCTCTACGGCGAAAAAATCTGATTTTTTTTTTGGGTTACACTGCCGGTTAGCTTCCCGGTTAGCTGCCCGGTTAGCTGCCCGGTTCGCGAACCAAGACGCGTCTCTACGGCGAAAAAATCGGATTTTTTTTTTTTTTTTGGTTACACTGACGGTTAGCTTCCCGGTTAGCTGCCCGGTTAGCTGCCCGGTTCGCGAACCAAGACGCGTCTCTACGGCGAAAAAATCGGATGTTTTTTTTTTTTTTTTTGGGCCCGGCGTGGCTCTATAATATCCCCCTCATCAATCCCAGGGGGTCAGGAGGGGTCTACCTTGCCCCCTTTCCTTCATTTCCCCCTTTGTTTTGGCCTCCTCTTGTCTCTCGATCCTACCGAGAGACAAGATGGCGGCCGCACCGGACTGTTTAGAATGTTGACAGACACCGGAGAGCCAATCAGCTTCGCTTTGCAAAGTTCCGATACGCGAAAAGTTCGCGAACCGGAGCGCTGCCCGGAGCGCTGTTACAGATATATATCTTGATTTAAACGTTAATTTCTCAAAATCCACTGAAGCACATATATTGAGACCTAGCAAAGGCACATCGGGCTAACAGTCCCTACAATTTTGCCAAGTTTCGTGGAAATCCATTCAGCCGTTCGGGCTAAAAGTGAGTCCAACCGCCCTATGGAAATTAACATGGGAAAAACGCGTTTTGGGACCCCCCTTTTTTCTCGGCCCCCCCTTGACGAACCCCCCCCAAATTTTCAGGAGCTGCTCAGAAACAAAATGTGCCATTTTCCTGAAAATTTCAGCCGATTCCGTCCACAAACGCCAAAGTTATTAGACATAGAATTTTCAAAAGTCTCATAGGAAAAAAATCCTAACTATATATACCTACTGGCTATCGCCAGTAGGTAATATATATATTCCTTTCACGAATCACCTCAATAAGAAATGATAGCCCGGACACCTCTTCTGTGCAATAAATAATAGATTTAATGGCAATAACAACGCGTTTCGGCGATTAAGCCTTGATCACGCTTACAATCTCGCCAACAAACATCAGTTTTTAAATCTCCAAACAAGTGCAAACAACATAGAAAAGAGACTGTTTTGCAGGTATACACAGCTTGGTGGTAACTGTGTCGGCCATCTTGGTATGTTAAACGTTTAAATAATAACACTCTAACAGATCCAAATACAATTGTGAGGAACAAAGTAAAATAGATGTTCAAGGTACACAACCAACATTTTCGAGTACAAAGTACTCCCGACCTCATGCCCAAGTGGGCGATGCCAAAATGTATCATGGTAATGTATAAAGTCTAAAATACCGCCCCAGTGGGCTTTTATAAACATTTGTCCATCGCCCTAAGGTTCATTCCAAAAGAGTACCAACAGAAGTCCTGGCCCCAGTGGGCTATTAATGGAGGGTGCTATGTTCCTTTCAACCGGAGAGTTCCTTCACACAAGGCCTACTCTGCAAAACATGTTCTAACAGTCTGAAAGAAAAAAGGTTAAAATTACTGAAAGACAGTGCCGACAAGCTACAATGCTACTTCTATATCTTTCTGTAAATGTATTGCAAGTTCTTCATTCACATTTAGGCCACCAGGTACAGTACTTTCGAAATCAATAATGTACGTAGATTCGAGTTTCCTCAGGGAGAGTTCTCGGTTCCCCCCTCTCATACCAAGATCTACCTTGTCTATCACTGCCATCCTGAGCTTGGTTTCATCACTAAAGTGGTGTGTCTGAAAGTGACGGGCAACAGGGTAGGTTTTGGT
This sequence comes from Lissotriton vulgaris, assembly GCF_964263255.1. Taxonomy (NCBI): domain Eukaryota; kingdom Metazoa; phylum Chordata; class Amphibia; order Caudata; family Salamandridae; genus Lissotriton; species Lissotriton vulgaris. The sequence goes on from NW_028242403.1 coordinate 111,266, forward strand.
TTTGTTCCTGATGGCTCGTAAATGTTCCAACACTCTTTTTGTAGCTGTGTGTTTACTGCTACCAACATACCACTTATTGCATGGACATATAAGAATGTACACGCAGTAAGTGGTGTCGCAGGAGAGGGATTTTCTAATATAGAATTCCCTTCCCGTGGTTGGAACCACCAGTTTCTCACAGTTCACACTTCCTCTGCATGCTTTACACTTTCTACAGCACTTGTATCCGGTTCTGGTAGTGATCTTTCTGGTGAGTGTAACATGATTATGGCTGAGTTCATCTTTAAGAGATCTACTTTTCCTGAATGTGATTTGGGGATTACTAGCCAAATCAGATTTGAGATGTTCGTCATTCAATAAAACATGCCAATGCTTATTGAATATATTACGTATCTCATTGGCTTGTCCACTATAAGTGTTGATAAACCTCACATTCTTACTATCCTCTGGTTCTTTCGAGGGATAAAGTAGATCATTTCTAGCAATTTTATCAGCTCTTTCACAGGCAGTTTGAATGGTTTTGCTGTTATAACCACGTTCACTGAATCTGTCACACATCACTTGCTTCTCAATTTCGAATGATTCTGTGGTACTGCAGTTCCTCTTGGCCCTCAGCAGTTCCCCATAGGGGATACTTAGTATCAGGTTACGGGGATGTGAGCTATCTGCCCTTAGGATACTGTTGCCTGCCGTTTTTTTGCGGTGCAGAGTAGTTTCGATGTTAGGACCATTGATGTTTACAGAGATATCAAGAAAATCAATAGTCTTCCTGCTATAGTTGGCAGTAAAGACTAGATTGAGATCATTCTGGTTGAGTTTCTTGACAAAGTTGGTAGCAGTCTTCTCTGAACCATTCCAAATAATAAAAATGTCATCAATGTAACGCAGCCACAGGGCAACTTGGGTGTTAAATTCCTCCAAGCGTCCGGCTACCTGCTCCTCCCACCAGCCCATAAAGATGTTAGCGTAGCTGGGGGCAAAGCAGGTGCCCATCACGGTGCCCTGTGACTGTCTGTACATGTCCCCATCAAAAACAAAAAAGTTATTGTTCAGGCAAAATTCGATCATTCCAACAATCATGTTTGAATGCTCGACCACTGAGATGGAGCGGGTCTTGAAGAAATGTTTAATGGCATTCAACCCCAAATGGTGCTTGATGCTGGTATACAAGCTACCAACATCCAAGGTGATAAGCATGTAGTTGTCTTCCCAGGGTATGCCATTAATGATCGTCAGAAAGTGGGTACTGTCCCTAAGGTATGATGGTAAGGCCAGGACATAGGGTCTCAGGAAGTAATCAATAAACCTTGATGTATTTTCTAACAGAGATCCAACAAAATATCTTCAATATTCAAATTACTCACATTCAATATTGATAATGTGAGTAATTTGAATATTGAAGATATTTTGTTGGGCAATCTGTTACTCAGTGATACTCAATGTGTTGAAGAAACCCCAAATTGGGATGAGTGGGGGATTAATACTGACTCTAACCCAGGAAGTGACTTTAAACCAAAGTCTACATTTCTACCAAATGTACAATGTGAAGCCATTGAAATGTTTGAAAAAGGTGTTTTAACAGACTTGAAAAAACTCAGACCTAAGAAAACCCCTACTTACCGTAGGAACCTGTCTCAAACACAGATTCAAGCAATTGACAATCTGAAGGCGGATGACACTATTGTCATTCGCCAATCTGACAAGGGTGGTAATGTGGTGGTACTAGACAAGGGGAAATATCTAGCAGAGGGCACACGACAATTGCAGGACACATCTTGTTATTCGAAGTCTAATATGAATGATGTATTGAGTTCGAATGTGAGGTACAGGGAGATGCTAGTGGAGTGGAGAGAAAAAGGTCTATTGGAATGGGAAGAGTTCTATTTTCTTTACTGCCCACACCCCAGGATCCCTGTTTTGTATTTACTGCCCAAACTCCACAAGGACAAAGTAGATCCCCCAGGAAGACCTATTGTGTCCTCTATTGGATCTCTGTTAGAAAATACATCAAGGTTTATTGATTACTTCCTGAGACCCTATGTCCTGGCCTTACCATCATACCTTAGGGACAGTACCCACTTTCTGACGATCATTAATGGTATACCCTGGGAAGACAACTACATGCTTATCACCTTGGATGTTGGTAGCTTGTATACCAGCATCAAGCACCATTTGGGGTTGAATGCCATTAAACATTTCTTCAAGACCCGCTCCATCTCAGTGGTCGAGCATTCAAACATGATTGTTGGAATGATCGAATTTTGCCTGAACAATAACTTTTTTGTTTTTGATGGGGACATGTACAGACAGTCACAGGGCACCGCGATGGGCACCTGCTTTGCCCCCAGCTACGCTAACATCTTTATGGGCTGGTGGGAGGAGCAGGTAGCCAGACGCTTGGAGGAATTTAACACCCAAGTTGCCCTGTGGCTGCGTTACATTGATGACATTTTTATTATTTGGAATGGGTCAGAGAAGACTGCTACCAACTTTGTCAAGAAACTCAACCAGAATGATCTCAATCTAGTCTTTACTGCCAACTATAGCAGGAAGACTATTGATTTTCTTGATATCTCTGTAAACATCAATGGTCCTAACATCGAAACTACTCTGCACCGCAAAAAAACGGCAGGCAACAGTATCCTAAGGGCAGATAGCTCACATCCCCGTAACCTGATACTAAGTATCCCCTATGGGGAACTGCTGAGGGCCAAGAGGAACTGCAGTACCACAGAATCATTCGAAATTGAGAAGCAAGTGATGTGTGACAGATTCAGTGAACGTGGTTATAACAGCAAAACCATTCAAACTGCCTGTGAAAGAGCTGATAAAATTGCTAGAAATGATCTACTTTATCCCTCGAAAGAACCAGAGGATAGTAAGAATGTGAGGTTTATCACCACTTATAGTGGACAAGCCAATGAGATACGTAATATATTCAATAAGCATTGGCATGTTTTATTGAATGACGAACATCTCAAATCTGATTTGGCTAGTAATCCTCAAATTACATTCAGGAAAAGTAGATCTCTTAAAGATGAACTCAGCCATAATCATGTTACACTCACCAGAAAGATCACTACCAGAACCGGATACAAGTGCTGTAGAAAGTGTAAAGCATGCAGAGGAAGTGTGAACTGTGAGAAACTGGTGGTTCCAACCACGGGAAGGGAATTCTATATTAGAAAATCCCTCTCCTGCGACACCACTTACTGCGTGTACATTCTTATATGTCCATGCAATAAGTGGTATGTTGGTAGCAGTAAACACACAGCTACAAAAAGAGTGTTGGAACATTTACGAGCCATCAGGAACAAAACCAAAACCTACCCTGTTGCCCGTCACTTTCAGACACACCACTTTAGTGATGAAACCAAGCTCAGGATGGCAGTGATAGACAAGGTAGATCTTGGTATGAGAGGGGGGAACCGAGAACTCTCCCTGAGGAAACTCGAATCTACGTACATTATTGATTTCGAAAGTACTGTACCTGGTGGCCTAAATGTGAATGAAGAACTTGCAATACATTTACAGTAAGATATAGAAGTAGCATTGTAGCTTGTCGGCACTGTCTTTCAGTAATTTTAACCTTTTTTCTTTCAGACTGTTAGAACATGTTTTGCAGAGTAGGCCTTGTGTGAAGGAACTCTCCGGTTGAAAGGAACATAGCACCCTCCATTAATAGCCCACTGGGGCCAGGACTTCTGTTGGTACTCTTTTGGAATGAACCTTAGGGCAATGGACAAATGTTTATAAAAGCCCACTGGGGCGGTATTTTAGACTTTATACATTACCATGATACATTTTGGCATCGCCCACTTGGGCATGAGGTCGGGAGTACTTTGTACTCGAAAATGTTGGTTGTGTACCTTGAACATCTATTTTACTTTGTTCCTCACAATTGTATTTGGATCTGTTAGAGTGTTATTATTTAAACGTTTAACATACCAAGATGGCCGACACAGTTACCACCAAGCTGTGTATACCTGCAAAACAGTCTCTTTTCTATGTTGTTTGCACTTGTTTGGAGATTTAAAAACTGATGTTTGTTGGCGAGATTGTAAGCGTGATCAAGGCTTAATCGCCGAAACGCGTTGTTATTGCCATTAAATCTATTATTTATTGCACAGAAGAGGTGTCCGGGCTATCATTTCTTATTGAGGTGATTCGTGAAAGGAACTTATCGGGACCGCTGGTGCCCAGCTCGGACCGCCCGCTGACAGTGCTTCTCCACTACCAGCACTCGTGGAAAGGATATATATATATATATATATATATATATATATATTACCTACTGGCGGTCGCCAGTAGGTAGTTATAGTTAGGACCTAGTTTCCATAGGAAATCCTCAACATTCTATTTGGAATAACTTTGGCCCTGGTTTGAAGAATCTTAGCGAATTTCTCAAAGAAGATGGCTCGGTCCGCTGCGCTCCTTCCCTAAAAGTTTGGGGGGGATTGGTCAAGTGGGGGCTGAGATAAAAGGGGGGTCCCAAAACTTGTTTTCTCCATGTTATTTTCCATAGGACCTTTAGACTCGGCTACAGGTCGAACGGGTGAATGGATTTATAAGAAATTTGGCAAAACTGTACAGTCCGGCTCGCAGATTATGCTTTTTTTGGAATGGTGTAAATCCGTTCAGTAGTTGCTGCGGAAATTAAAGTTAAAGTCAATTATATATCTATACGCGCGCACGGGTGCGCGCACTCCAGCGGCTGCGCGCGCGAGCGGAATTTTGCTGCGTGACGTCTGTTAACGTTCGATTCGAAGGAAATCAGGAAGTGTTGACCGCCATTTTGTCATTGCGAGTAAATATATTGTTGATTTCAAAGCGTTGGAACATGGAAAGGGGAGAAGGTAGAGATTGTTTTGCTGCGTAGGTTTTCTCAGGGTGTGCAGTAAGGCCCTTAAAGGCGAAAATATATATATATTTTTTTAAAAGTTGCGTGGTGCGCGCACTTGGTCGCGCACACCTTTTTACAAGAGTGTGAAAATGGAGATAAATGAGAAGTTTGAGTGCTTAGATATAAGGTGGCTCTGAAAAGAGCCATTGTGTTAATTGAGTGTTTTCTGCATTTATAAGTAAGTACCGATGCAGAGCCTGATGTTGCAGAGGAAGATTCTGTTTCCCTCATTCGTGAAATGAACACCGTCTCTCCTATAGACGTCTTGCATGTGGTATCGCAAGTTGTTGTGGTAAATAGAACCCATGCTATAATCTCTGAGGAACGCAGAAACAGATTTATTTACATGTCTCCTTGCTTTCTCAAATTGTGCACAATGTTGATTGGACCAATTCCATTTCTGTCTTTGGCATATATTGAATATACCAAGGCAGATCGAGGAAAAAGTGTCATCAATTGTCGAAAGGTGTCTTTTAGAAGCATTTCCAGACCTACCCCAGTGATTGTGCCTAGATCGTTCCCACCACAGTGCACAATTATAAGGTCTGGTTCTGGGAGATGCATAAAAGTTTTCACCAATGGAATCAATTGGTGACATTTCAATCCTCTTTTGGCAATCCATGTTATGTGTACATTTGGTAAGCCGAGGTTGCAAATTCGTCTGCTTACTGCATATTTTTCACTCCAGTGAATATAACTGTGTCCTATTAGCCAGACCTTCATTTTCAAGGGATTTGTAGTCGTCCTCCGATCGGTTCTGGAAGTGGAATGGTAGTTAGAAGTTGAAATTCTAAATAAAGAAAAAGGAAGAGGCTGGGTGTGGTTTAAAAAATAAAAATGATTGGTTGATTGTAAGAAGTGGAGATTGAACAGTACGTTGCATGTTAATGTTTATGTTAAACGAAAAGTACTATTGGGTGTGAAAAAAAAAGACATGTAACAGAGCTGTGGATTGGCAGGTGTTTCTGGAGGGAAAACAGTGTTGTTACTTTGCTGTAGAACGTTGAGATATGAACTTTTGACCTGTGCCTTCAGCCAGGTGCAGAATGAGGTGTTACCATGGAAACAGCCAGAGATGGCTGTGGGTGATGGGTGACTTTTATGTGACATTGAAAATATTGTGAGGGAGAACCAACTGAAATGTAACTGCTTACGTTACGCGCTCCGCGCCGCGCCCCGGATTGCTTCCGGGAAGCTGCGCTTCGCGCCTCGCGCACCGGAGCACTTCCGGGTGCGCTAACGCGGCGCGTCATATGACGGATTACGCAACAACGCGATACGTCGTTGGGGCTCCACCGGAACTGATCGAATTGGTAGTCTACAGTGTTTCTGGATGTTTCAGACTGAAGCTGGCGTCAGCATGAGAGCACCCCGTGGCTACGTCGTGGCCATTCCGCGAGCAATCATGGCAGTCGCTCCCCACCGGAAGTCTGCAGGAGTCGGGGGCCTCGGTGACTCTTGTAGAATCTTCAAGGCTGAGGGGACGCTTTTGGGAATGGGGCTCATGCCCTAGCAGTCAAGCGTCCGAGTTCCAGGGTTGCCCAGAGCCATCCTTGCAGGCCAGGCCCAAGTCTGTGGAGCCGACCGCCATTTCCTGAGCTCCGTGGCAGCCGCCTGTCGCTGTATCGGAAGAGTGGGTGCAATTCAGCCGGATGGCGGGTGAGACGGTGTAATAGCAAGAGCAGCCGTAATTCAGCTGGCCGAGCGAGGCACTGTGCCGCAGGAGCAGGCGCAACTCAGCTGGCCGAGTGAAGCGCTGGGGTGTAGCTAAGAAACCTCCACCTGGTGAGGTGGGAGAGGCTCGTTCGCGCCGCCTCTCCCTTCCAGTGCACCCCACGCCGTCTCCTGGCGCAGGTATATGTGATGGTCGGACCAGGGCACCGCAGGACGTGTCTTCAGGTCAAACGGATTGTGGGACAAGGTCCAGAATGGAAGAGGCATCAAAAGGCAAGAAGTTCCGCCTGACCCCGGGAGCTGGCCGTCTATGTCGGGGGCGATCTTAGGCCATACCAGGGGAACAAGACTTGGGGAGGGGGCAGGAGCCAAGCGCCCCCTCCGAGTCCGCGTTTCTTGGACCCTGAAGTATGGCACTCAACATCCAGAACTTATGACATTTGTGCAAGGCAGGGACATCGAAGCCTCTCAGGGACCAAGCATATCCAGATTCCTTCCTACAGAAGGTGGTGGGAGTGGCGGCATTAGCAAGGCATACCCCCACACAACTTGTCGGACCCTGAAGTATGGCACTCAACATCCAGAACTTATGACATTTGTGCAAGGCAGGGACATCGAAGCCTCTCAGGGACCAAGCATATCCAGAGTCCTTCCTACAGAAGGTGGTGGGGGTGGCGGCATTAGCAAGGCATCCCCCCACACAACTTGTCGGACATCACCTCTGGATGTACTGGGTGTTCAATTTCAGAATTGAAACTACTAAGAAGCAATTAGAAGTGTTGTTTTCATGTTGCAGCAGGCTGCCATGTAAATAGTTATTTAATAAAACGTTTTATCCTGTTACTTTGCTGGTGTGTTGTATATATTTATAATATTTGCATAGTGTTTGTCGTTATTTTGGGCGGGGTGGGTGGCGGAGCCGAGCTGTCTTGCAGCCATCATGGCGTCGAGTTCGGTTCCTCTCTCTAGTTTCATGTTTTTTCTAACGATTTATATGTTATAGTTTGCTAGCACGATACAGCGGATAGTCCGCATTTTATATATATGTCCTTTTTATTAGGGGGGTCCTCCGGTGGAGTCGGACGATCTACCTGTAATAAACGGTCCGGGTTGAACCAACTACCAACAAACGGGGCAGAGATAGGCATGACGGGTTACAAAGGGGACAAAAGTGTGCACTACCTATCCTTCACTATCTGCAAAAACTAAACAGAGTATTGCGACTTTGTGCTTATTTGTGAACAGAGAATGACCCAAAGAGAACCAATTTCGAACAATCATAGGCTATTGGCAGTGGGCAGAGAGGCCATGACACAGAAAATGGCTGTTACTTACGTGCATGATGGGGCCTAAAAGGGACTAGATGGCGTGGCCACTGTTTCGCGACTTTCACTTTACTTTTAACAATGGCTGTGGTGAACATAAATGAACGCCGCTTATGTATACCTAATTTTAGTCATTTTCCACAAAAAAGCTTTTGATATTTGCTAATAAAAAACCAAAGAAAATCACTGAAAAAACCATAGGTTATAGACCATATATAGTTAAATATCTGAAGTCCATCTCTGCACTCGATGGAGATACAGGTCGTCGATCAGAAGATGTGCTGGCCACCTCTAATGGTAATAGCGTGGCCAGGGCTCTTGTCGTTGCCTCTGCAAATTGCAGAGGGTGCACTTGTTTGACATGCCGCACCATGGTATGTATGGAAAAAGAATATTTTTTTGCTGGATTTCTTCTTGAGAGAACCAAGTCACATATCGTGCAGGTTACTTTTGGTGCATTCACTTTCTTTTGATCTTCAGGATAAGTGAAAAATTGCCAGATGAAAGATTTATTTTTTCTTATTAAAGGTAGTCGATCATTTTGGTCAGATTCGGAAGATGAATGAGATACGGTAGCCATTTCACCAAAGTCTTCCGAAAGATGTAGGACGTTTTTCTCTCTTGAGAGTAGAAAAGATAGTGAGGGAAGTGGGTGGAGTGCTGCGTGTAAATTCCAGAATTGAAACTATTAAGAAACAATTGAAAGTGTTGTTTTCATGTTGCAGCAGGCTGCCATGTAAATAGTTATTTAATAAAAGGTTTTACCCTGTTACTTTGCTGGTGTGTTGTATATCTTTATAATATTTGTCGTTATTTTGGGTGGGGTGGGCGGCGGAGCCGAGCTGTCTTGCAGTCATCATGGCGTCGAGCTCGGTTCCTCTCACTAGTTTCATATTTCTCATGAGGGGTTGTTCCTAATTTTTCTATTTTAGCGATGTCAAAAAAAGATCCCATCAGTGGCCTACTGATTTTGCTCGATTCCTTTTGTTTTTTCTAACGATTTATATGTTATAGTTTGCTAGCACGATACAGCGGCTAGTCCGCATTTTATATATATGTCCTTTTTATTAGGGGTGTCCTCCGGTGGAGTCGGACGATCTACCTCTAATAAACGGTCCGGGTTGAACCAACTACCATCCTGATTTTGTATATCTTCTGAGCTGGATTTAAGCACACAATTGTTAAAGTATGAAACGTTTTATATTTCTAAAAAAAATACCAAGGTGTGTACATCCGGTAACGCACGAAAGTTTAAAAAGACATTCGGCTCCATTTACTGAAAAGTTTCATAAGAATAAAAAAGAAGTCTAGGTACAGTCTCTTTGACGTACTATAAGTTCTTTGAGGGGTGTATGAAGAGATTCAATAAGTGCAAATTGCAAAGTTTTCACGAAATATATAGGCAGGTGCGCGCACTCGGTCGCGCACGAAAGCCTGGAAATGCGATATCCATTTTAATGACAACTGTTGCCGAGAGTGCGCACACCGGGTCGCGCACGAAAGTTTAGTAAGGCTATTTTTATTTACAGACAAATTTTAATGTGTTTAAAAAAAGGCAAGGTACAGACTTTCGAATTCTGTATTGCTTTACAAGGAGTCTCTATGCAACTTGAACAGTGAAGAAAACGGCTTGTTTTCGAAAAAAATATTGCCAGAACTTTATTGACAAAAGTATAGGTTGCATACACGACATTTTTCTGAATTAGCATTTTAAAAACCAATGAAATTCAGAGAAAAAACCATAGGTTTTACACACGTTATAGTTAGGAAGTAGCATTTAAAAAACCTATGAAATTCACTGAAAAAACCATAGGTTTGACACATGTTATAGTTAGCTGGAAATTTTACTGATATAAAACCAATGAAATTCCACGTTATAGTTAGTTGGACTCACTATAACTTGCGCGTGCAATGCACTGCTGATGACGTCACATATTACATCACTCATGACATGGTCAGTGACATCACTCATGACATCACTGATGACACCATCCAGTGAATATGTGTCTTTCTGAAAAATAAATATTAGTGAGTAATGTTTAAATATTTAAATATATATATTAGTGTTTCACTTTGTGTATAAGTGGCTACATGTGTTGGTAAGTAGCTACATGCGTATGTATATGGGTTATTAGATGTTTCTCTTAGTATCAGTATGAGTGTCTATATGGTTTGGTGGGGGTATTACTTAGCACATAGATGCATGAGTGACTGACTCTCTGTTTGTATGTGTTTTGAAGACAGCATATGTGCAGGACTGTATGGGTGGATGAGTGTGTATATGTGTTTGTTAGTGAGTGAATGACTGTCTCACTAGTGTCTTTATCAGTAACGACATATGTTTTAATCTAGTATATGTGAATATTGATGTATATAAGTGAGTATATGTGAGAGTAAGAGATTGTAAGAGTTCCTGTTTAAATAAGTATGTGTTTCTATAAGTGATTGTTTAAGAGAATAAATATGTGTAATTTTCAATAGAAGTAAGGTGGAAGTGTGTGTATAACTCTATATTCAAATAAATGGATGTTCAATAGTTTATTTGCACGTGTGAGTATGTGTGTGAGTAACTTTTGGATGACTGTCGGTGTGTAACAGGATGTATAGGTGTATCACTTCATATAATGAGTGAGTATATGTATGAGTGACTATATAGAACTGTTGGTGAATGAGTGGATGTGTATATAGATGGTGGAATTACTGAATTACTTGTTGTAACTGATATGGGTATCTCCATTTTTTTTAAAATTTCAGTTTCTATTTTTGAATATGTGTTTCAAGGGTTACATTACACTGAAAGGAGGTCTGTCACTCTGTCACAAGGATGGAGTCATCAGTGATGTCATGAGTGATGTCACTGACCATGTCATGAGTGATGTAATATGTGACGTCATCAGCAGTGCATTGCACGCGCAAGTTATAGTGAATCCAACTAACTATAACGTGGAATTTCATTGGTTTTATATCAGTAAAATTTCCAGCTAACTATAACATGTGTCAAACCTATGGTTTTTTCAGTGAATTTCATAGGTTTTTTAAATGCTACTTCCTAACTATAACGTGTGTAAAACCTATGGTTTTTTCTGTGAATATATATATATATAGATATATAGATATATATATATATAGATATATAGATATATATATATATATATTACCTACTGGCGGTCGCCAGTAGGTAGTTATAGTTAGGATTTTTTTCAATGCAAAATCTCAAAATTCTATTTGGAATAACTTTGGCGCCGGTTGACGAATCTGCCTGAGAAATTTCCTCAAATTTGCCTCGTCGAGCTCCGGTCCTTCCCTGAAAGTTTGGGGGGGATTCGTCAAGCGGGGTCCGAGATAAAAGGGGGGTCCCAAAACGTGTTTTCCCCATGTTAATTTCCATAGGGCGGTCGAACTCACTTTTAGCCCGAACGGCTGAATGTATTTCCACCAAATTTGGCAAAATTGTAGGGACTGGTAGCCCGATGTGCCTTTGCTATGTCTCAAGACATGTGCTCCAGTGGATTTTGAGTAATTTAGGTTAAAAAATATATACATATCTATAGCAGCGCCCCGGTACACGCACCAGGGAGCGCACCGGACGCACCAGGGAGCGCACCGGGCGCGCCACGAGACTTGCGCACGGAAAGCTGATTGGCTCTCTGGTGTTTGTAAACATTCGAAACAGTCCGGAGCGACCGCCATCTTGTGTCTCGGTAGGATCGAAACACAAGAGGTGGCCAAAACAAAGGGGGAAATGGCCATAAGGGGGCAGGGTAGACCCCCCCTGATCCCCTAGGTTTGATGTGGGGGCTATAAAAGGGCCCCGCGGGGCAAAACACATTTTTGTTTTCGTTTTGCGCGGGGGGAGCGCCCGGTACGCGCACCGAGGAGCGGAACTGGGGAGCGTACCGGGGAGCGTACCATGGGGAAAAAAGAATGACAGACTTTTCAAAAATTGTATGTTTATTAATTGTTCTTTTTGTTGTTTTTTTACTTTTTTATTAAGTACCAACATGTAGGTACCAATGCAGAGTCTAAAAACAACATGGAGGCAGGAGATGATATAGAGATGTTAAATACACATTGGAGATAATATAGTGGGAGAAAGGAAGTAACTATGAGCAAACTTACTATGTAACACCAAAAAGTTGCACAGTATACTATAAGTCTCACTTAATATTATAAACATTTGGAACTACTTGATGAATTACATATAAAAATCAATAATGTCTCGTACAATTTTTGATTATTAAATATAAATTTATTTTTCCGATTCTTTTTCAAAATGTAATAAAACTTCTAACAATATACTGTCTGGAATGTCCTCATTTTCATTCTGTGATTCTATTGATTCCACACACTGAACTAATTGATGGTCCAGAGACTCATCAATAAAATCAAAGTTATCATTCTCATCAATTTTTTCTTCAGGGTTGTTGTCCAAAACAATTTCGAAAGAAATATTCTGTTCTCCTTCCATTTTGTTGCTGTAAATTGCATAAAAAATAAATATATCAGTAAAGATAGGGCACTGTTGGGTTTAAGTTCAGACAGGTACTTGTGAGTTTTTAACAGTGAAGTTATCTTTGGGCAGTGTATGGTTTCAGACAGGAAGTAGAACTATTAAAAAGTGCCTGTGATGAAGCCTAAGTAAATTCATAATTATACCAGAGAAGCCTAACTCAGTCCATAATTATAACAGAGAAGCCTATCTCAATCTCTAACTCTTACAGAGGGACAGTATATAACTATCTGAAAACGTTTTCCAAAATTAATTTAAAGTGCATAACATAGTTCTCCTTTCAAATTAACAACTTACCTATTTCAAAGTAGTTGAGGTTTTCTGTCAAAATTCTTTCCAAATGTACCTTAGGTAGTGTTAGTCAAAATGGATGTGTTCCCTCTCATTTTTCATATATATTCATGTACTTAACCAATCAAATGTCAGCACATAAAAGTACAAAATGTAAGTAACATTTTAATTGGTTGAAAATTCAAACAGTTTCATATGTGTTTTTGTCATGTAATTTACCTCAGGATATTTAGACAGGGCTACAGCCCAAATGGCTCAATGGAATACCACCAAATGTGGGTAAATGGTAGGGACTGCTATGTAGTAGGGCCTATTCTATATGGCTGAGATACCCGCCACCCCCTCTCAACACAATCCCCAAGGATGGGAAACCGGAAACAGTTCTGAAGTTTTTGGAAGTCGGGAGGGAGTGACCCTCCCGGGCCGTATTTTATTAAAATATGAAACAAAATTAAAACATTAAATCAACAGTTTCATATTATGTACAATTTCATTACCACATTGCGATGTTTGGCTAACCTTAACATATCCTCTAATACAAAGGTTCTCCTAGCCGAACTAGCATCCTACCAACATTTACTTAATTTTTGAAATTGTACATCCTAACGTTTAAGGGCCAACGGCAAGGTCGTAACCGGTGTCAAGATCCCTAACCCAGACATATCCCACTCACTTGTGAGGGGCGGCACGGAGGCATACCTCAAGTGCAACTACCAATTTCCCTTGACTTGACGGGGGCCCCAATAAAACTCGACGCCACTTAAAGGTCGTACGAGGACTCGTGTGAGGTATCTAGAAGGTAGCGTAGACCCCCCCCCAAACCCCACACAACTTACCACATCTGCCGTCGCAGACGACCTGGCCCCGGGAAATTCCCCAGGAGGGGGCTGTAACCCCTCCTACACATGAAGGGGCCTTGACCGCCTTCCCTTTCCTTTCGGCGACCCATCCTTAGAAGGGACCGCCTCCCCGTTGAGGGGCCAATGGCCACCTCCCCCGAGCGCCCCCATCCGTAATGGGTGACGCCCACTCATAGGGATCTTCCAATTAGTGCTCACCGATCATGACCTTACCGCCCGACCAAAATAAATACGACAATGCTAACTAAACAACTAAGACTAAATATAACGGACAGCAGCAATAACACTTTATTCAAAGCATGCTTACTGATAAACATTAAAGCAGAATTACTTTATTTGCAAAACATAACCCCAAACGATCATTCTTTATTGCATACTCAAAATTCTTCACGATAACACGACAACCTGTAAACGAATTTCAGAATTAAGCATCAAACTTTATTTAAAAACCACTCGCTGTCTTCAGGGGCTGGTGGGTGGGTCAAAATTGGCTCTTCGTTCCGTCTCGAGCTCACGTGCAGCGAGGAGGTGCAGCTTCAGAGCACAGGAACAAGAGGATGCTTTCTGGTCTTGATCCTCCTTTTATCCGTCTTCAGGGCGGGAGTAAACCCGCCCCTGCCTGCCCCGAGGGCGTGGCCAGCCGCGTCAGTGTCTAGGCCAACCCACTCTAGGGCGGGAAAAGGCGCGCCCCGGCTACGCCGCTTCGGGCATACCAGCCGAGACTCGCCTCCCGCCCAAGATGGCTTCCCGGGGGGATCGTGGTACTCTGCCATACGTGCGGGGGGACCGATTGGTCGCCCCTTTCCATATGGCTGAGATACCCGCCACCCCCTCTCAACACAATCCCCAAGGATGGGAAACCGGAAACAGTTCTGAAGTTTTTGGAAGTCGGGAGGGAGTGACCCTCCCGGGCCGTATTTTATTAAAATATGAAACAAAATTAAAACATTAAATCAACAGTTTCATATTATGTACAATTTCATTACCACATTGCGATGTTTGGCTAACCTTAACATATCCTCTAATACAAAGGTTCTCCTAGCCGAACTAGCATCCTACCAACATTTACTTAATTTTTGAAATTGTACATCCTAACGTTTAAGGGCCAACGGCAAGGTCGTAACCGGTGTCAAGATCCCTAACCCAGACATATCCCACTCACTTGTGAGGGGCGGCACGGAGGCATACCTCAAGTGCAACTACCAATTTCCCTTGACTTGACGGGGGCCCCAATAAAACTCGACGCCACTTAAAGGTCGTACGAGGACTCGTGTGAGGTATCTAGGAGGTAGCGTAGACCCCCCCCAAACCCCACACAACTTACCACATCTGCCGTCGCAGACGACCTGGCCCCGGGAAATTCCCCAGGAGGGGGCTGTAACCCCTCCTACACATGAAGGGGCCTTGACCGCCTTCCCTTTCCTTTCGGCGACCCATCCTTAGAAGGGACCGCCTCCCCGTTGAGGGGCCAATGGCCACCTCCCCCGAGCGCCCCCATCCGTAATGGGTGACGCCCACTCATAGGGATCTTCCAATTAGTGCTCACCGATCATGACCTTACCGCCACAGGTCCGGATAGTTGACCGGCTATCCGGACCCCCCACCACACTCCTACCTAAAGGTCATGTTTTAACGTCTTCAACCAAGCTATGAAGTCTCCTATGAGTAACTCATTCCCCATTCGAGACAAATGCACACCATCCCTCAAGTACATACTGTCATCATTAATACACCCATGCGAGATAGAATGCAGTGTATTGGACCGGAACAACCTACTCACTTTATTATTAATTTTTCTCACAGAATGATTTAAAGCGGAAACAGAAAAAGCCCCCCGCCACACTTTTCGTGGGATGATATGGGACCATGCAATTGTGCACCCTGGAACTCTCCTCGCTAACCAACTTACAGTGGAAAGCATCGCCTCCAGGAGAAGTCGTCTACCAGTGGTGACCAAATCATTGCCCCCAAGATGTACTATGACTACAGACGGCGGTGACCTCATCCGCCCTAGCAAACCCTCGAAAAATGATTGAAACTGGTCAATACAGAGACCGCCCTTTCCGTAGAAGGACACACTGTACCCGTATTCCCCAGCTACGTGCACCATGTCACCTGCCTTGAATACGTCCGCGGCACGCCTCACGTATGAGTGGCCCACGACCCACACCTCCTTTTTCACAGTCGGTGATGTCTGACCGCTGGCCCAGTGTTGGGTCGACTGCATAGTCCGCCCCGCCTCGTAGGCTTGCGTAACTGAAAACCAAACAAAACAAGAAGCGTGAGTACATCATTACAGCTTCACCACATGTGCAAACGCACATACCTTTTATACCAATTGGAGGACCAATGCCCCACCGTTTAACTTGTTCCACATTCAGAACCCTGGCTGTAGCCAACAAAAACAAGAAGCGTGAGTTCATCATTACCGCTTCACAACATGTGCAAACGCACATACCTTTTATAACAATTGGAGGACCAACGCCCCACCCGTTTAACTTGTTCCACACTCAGACCCCTGGCTGTAGCCTCTGTAGCAGCCCCTATCCGAAAGGAATGGGTCCCAAACTCGCCCGGGTTCAAGCCCGCAGCCGTAATCGACATCGCAAGCACCCGCTGAAACTGAAACCTTGTCAGTGGGGTGGCGTCCGCGTGTCTCAACAAGGTCCCCCCCCATGATGCCACCCTTTGTGTTAAATAATCCTCTAGACACTTCACTGGGCATATGGACGACCCGGGAATCCTGCGTATAATTATGCAGTCACCCATCCCACTCTGATCGGTCTTGGACCTCACAAACGAGACAGTCATTGCCTCTCCCCTGATCTGAACATGCTCTGCGCACAGTCCTCCCGTTACATCCTGCTTGTTCCTCGCCACTAATTCGCTTACTCGCATAGCACCATGAAATGCCAGCGTAAAAGCGGCTCGGAATAACACTGTCTCAAACTGAGATGAACATGTTGTAGGGAGTCTGAATAGTAACTGGGCCAACCTATCCAAACCTATCGGGCGCCTCTCATCTACTCTGCGACCCTCAAGGCGTTGCCACCCACGTAGCGCTTTTTGTACAACGAAAGACGCTGTCGGGTCCTGGATCCCATGAGCCCTAGCAACAAAGGAAATGGCAGCCCGATGCCTCTGGGCCGTGGCCACCGATTTTCCTGCCAGATGTAATGACATCAGAAAGTTCACTACCCATTCCTCCTGGCCCCAAAGCTCCACCCTAGCAGTCCCCAAAAAGGCTAAATAGGACCGGAACGCCCCTTCATATGCCTTTCTCGTCCTGGGTGCTAAACTCTCTCCCACGAGGTTACGAAGTTCGGGGCACCGAGAGACCAAAGAGCTTCGGGAAAGGGTGCTGGCTCCGGGTCCGCTGTGGGAAGACAACCCCAGAAAGCCTGCATACGAAAACGAGAAAGGGCATCAGCCGCCTGGTTCAATACCCCCGGAACATGTCTCGCTTTAAATAGCACATTCAATTGCATACACAGTAATACAATTTCCTTGAGCAGTCTTAAAATCCATTTACATCGTGCTGCCTGGCTATTGATACACTCCACCACGGTCATATTGTCAGACCAAAATACCACAGAGTGATCTCTAAACCCTTCGGGCCACGTTCTCAGGGCCACCAAAATGGGGAAAAGTTCCAGGAAGGCAATGTTACTTGTCAGTCCACTGTCATGCCACCATACCGGCCATTTTTGTGCAGACCATCGAGTGCCGAAAATGGCACCAAAACCTATGCTCCCTGCAGAATCTGTCCACAGCCCCAGCTCCTCAGAGGACACGGCCGGCTTGTTCCAGACGACTCGACCATTGAAACCCGCCAGAAATGCCAACCAAATGCGCATGTCCTGGCGGACCTCTGCCGAGAGCCTTGTGCGATGATGGCCCTCCTTCAGTCCGACCATGGCTTGAGCGATCGAACGGGAAAAGGGGCGGGCCATTGGTATAACTCTTAGGGCAAAATTCAACTGTCCCACTAACTGCTGTAATTGATGCAGCGTAACTTTAGATTTACTCATACACATTTGCAGGGATGCCCTGAACTTCACCACTTTATCACTTGGTAAACGGAAACAACCTTCTCCGGAGTCTAACTCGATCCCCAGAAACTCGAGGCAAGTCGAAGGACCCACCGTCTTACCTGGTGCCAGTGGCACGCCAAACTGATTCATTAAAACACAAAATGCATCCAAAGCTTGCCCACATTCCGGATCCCCGGCTGCCCCCAAGAACAAAAAATCATCAAGATAATGCATCACATGTTGAAAACCCGTCTTCTTAGTGAAGACCCATTGTAGGAAACTACTGAATTTCTCGAAATAGGCACAAGAAATAGAGCATCCCATCGGCATACACCTGTCCATGTAATACTGACCCTGAAACATGAAACCTAGTAGACGCTGATCGTCTGGGTGTACCGGGAGCAACCGGAACGCTGACTCGATATCGGATTTTGCCATCAGCGCACCGGGCCCCAGGCGATTCAAAATGGCTACGGCCTCATCGAAGGATGCGTACCGCACCGAACACATTTCCGGGTCTATCGCTTCGTTTACGGAAAGACCACGTGGGGCTGACAAATTATGTATCAGCCGAAACTCACCCGGGTCCTTCTTGGGGACCACTCCCAAAGGCGAACAAACAAAGTTAGCAACCGGGGGTACACTAAACGGACCGGCGACTCGACCTCGAGTAACCTCCTTCCGTATCTTTTCCTGTACCACGGTCGTATGCTGCAAGACCGATATCTGATTTTTGCATTTATCCACACCCTGAAAGTCCCCCACTGGGATGCGGAAACCATATGAAAACCCGTTCCGTACCACCCCAGCAGAAGCACGATCCGGGTATTCACTGAGCCAGGGAATCATTGCCAAGGTATCAATCGGGGTAGGTAAAGGCGCCCCTCGGACTATGTTAGACCTGTTTGGCACCTCCTCTACCCCCGTTATCACCCGTTTTGGCTCTGCACGTGGACTCAGGATGGGATGATTGCCCACACCCACTACATTCGTGTCTAAATTTGCACGACCCCTGGGGCCTAGTACATTTACCCCTGTTAAAGTTCCAACAAACACCCTTTTTACCTGCATTACCGTTAGGTCTCGAGTGATTGTCGGTACCCGTACCTGATCGAAAGGGCGTCCCCGCATACTGACGGGAGGATTCGCCCACGTTACTCCCCACTAATGGCAATTTCAACATACCAGTATCCTTCATTTTGGACCAGGACACAGAATCATAACAATCCCAAGTTAAGCTTTTATCATGTTCTTTTGCTTTTCTGAAAAGATTATCATAACAGAACCAATGATTACCCTCGTGTGATATCGAGTACCCCATGATCCGTGACTGATAAATCGGCAATTCGGGCAGTAATTCGGGCCTTCGTTCTCCCAAGATCGATGTGAAAACCCCCCAAGCCTTGCCCCAATTGCCAATGTTTTCATTTACCTTAAAGGCGGCCATCTTTGCGCGCCAAACACTCGGATGCATTAGATCTTTCTGACTTTTAACATGCTCCATCTCATAATGGTCAGTAAGCAACGAGAAGATGTTCACATATTCACCTGCCCATATCTTTTCTTTAACAGCTAAAGGGACATGTTGACCCAACTTTTCCCTACGAGAGGGTGCAGACTCCTCCCTAGCAATCGGCAATGGCCGCTTACCTGAACTGGACGCTGTCTCTGCGACTAAAACCGTCCCCTGTGGCTTCTCTACGACCGCAGCCGGCGTGGACGCCCTCGCTGCCTCTCGCGTCTCCCGCAGTTGTTTCATCAACACCTGCGCGTCGACAGCCGTGGCGCCCTCGCTACCTTTACCCAACCACGCTGCTAGTTGTGCTGCCAGCTCGGGCGGCATATCTTCCCCGGACACGGGGGTGACCACAACGGGAATCGGATTCCCTTCCTCCGGCACGGGAGTGGGTGTTTCGAGCGGGACACTGGGACCCGGAATATCTCCCCCAGCCGCTCCTCTCCTAGGCCTCTTGCCTTTTCCTCCCGGGGCTGATCCCTCCAACGGACGTTTCGGCCCCTCTTCCTCGCTTTTATCCATCCGCCTCTTTAGGTCGGTCATCTCCTTCATGAGAACACGCAGCATCTGCTCGGTAGTCATTCGCTTTCCCGCCTTCTTCGGCATTCTCCAGCAGAGTATCTAGAAAACAAACAAGAGGATTACAACGCTCAAAATTGGCTCTTCGTTCCGTCTCGAGCTCACGTGCAGCGAGGAGATGCAGCTTCAGAGCACAGGAACAAGAGGATGCTTTCTGGTCTTGATCCTCCTTTTATCCGTCTTCAGGGCGGGAGTAAACCCGCCCCTGCCTGCCCCGAGGGCGTGGCCAGCCGCGTCAGTGTCTAGGCCAACCCACTCTAGGGCGGGAAAAGGCGCGCCCCGGCTACGCCGCTTCGGGCATACCAGCCGAGACTCGCCTCCCGCCCAAGATGGCTTCCCGGGGGGATCGTGGTACTCTGCCATACGTGCGGGGGGACCGATTGGTCGCCCCTTTCCATATTTGGTGTAAGTGTCTCCAGTGGTTTTTATGTAAATTACTTTCCCACATTTTTTTGGGGAGCGCTTACCGGTGCGCGCCCCGGTACGCGCACCAGCAGCGTTACGGGAGTCCTCCATTTTGTGTTTCGGTAGAATTGAGACACAAGATGGAGGACAAACAACGTTGGGAATGGGTAGAAGGGGGCACGGTAGACCCTTTCTGACCCTCTAGGTTTTCTGAGGGGGGTTTAGGAGGCCCATTTATGTCCACCCAAAAAACATTTTTAAATTTTTCACGGGGGAGTGCCCGGTACACGCACCGGGAAGCGTACCGGGGAGCGTACCGGGGAGCGTACCGGGGAGCGTACTTTGGTGAAAAATAGTGAAAAAAGTTAGAAAAAGAAAATCATTGTGAGTGATCAGAGGTAGGGTAGCCCTGAAAAGAGCTTTTGGGTTCTGTGGCTGATTTAAGTACCTACAAGTAGGTTCCAATGCACAGTCTTAAATTCAGGAGGAATATTCTATTCCCCTCAAATGAGAAGTGCACATCTGTAGATGTCTTGCATGTTGTAACGCAAGTTATTGTTGTATATTGAACCCATTCCATAGTCTCTCATGTAAGCAGAAACAGATTTATTCACATGTTTCCGTGCTTTCTCAAATTGTGGACAAAATTGGTTGGACCAGTTCCATTTCTGTCTTTGGCATATATTGGAATATTGGAATATACCAAGGCAGTTTGTGGAAAAAGTGTCATCAATTGATCAAAGGTGTCCTTTAAAAGCATTTCCAGACCAACCCCAGTCATAGTGCCCAAGTCATTTCTACCACAGTGCACTATTAAGAGGTCAGGGTTTGGCAGATGCAAAAAGGTTTTCACCAATGGTATCAACTGGTGACATCTCAATCCTCTCTGGCCAATCCACTTGATTTCCACATTTGATAAATCAAGGTTGTGAAAATTTCTGCTAGCTGCATACCTTTGAGCCCAGTGGATGTAGCTATGTCCAATAATCCACACAGAATACATGATGAGAGAAGGTTCTGGTGCAGTCAGATGAAGTGTGGGAATGAAATGGCAGTTGGAACAGTAGGAGTTTACAGAAAAATAATTGTGGAGTTTCTCTACTCTTGAAACACAAGAAATGATTGGTGGATTCAGATAGTTGAAAACTGAAAGTTAGGGTGCATGGTTGTGTTGTGTGAAAGAAGCAATTTGAATGGTTAAGAAAAAGTCACTAAAAGCAATAATGCCCTGGATAAGCTGGTGTATTGAGAGGTCAAACATCCTTGCTGACTTAATTTGCAACATTGTAGAATAAACTTTTCAACCTGAGAGTTCAGTTAAGAGGGAGTTGCTATGGTAACAGATAGAAAGGTCTGAGAGGGGGAAGGGTGTTGGTTTGAAAAAAGTGAGGGAAGAGTTTTGATTGGTTGAAATGAGGCATATGTGTGTAGAATTAGAGGTTTTCTCTGCCAGTCTTGGTTTCAGTGTATTGAGTGCACACCTTTTGCTCTGCTGAAGAAAAAATGGTGTGTGTGTCTGACACTGTTCTCAATCTCCCAAAACATTTGTAAAGGTAAGTAATGATTCATTTAATTTAGATAGAGACTTGTTTGCTCTATGGAGAAGATTTGGAAGCAGATAGTGAAGTTTCAGTAGTAAAAGTTATTTAAAAAACTATTTTGGGGTAAATGGATGGCTTATATTTTTTAGAAGAAATTAATAGTGTTTGCCTAATTAAATAAATATATTTGAACCTTTTAAAATGATGTCACTTGCATTACCTCAGATTTGGAAGCAGATTGAGATTCTTTCTTATTGGTTTGTGGCATGTTTTTTGGAAATGCTTGCTATGAACATTTGCAAGATAGGGGATTTGTATTTTGTGAAACAGTGAGGTTTCAGTAGTGAAATTGAATGCTTGTACATAGGTCCTGTGTTGTGTTTCTTAAATGTTATTCCAAAAACGATTTTGGGGGCAAATCAATGGTATTTACATTTGGGTGTTATTTATGATTGCCTTGTGGCGCCGGTGCGTCACTTTTAACATGGGAAAAAAGTGACGCACCGGTGGCGCAAGGCCTTCATAAATAAGGTCCTGAGTTTCTTTGCTGTTGATTTCTGTCTTGCTTTTTGATAATGCTTGCTATGAATATTTGCAAGATAGGGGATTTGTATTTTGTGAAACAGTGAGGTTTCAGTAGTGAAATTGAATGCTTGTACATAGGTCCTGCGCTGTGTTTCTAAAATGTTATTCAAAAAACGATTTTGGGGGCAAATCAATGGTATTTACATGTGGGTCTTATTTATGATTGCCTTGTGGCGCCGGTGTTCACTTTTAACATAGGACAAAAGTGACGCACCGGTGTCGCAAGGCCTTCATAAATAAGGCCCTGAGTTTCTTTGCTATTGGTTTGTGTCTTGCTTTTTGATAATGCTTGCTATGAACATTTGCAAGATAGAGGATTTGTATTTTGTGAAACAGTGAGGTTTCACTAGTGAAATTGAATGCTTGTACATAGGTCCTGCGCTGTGTTTCTAAAATGTTATTCAAAAAACGATTTTGGGGGCAAATCAATGGTATTTACATTTGGGCCTTATTTATGATTGCCTTGTGGCGCCGGTGCGTCACTTTTAACATGGGAAAGAAGTGACGCACCGGTGGCGCAAGGCCTTCATAAATAAGGCCCTGAGTTTCCTTGCTGTTGGTTTCTGTCTTGCTTTTTGATAATGCTTGTTATGAACATTTGCAAGATAGGAGATTTGTATTTTGGGAAACAGTGAGGTTTCAGTAGTGAAATTGAATGCTTGTACATAGGTCCTGCGCTGTGTTTCTAAAATATTATTCAAAAAACGATTTTGGTGGCAAATCATTGGTATTTACATTTGGGCCATATTTATGATTGCCTTGTGGCGCCGGTGCGTCACTTTTAACATGGGAAAAAAGTGACGCACCGGTGGCGCAAGGCCTTCATAAATAAGGCCCTGATTTTCTTTGCTGTTGGTTTGTGTCTTGCTTTTTGATAATGCTTGCTATGAACATTTGGAAGATAGGGGACTTGTATTTTGTGAAACAGTGAGGTTTCAGTAGTGAAATTGAATGCTTGTACATAGGTCCTGTGCTGTGTTTCTTAAATGTTATTCCAAAAACGATTTTGGTGGCAAATCAATGGTATTTACATTTGGACCTTATTTATGATTGCCTTGTGGCGCCGGTGCGTCACTTTTAACATGGGAAAGAAGTGATGCACCGGTGGCGCAAGGCCTTCACAAATAAGGCCCTGAGTTTCTTTGCTGTTGGTTTGTGTCTTGCTTTTTGATAATGCTTGCTATGAACATTTGCAAGATAGGGGTTTTGTATTTTGTGAAACAGTGAGGTTTCAGTAGTGAAATTGAATGCTTGTACATAGGTCCTGTGCTGTATTTTTTAAATGTTATTCCAAAAACGATTTTGGTGGCAAATCAATGGTATTTACATTTGGACCTTATTTATGATTGCCTTGTGGCGCCGGTGCATCACTTTTAACATGGGAAAAAAATGACGCACCGGTGGCGCAAGGCCTTCATAAGTAAGGCCCTGAGTTTCTTTGCTGTTGGTTTCTGTCTTGCTTTTTGATAATGCTTGTTATGAACATTTGCAAGATAGGGGATTTGTATTTTGTGAAACAGTGAGGTTTCAGTAGTGAAATTGAATGCTTGTACATAGGTCCTGCGCTGTGTTTCAAAAATGTTATTCAAAAAACGATTTTGGGGGCAAATCAATGGTATTTACTTTTGGGTCTTATTTATGATTGCCTTGTGGCGCCGGTGCGTCACTTTTAACATGGGACAAAAGTGACGCACCGGTGGCGCACAGCCTTCGTAAATAAGTCCCTGAGTTTCTTTGCTGTTCGTTTGAGTCTTGCTTTTTGATAATGCTTGCTATGAACATTTGCAAGATAGGGGATTTGTATTTTGAGAAACAGTGAGGTTTCAGTAGTGAAATTGAATGCTTGTACATAGGTCCTGCGCTGTGTTTTTTTCAATGTTATTCCAAAAACGATTTTGGTGGCAAATCAATGGTATTTACATTTGGGCCTTATTTATGATTGCCTTGTGGCGCTAGTGCGTCACTTTTAACATGGGGAAAAAGTGACGCACCGGTGGTGGAAGGCCTTCATAAATAAGGTCCTGAGTTTCTTTGCTGTTGGTTTCTGTCTTGCTTTTTGATAATGCTTGCTATGAACATTTGCAAGATAGGGGATTTGTATTTTGTGAAACAGTGAGGTTTCAGTAGTGAAATTGAATGCTTGTACATAGGTCCTGCGCTGTGTTTCTAAAATGTTATTCAAAAAACGATTTTGGGGGCAAATCACTGGTATTTACATTTGGGTCTTATTTATGATTGCCTTGTGGCGCCGGTGCGTCACTTTTAACATGGGACAAAAGTGACGCACCGGTGGCGCAAGGCCTTCATAAATAAGGCCCTGAGTTTCTTTGCTGTTGGTTTGTGTCTTGCTTTTTGATAATGCTTGCTATGAACATTTGCAAGATAGGGGATTTGTATTTTGTGAAACAGTGAGGTTTCAGTAGTGAAATTGAATGCTTGTACATAGGTCCAGTGCTGTGTTTTTTAAATGTTATTCCAAAAACGGTTTTGGTGGCAAATCAATGGTATTTACAATTGGACCTTATTTATGATTGCCTTGTGGCGCTGGTGCATCACTTTTAACATGGGAAAAAAATGACGCACCGGTGTCGCAAGGCCTTCATAAATAAGGCCCTGAGTTTCTTTGCTGTTGGTTTGTGTCTTGCTTTTTGATAATGCTTGCTATGAACATTTTCAAGATAGAGGATTTGTATTTTGTGAAACAGTGAGGTTTCACTAGTGAAATTGAATGCTTGTACATAGGTCCTGTGCTGTGTTTCTTAAATGTTATTCCAAAAACGATTTTGGTGGCAAATCAATGGTATTTACATTTGGGCCTTATTTATGATTTCCTTGTGGCGCCAGTGCGTCACTTTTAACATGGGAAAAAAGTGACGCACCGGTGGCGCAAGGCCTTCATAAATAAGGCCCTGAGTTTCTTTGCTGTTGGTTTCTGTCTTGCTTTTTGATAATGCTTGTTATGAATATTTGCAAGATAGGGGATTTGTATTTTGTGAAACAGTGAGGTTTCAGTAGTGAAATTGAATGCTTGTACATAGGTCCTGCGCTGTGTTTCTAAAATGGTATTCAAAAAACGATTTTGGGGGCAAATCAATGGTATTTACATTTGGGCCTTATTTATGATTGCCTTGTGGCGCCGGTGCGACACTTTTAACATGGGAAAGAAGTGACGCACCGGTGGCGCAAGGCTTTCATAAATAAGGTCCTGAGTTTCTTTGCTGTTGGTTTCTGTCTTGCTTTTTGATAATGCTTGTTATGAACATTTGCAAGATAGGGGACTTGTATTTCTTAAAACAGTGAGGTTTCAGTAGTGAAATTGAATGCTTGTACATAGTTCCTGTGCTGTGTTTCCTAAATGTTATTCCAAAAACGATTTTGGTGGCAAATCAATGGTATTTACATTTGGACCTTATTTATGATTGCCTTGTGGCGCCGGTGCGTCACTTTTAACATGGGAAAGAAGTGACGCACCGGTGGCGCACAGCCTTCGTAAATAAGTCCCTGAGTTTCTTTGCTGTTCGTTTGAGTCTTGCTTTTTGATAATGCTTGCTATGAACATTTGCAAGATAGGGGATTTGTATTTTGAGAAACAGTGAGGTTTCAGTAGTGAAATTGAATGCTTGTACATAGGTCCTGCGCTGTGTTTTTTTAAATGTTATTCCAAAAACGATTTTGGTGGCAAATCAATGGTATTTACATTTGGGCCTTATTTATGATTGCCTTGTGGCGCTAGTGCGTCACTTTTAACATGGGGAAAAAGTGACGCACCGGTGGTGGAAGGCCTTCATAAATAAGGTCCTGAGTTTCTTTGCTGTTGGTTTCTGTCTTGCTTTTTGATAATGCTTGCTATGAACATTTGCAAGATAGGGGATTTGTATTTTGTGAAACAGTGAGGTTTCAGTAGTGAAATTGAATGCTTGTACATAGGTCCTGCGCTGTGTTTCTAAAATGTTATTCAAAAAACGATTTTGGGGGCAAATCACTGGTATTTACATTTGGGTCTTATTTATGATTGCCTTGTGGCGCCGGTGCGTCACTTTTAACATGGGACAAAAGTGACGCACCGGTGGCGCAAGGCCTTCATAAATAAGGCCCTGAGTTTCTTTGCTGTTGGTTTGTGTCTTGCTTTTTGATAATGCTTGCTATGAACATTTGCAAGATAGGGGATTTGTATTTTGTGAAACAGTGAGGTTTCAGTAGTGAAATGGAATGCTTGTACATAGGTCCAGTGCTGTGTTTTTTAAATGTTATTCCAAAAACGGTTTTGGTGGCAAATCAATGGTATTTACAATTGGACCTTACTTATGATTGCCTTGTGGCGCCGGTGCATCACTTTTAACATGGGAAAAAAATGACGCACCGGTGTCGCAAGGCCTTCATAAATAAGGCCCTGAGTTTCTTTGCTGTTGGTTTGTGTCTTGCTTTTTGATAATGCTTGCTATGAACATTTTCAAGATGGAGGATTTGTATTTTGTGAAACAGTGAGGTTTCACTAGTGAAATTGAATGCTTGTACATAGGTCCTGTGCTGTGTTTCTTAAATGTTATTCCAAAAACGATTTTGGTGGCAAATCAATGGTATTTACATTTGGGCCTTATTTATGATTTCCTTGTGGCGCCAGTGCGTCACTTTTAACATGGGAAAAAAGTGACGCACCGGTGGCGCAAGGCCTTCATAAATAAGGCCCTGAGTTTCTTTGCTGTTGGTTTCTGTCTTGCTTTTTGATAATGCTTGCTATGAATATTTGCAAGATAGGGGATTTGTATTTTGTGAAACAGTGAGGTTTCAGTAGTGAAATTGAATGCTTGTACATAGGTCCTGCGCTGTGTTTCTTAAATGGTATTCAAAAAACGATTTTGGGGGCAAATCAATGGTATTTACATTTGGGCCTTATTTATGATTGCCTTGTGGCGCCGGTGCGACACTTTTAACATGGGAAAGAAGTGACGCACCGGTGGCGCAAGGCTTTCATAAATAAGGTCCTGAGTTTCTTTGCTGTTGGTTTCTGTCTTGCTTTTTGATAATGCTTGTTATGAACATTTGCAAGATAGGGGATTTGTATTTCTTGAAACAGTGAGGTTTCAGTAGTGAAATTGAATGCTTGTACATAGGTCCTGCGCTGTGTTTCTAAAATGTTATTCAAAAAACGATTTTGAGGGCAAATCAATGGTATTTACTTTTGGGTCTTATTTATGATTGCCTTGTGGCGCTGGTGCGTCACTTTTAACATGGGAAAAAAGTGACGCACCGGTGTTGGAAGGCCTTCATAAATAAGGTCCTGAGTTTCTTTGCTGTTGGTTTCTGTCTTGCTTTTTGATAATGCTTGTTATGAACATTTGCAAGATAGGGGATTTGTATTTTGGTAAACAGTGAGGTTTCAGTAGTGAAATTGAATGCTTGTACATAGGTCCTGCGCTGTGTTTCTAAAATGCTATTCAAAAAACGATTTTGGTGGCAAATCAATGGTATTTATATTTGGGCCTTATTTATGATTGCCTTGTGGCGCCGGTGTGTCACTTTTAACATGGGAAAAAAGTGACGCATCGGTGGCGCAAGGCCTTCATAAATAAGGCACTGATTTTCTTTGCTGTTGGTTTGTGTCTTGCTTTTTGATAATGCTTGCTATGAACATTTGGAAGATAGGGGACTTGTATTTTGTGAAACAGTGAGGTTTCAGTAGTGAAATTGAATGCTTGTACATAGGTCCTGTGCTGTGTTTCTTAAATGTTATTCCAAAAACGATTTTGGTGGCAAATCAATGGTATTTACATTTGGGCCTTATTTATGATTGCCTTGTGGCGTCGGTATGTCACTTTTAACATGGGAAAAAAGTGACGCACCGGTGGCGCAAGGCCTTCATAAATAAAGCCCTGATTTTCTTTGCTGTTGGTTTGTGTCTTGCTTTTTGATAATGCTTGCTATGAACATTTGGAAGATAGGGGACTTGTATTTTGTGAAACAGTGAGGTTTCAGTAGTGAAATTGAATGCTTGTACATAGTTCCTGTGCTGTGTTTCCTAAATGTTATTCCAAAAACGATTTTGGTGGCAAATCAATGGTATTTACATTTGGACCTTATTTATGATTGCCTTGTGGCGCCGGTGCGTCACTTTTAACATGGGAAAGAAGTGACGCACCGGTGGCACAAGGCCTTCAAAAATAAGGCCCTGAGTTTCTTTGCTGTTGGTTTTTGTCTTGCTTTTTGATAATGCTTGCTATGAACATTTGCAAGATAGGGGATTTGTATTTTGTGAAACAGTGAGGTTTCAGTAGTGAAATTGAATGCTTGTACATAGGTCCTGTGCTGTGTTTCTAAAAACATAATTTCTCTATGCAGCAAAATGTTTTAACCAAGCATTATCCAAAAATATGAGTAATCTGAGGAAACATAGATGACATGATTGTGAAATGTGTTAATATATTTCTTGAATCATGCAGATACTATCTAAACAACCTTTTTCTTTGTAATATTCTAGCCTTGAGTTACTCTCTATTACACCTTTTGTCTGTTTTATACTGTCTATCTTTCTCTTTCTGACTTTTTTTCTCTCTTCCTGTTACACCCTCTGTCTGTCCTATTCCTTGTAACATCCTGTCTCTCATTTACTTCCTCTTACACCCTCTCAGAAACTTACTCTCTGTCTCTTCCTTTACAGGCTCTCTCTGTTTTAGTCCCTTTTACAACCTTTTCTCTTCTAACACCCTCTCTCTGTGTTAGTTCTTGTTACACCCTTTCTCTGTTTTATACCCTGTTACATCTTTTTTCTGATTTACTCCCTTTTTTTGACTGACTCCCTTTCCCTATTACATCCTTTTTCTGTCTTTCAACATATTATACACTCTCTTTGTCTTAGTCCTTTTGTATGTTTTACTCCCTCTACCTGTTTCTTTGTCTGAGTCTCTCTGTGTTTTTGTGTTACTCCCTCTAGCTGTTTTTCTTTGTCTTACTCCTAGTTATATAGTTGCTGTGGTATAAACTTAGATATGTTGCAAATTAGTGTTTATATCGTTTGATTATTTTGATTGCTTTGTTGTTTGCTAATAGGCGTCTATAATGTGTTATTTTTTTCTTTACCACAGATTGAAATCAACATTTAAAAAGTAAGCAAAAATGCCGTCAAGGCAAAGGAGAAGAAAAAATACCATACGGAAAATAATAAAATTAGCAACGGAAGTAAAGGAATCCTCTACAACAAGTACTTCAAAAAACACCCAAAAAAGTCCTGGTAAGACAACTAAGTCTTTTTTTCGCAACATATGTAAATCAAAAACAAATGTTAACGGTAATTTGAAGATCCAGAAGGAGAGAGCAAATTTGAAAAGGAAGGAGAGGCCCTCAAAAAATGTCTCTATTGGAGCAGGAGAGAAGAATATGGATAGCAATAGAAGGTTAAATCAATTTAGGGACATTCGTAGACGAATGTTTCGCAATAGGGCAGTTTTAAATTTGCTAAAAAATGAAAAGAAAGGTAAACATAGAGGTGTTTTTTACAAGAAAAAGAAAAGTGTAGAGAAGATTGTTGATCAGGCTTTTGAAGTTAAGAAAAAATTATTTATTTTAGTAATCAATAGAATTAGGATACTTAATAAGGCAATTGATGTTTTCAAATCGAACAGTAGATGGAAAAGAATAATTAATCAGACTAATTTTTGTGAAGTATTTTCTGGAGAATGGATGCATAGTTCAAGTTCTGAGCCATTTTTTAATGAGGAGAGTTACTTTCAGGAAAATGATTTGGTGCATGCAGTTGACACCAGTGGTCGAGCATATGAGGTGAAAGATGGTTGTGTGATGGAAAAAGAGAAACTTGTGTCTAGAGATGCAGAAGAGGTGTTAGCTGATTAAGTTTTAGGGAGACGTACTAAGGGTCCAGTGTACACATGGAAGTGCAGTAGTATTTGTAGTGTGCGACAGGATTCAATCGATTTGCTTCGAAATTTCTTACGTACATATAGTAAGAAAAGTGTAAAACAGAAAGTGAAGATCTTGCAAGAGTTAGATCCTTGCAGAGTGAGGGAAAACACAGGTTTGCATTGGCATTCACTGGCTTGTCTTTCTAGAAAAGTATGTCAGAGTGTTTTTCATCATTTTAGGATGTTAGCAGTGCTTCATAATAAGGTGAGGAAATTAGTGAGAAGGTTGTATTATGCAAAAAGTCCAGCACTTAAGCTTAAACAGTTAAACAGTGCTCTTTTGCATGGATCTGAAGTAGATGTGAAGACTAGTTGTGAAGAAATTGAGTTTTGTTATTTTGGGAACAAAGAGGACAGTGTAGAAATGGATATATTAATGGATGGTAATGTGGAAGACAATGTACAGATTTCAAGTACAGAAAAATTTGACGAGGAAATTACCAAGTTTAAGGTGAAATTAAGTGAAAGGCCTAATTTAACGTGTGTGTTGTCGACGGACTCATTATAAGATTCAGACTAGGTTAGTTGATTTATATGCAAAATGTGAATTGGAAAATAATAGTGAATGGAAGGATTTTGTAAGTTATTTGTTGGTGGAGAATTCTTTTGATTTGAGTTTTGATCAGCGTATTTGTAATTATTGTTTGAAAAAATTAAATGAAAATAGAATGCCTGCTAGAGCTGCTCATAATAATCTTCAGTTGATAGATATTCCTTCTGAATTGATGGATTTAAATACTTTTTTTTTTAACATTTTTTATTAGCAGCACAGGAAAGAAATGTAATCAAAAACACACATATCAAGAAGTTAACAATGAGAAAAAGAAGAAGAAAAGGAAAAAAGAATTTCAGATCATGGACAGGATAAACATATCATAATAAATGAATTCTCATTAGACCCAGACACATAAAGTGTAATTCATGTTGCAGGCAAATATTATAAATCGATATTCATGTGCTAAGTAGGCCTTGTGTAAGTATTCGTTTCAGCAAATAACAGACCCCCAAATCTTATCAAATTTGACCAAGGCCTTATTGCCTCTAATCCTAGCCAAAGTAGATTCCATACAGTGAATCTCATTGAGTAATGACCACCATTCCATGAAGTGTGGGGGTGTAGGGGAAATCCAAGCGCGGGCGATTATAAGTTTTGCGCATGATAGCATGATTGTAATTATAGACTTATGTGGAGTGTTCGCGATATTAACATCAAGCAGAACTAAAGCCGGATCCAGGGAAAATGTACATCCTAATTTTAATTTCATTACATTCTCAACCGATGTCCAGAATTGGATTTAAATACTTATGAATCAATTTTGATTCAATGTGTCCATCCTTTTCAAGCTATTGTTCGCATGGAGCCTAAGATAGGGAAATTACCTCCTTCAGATTTACAAAGAGGATTAAAGGGAAGAGTTGTTTATTTGCCTCTAGATGTCAAGAAAAATATTGATACAATTGGTGTAGAAAGAGTACAAGAGGATCCTCTGGTTATTCTAGTTAATGGGGTTCCGACAAAGAGTAAGAAAATCTGGCAAGATTTAGTGGATGTTAGGAAAGTCAAAAAGGCAACGTTGTATTTGGTCAAAAACAATGAGTACTATAAAGATGTAAGTGTTGGAGCAGAGGAAACAGCTACAGAAGAAGACAGTGATTGTTCAGTTGGCCAAATTGAAAAAGTTGATGTGTCTAGAAGTGAAGAAATATATGAACATTATACTGTTCATCCTTTGCAATCCAAAGAAGTAATGGGGAATGCAATTGACTTGTTTCAAATGAAAGCAGCAAAAGGAAGTCCTATTAGTGTATGGGAAGAAAGTTTGGAAGCTAGTTGTTTTCCACAGTTATTTCCAACAGGTCGAGGTGGACGATATGACGATCGACCAGTTCAAATTCCTGCAGCTGAATACGGGACTTTAAGATTATATGCTGAAGATCCAAGGTTTTGTCAATGCATTCCGTATTTGTTTCATCTACTGTATGAAAGTGATTTGTCTGGGCTTTCTTATGCGGTTAATCATATACTGAAAAGTGGAGCTCATCTGCAAAATGTTTCGGCGAGGGACTTTATGGAGAAAGTCAATCTGCAAGACAGTATTTTGGAATCTCAGTTAATCAATCTCATGGCATGTCAGCGTGGAACAAACGAGTATTGGTTACGTCGTCATGGGGAATTGAAATGTATGCTAAGAAACTTAGGAACTCCTACATGGTTCCTCACTCTTGGCTGTGCTGAGTATGCATGGGACGACTTACTTCAATTTCTACGAGAGGCCAATGGAAACATACAAAATATAGAATTGAAAACACCTGGAGAACTGTGTTCTTTAGATCCAGGGAATGTTTGCAGATATTTTAATCATAGATTTGAAGCTATGATGTCTTTTATTACCAACAAAAAAATCCTCCCCTTGGAGAGGTTTTGTATTTCTTTTGGAGGAAGTAATATCAAGCAAGAGGTGCTCCTCATATACATATGTTGTTATGGATTAAAGATGCACCCAAATTTGGAACTGATTCGGATGACACAGTGATGAGTTTCATTGAAGAATATTCAACATGTGCTGTTCCAAAAACTACTGAAGAAAACAGTTTAAGGCAACAAGTTTTAGGTTTTCAATCTCATCGTTGTGGAAAGTACTGTCGTCGAAAATTTAAAAACAAGGAGAAATTCTACACAAAATGTCGTTTTGCGTTTCCACGACCAGTGATTTCTAAAGGAAGAGTAAATAATTTGATGTCTTCTCTGCGACATACTGTGACAAGGAAATCACCAAAAAATACATACAATTTAAAAAGAAACGAAGAGTCCAAGTATATCAACGACTACAACCCAGTGATTTTATCCATGTGGAATGCTAACATGGATATGGTTTGTTGCTGACAACTCTATTGCTGTGGCTCGATATGTGACATCTTACATCACAAAAAAAGAAAAGACTGAACTGAAGGAAATGTGGGAAGACATTTCGCATGAAAAGAGTATAAGTAAAAAATGATACAGTTTCAGTCTGAAGATGTTGTCGCATCGAGAAATTGGAGCATATGAATGTTCTGATCGGTTATCATCAGCAAGTCTCTATGCCAAATCAAGAACAATCATTTGGGTGAGTCTAGGTCTTGCTGCAACACGAAACCGAGTTTTGAAATCTTTACAAGAAATTGAATATTTGGCGGAGAAAGAACCAAATAGCACATACATCAGGAAGACAAACATGTTGGATACATACTATCCAAATAGAAGTACTCACCTTGAGAACACTTGTTTGTATGAAGTTCTGCAAAACTACAGTTATAAGAGGAACATTACAGAAGATATCAATAATGGAAAATATGCTGTCATTGGGTATGAAGGATGTCTAGTGAAGCAGAGAAAAGGCCATTTGATTAATCATCGAAAATTGAGTTGCGAAGCTCCAGACAAAAGAGAATTTTACTATTTAGCTCTTTTGCAACTCTTTAAGCCATGGCGTACAGAAGAGGAACTACTTGGAGATTTTCTCTGTTATGAAGACTCTTTTAATGCAACTAAGGATACCATAGAATGTCCTGTTTTTCCAAATTATCTGCAAATGTTGAACGAAGAAATAGAGCAAGAAACCACAATTGCTGAAGAGATTACTAGAGACAGTTCTCAAGACAGTCAGAGTTCTACTTCATTGAGTCAGGATCCACTAGGAGGACCAATTATCCAAAATGAAGCTGCAACTGCCATGGATGAGGTGGAAAGAGCTATGGAACAAGCTCAAGAGGATGTAGTTAACTTAAAAGATTTGGTAAAGCAACTAAACGTTGAGCAGAAAAAGATATATGACGAAGTCACAGAACAGATTGAACATGGATTCAGACATGAGAAAAAAGTGTGCTCATGTACATCATTTAAGCCTGTTCGACTGTACGTGGAGAAGCGGGAACAGGAAAAAAATTTCTGATTAAAGCCATTGCAACTTATTTGCAGAAAAGGACTGAATCACAGCTGTCTTGTGTTGTAACCGCTCCAACTGGACTGGCAGCACATAACATTAAAGGGATTACTCTACATCGTTTACTGATGCTGCCAGTTGAGCATGATAATAAATTGCATTACAACAAGCTATCTAGAGATGCGTGTTCTGAAGTTTCCAGAGTCTTGAAGAAAATGAAACTTCTTATCATTGATGAAGTAAGCATGGTCTCAAATCTAATGCTTGCTTTTGTGCATTTGAGAATGCAAGAAATTCTTAGAACAGAGTATGATGTGTTATTTGGAGGAAAACACATTATTGTTTTTGAAGATCTACTGCAGTTGACTCCAGTAAAAGGACAACCAGTGTTCAAAATGCTTACGCATGAAGATACCAGGAAGTCCCTTGGAAGCATTGGAAACGTTAATATATGGTTACATTTTAAATATGCTGATCTGCTTCAAAATATGCGACAGGCAAAGGATGAAGATTATAAAAATATTCTACAAGATGTAAGAATCGGAAAAGTAAGTGAGCTTTGGAAAGAAGCTTTACATGCTCGATTAATTTCAAATTTGAGAAGAAATCTGGGATATGTTTGATGCCAACTCTGCAAGAATGTTCCATCTTCAACAACAAAATGTTAAAGTTAGAAAATGAAGAAATTGTGAAACTGAAAGCAATAGATAAAAAAGAGCATATGGGTGCAACAATTGTTTTGTCAGAAAATTTGAAAACAAAATTGGATTCATTAGAGAAAAGTATTTCTAAAACAGCTGGTTTTGAAAAGACTCTGAATGTGTGTTTAAATTGTCATATCATTTTGAGAAGGAATTTAAATGTTGAAAGAGGTCTGGTAAATGGAGCAATGGGTTATGTTGTTGATTTTGTGAATTATAGAAATAGAGATGGAATTGAATTTTTAAAAATAAAATTTGATGGCATTGAACAAGTACAACAAATCAGTTGTTGTTCTGCTAGATTTTTGCTTGTAAAAGACTTATATGTTCGCCGAAAACAGTTTCCTGTTTGTTTGGCATATGCGGTGACAATTCATAAATCTCAAGGTTTAAGTGTAGATAGTGCTTTGGTGAACATTGGAAGATCTGTGTTTAAAGAGGGTATGGCATATGTGGCATTATCACGAGTCAGAACTTTATCAGGATTGTACTTGATTGAGTGTGATGAGACAAAGATTTGTGCAGATCTAGATTGTGTTAAAGAATACAATAGGTTAAGAAGAGAGTATGTGCCACATTTGCCTCAATATCCTCTGTTTGAAAAACGTGTGGTAGGCCGAAAAAGAAGAAATGAGAATAATTGCAGTGAGGTAGTAGCAAAAAGACAAAAAGTAGATGAAAATGTAATTCAAAACAGAAAGAAAAAGGATTCTGATGAAAATGTTGTTGGATTTCAGTTTGAAAACAGTTCTGGTGTCAACTGCTATGCTAATGTAGTGGTTAATGTTGTTTTTTTTCTTCAAACTTTACAAGAACAGATTGTTGAAAATCGGGATCAAAGATAGTGTGGTTTATTGAATTCTGTGTTTGAGAAATGTAGCAGTGAAAGAGCAAAAATAGAAAGTGTAACAGAAATTCGAAATATTTTAGGTATGTGTTCTGGTCAAGACAAATTTTCACAGAACATTCAGCAGGATTGTCAGGAATTTTTAATGTATATGTTTGGTGTTTTGGAAGATGAATGTGTAGATGTAGAAAATCTTTTTAGCCTTTCTTATCAATGGCAGCATGACTGCCACAACTGTAGTTCATCAAGTACTACTAGAATAGACACTGAAAGATTTATATATTTGACTTTACCAGACTGTAAATCAGTGTCATTTAATAATCTAGTTAAAACAGCAGATCATAATATGGTGTGTACCCAATGTAAGTGTGCAATGCTGTCCACATTATTTATACAAAGTTATGGTCAGTATATCATTTTAGTTTTCCAACGATGTAGACCTGATGGAAATAAATTGACAACTTGTATCAAAAATGTTGTGGCTTCTCAGTTATCAATTTCAGGAAGAACCTTTACAACTGTAGCTATTATTTATCATGACGGTCCTTCGACAACATCAGGTCATTATACATGCTACTTAAAATGTCAAAAAGGTTGGAGTTACTGCAATGATTCTCATTTGACTTATAAACAACGTTTGCCTTATGACTTTAAAAATTCTTACCTAGTGTTTTTAAAACCAAAGTTTTAGTAAAGGTAATTGGCCTTTGAAGGCGGGAGTAGTTAATAAAAGTTAGTTAGTTAGTTAGTCTAATGTTTAAAATTATTTATCTCATATAGGTACTGTAAGTGGATCTCAGAGTAAGTGACATCAGTTTTATAGGAAATGTTGAACATCAGTGATCAAAAAAGAGAACATGAATTTTTAAACATTGTGAAAATGTCATATGAGCTTTTCTTTGAAAACTTCGGGTAAATGGTAATTTCAGGGTTTAATTAGAGAAAATTCAAAATATACTCATATATCTGACAGTATTCGGCCGTAAGGAAAATTCAAGGTATGAGTAATAAGTCATAACTTAACACAAGGAGGAAAATGAAAACGTTGAGAATTATTTCAGATGTTCTTAGATCTTTTTTCATAGGAAGTCGATGAAATGGAAGTTTTAGAGAACAGCAGACTTGTTTTCCACCAAAAGGACCTTCACTATCTACTATTTGGCCTCAAGGAAAAGTAAGTGAATCAAAGATTAGTGTACATATATGATTTGTAAGTTTATATGTTTTTTTTTGAAACACAATCTTTTAGATTGTGTTTTTTTCCCCGCTGTTATATGATGAAGAGTTTGAACTCACTGTTTTAAGTGAAATTCAATATATTCTGAGAACAGCAAAAATAAACAATGTAACATATTGTATAAGTCATTCTGTAGTTTGCATTGTGTAATTTATATTGTATTCCCATTGTCTCACACTCGTTTTCCTTTTTCTACCCTTATTCAGCTCTCTTTACTCACTTACACTGCCTTTCTTTCACTTTGTTTCATCGCTGTTCCTTTACTCCACTTCTTTCAAAACTCCTCAATCCAATTTCAACTGTCTGCATTTCCTCTCTCCCTTGCACCACTTTTCAGCTTTCTCACATTCTCTCAGTACCACTGCTTTAGTTCTCTTCCCCTCTCTTTCCTTCTTTTGCTCCTTTACTCTTTTTCCTCTCTTCACTCATTGTACTGCAGTTCACTCGGTCCTTCCCTTTGTCTTTTTGTGTATTTTCTTTCTCACTCCTTTTTCCTCTATCGTTCTATATTAACCTCATTCCTTTCATCCCTTCACTCTGTGACTCCCCTTCACTCACTCTCAGCCATCTTCCATTCCTCTTTCTTATTAATGGATCCTCATTTAGACTCCTTTCCCTTTCACTCATTTTCCTTTTACTTTCTTCTCTTTCCTGATTTCGTTTTGGTATCTCACATTCTTTTAGTATCTTACTTATCTTCAGTAATTTGTTCTCCTTCTATTTCTTTTTCCCTCTTTTTTGTCTTTCTACATGACTTTATTTCTGTTTTTGTATCCTTCACTCTTGCTTTATTTCTTAGTACACTTTTTTTGATTTTTTACCTCTTGACCTGTTTCTTCTATTTTAAAATATATATTTTACTAATTATAACTTGTTTTTTCTTTTGTCTTTCACAGCTGCAAAGTGTAGTTTAAACATGCAAGTAAGTTTTCATTAATTATATGGTAAGTGTGACTACAAAATGTAGTTTGTCATCACCCTTTGCTTTAACCTCACTACTTTTCTCTCACCCTACCTCACCCCTGTTTCCTTACTCTGCTTCCCTCACTTATTCTTATCCTCCGTGTTTACTTCTCTTTTCCTTACTTTCCTACCACATTCAACTTCTTTCAGTGCCCCTGCTCATCCACACTCCCTCACTTACCTTTTTTTCTGGTTCACTTAGTCCCTTTCTGACACTCCATCCTTTACTCTCTCTGTTCTTTCTCTCTGTCACTCCCCATGTCTTACCCTTATTCACTTTTATCCACCCTCTTTCACTCCTCTTTACTTACACTCACTGCTATTTTCTTTCCCTCCGTCACCGCTGTTCCTTTTCTCTGGTTCCGTCACTAACTGTCATTCCCCATCCTTTACTCTCCTTCCTTTTACTTTCATCACCCATTCACATTCTCCCAAAACCTCTGCTTTAGTCTTCTTCCTCTTTCTTCTCTTCTTTTGCTCCCTTATTCATTTTCCTTTTCTCAGTTACTTCCTCTTATACCTTTTCTCTGTTTTACTGTCTATTACACAGTCCCTCTGTGTTTCTCCCTCTAGCTCTCTTTCTCTTTACACCACTCTCTTTGTCCCCATTCCTCATGCTCACTCCTTCATTAATTTTGTTTTTCTTTTTTTTTGGTGCGCTGACGGGACGCGCCCCGGTACGCGCACCGGGGCGCACACCGGTACGTGCACCGAGAGCGCTCCAGGGAGAAACATAAAAAAATGAATATACTTTAAAAAAATATATTATATTAATATACAATTTAGGATTCATTTTTAGAAAAAAATACCTTTCTAAGCTCTAGACATTTGCTAATAAATAACCTTAGAAATTCACTAAAAAACACATAGGTATGAGGCCCTATATAAAGTTAGGAATTAGCAGTTAAAAAACCTATGAAATTCACAGGAAAAACCATAGGTTTCACACCAGTTATAGTTAGGAATTAGCATTTAAAACCCTATGAAATTCACTGAACAAACCATAGGTTTCACACCAGTTATAGTTAGGAATTAGCATTTAAAAAACCTATTAAATTCACTGAAAAAACCATAGGTTTCACACCAGTTATAGTTACCTGGAAATTTTACTGACATAAAACCATTGAAATTCCCACGTTATAGTTAGTTGGACTCACTATAACTTGCGTGTGTAATGCACTGCTGATGACATCACATATTACATCACTCATGACATGGTCAGTGACATCACTCATGACATCACTGATGACACCATCCTTGTGACAGAGTGACAGACCTCCTTTCACTGTAAAGTAACCCTTGAAACACATATTCAAAAATGGAAACTAACATTTTCAAAAAAAGTGGAGATACCTGTACCAGTTACAACAACCAATTCAGTAATTCCACCATTTATATGCACATCCACTCATTCACCAACAGTTCTATATAGTCATTCATACATATACTCACTCATCATATGTAGTGATACACCTATACATCCGTTAACACACCGACAGTCTTCCGAAAGTTGCTCACACACATACTCACACATGCAAATAAACTATTGAACATCCATTTTTTTGCATATACAGCTATACGCACACTACCACCTTACTTCTAAGGAAACTTACACATACTTACTCTCTTAAACAATCACTTTTAGAAACACATACTTATTAAAACAAGACATCTTTCAATCTCTCACTCTCACATATACTCACTTATATACATCAATACTCACATATACTAGATTAAAAGATATGTAGTTACTGCTAAAGACACTAGTAAGACAGTCATTCACTTACTAACACATACATATACACACTTTTTTCAGTGAATATATACAATACAATAGATGTAAATAAATACATAAATATAAATACATACATCTATTTGACTAAATTCATCTACATACACCTAAAGCAGCAGATAACGGAAAAGCACTGTGCAAATATTTCAATATAAAATACATACTATACAAATACTTCAAATACATATTTGTTGAATATAAAAGTTATCAAAATATAAATATATAGTCGCACTAAGAAATAAAATCATTCTTTCACATCTTATCCTGTACTGTACTCTAGATGGTGTAAGCCATCGAGTATTGCTTTCTCTTATCGCAGTTCATAACTGACCCTGGGTTACTCTAATTATGCCCCAATGGGCTGTAAACATTGCAATATGCATCAACGGACATGTGTGTAAATTCAGCAAATAAATAATGGCTAAAAACAGTTACGTGCAACCCTGTGTTACTTCAATGTGAATGTGTTTTTGGTTAAAATTGTGGAAGAGGCAGCTACCATGTTAGTATATATAGACACACTTGTCATGTTTGCATATTATGTTTCATAGGTAAGTGTGGCAATCTTCCCCCATATTCAGCCCATTGGGATTCTTGGTATCAAGTAGGATAATGTGCAGTGTTTCTAATCTACGCAGTAACAGATCCCGGTCTCCTCCTCTTCTCTGAGGTGGGACCGTGTCTATAACAAAATACAGCAAGTCTGACGCTTTTTTGTCATGTGCCTCACCAAAGTGCCTAGCCACCGGGTACGCAGTGTCGCCGTTGGTAATGGCCCTTAGGTGCTGGAGTATACTTTTGTACACCTGTGGCCTCCTGCTGCCTACGTAGCGTAGGCCACAGGGACACTCCAGCACGTACACTGCGTACTCGGTGCGGCACGTAAGTTTGTACTTGATGGTGGTGGGTATGCTGTAAAATGGCGTAGAATACTCTGTTCTACTTACTCCATTCTTGCATGCTTTGCAAGATGAGCAACGCAGGAATCCCTTACTTGTGTCTAACCACGAGCCCTTGGTCCTGATCTCTGGGCTGCTTGATACCAGGCAGTTGCCTAGTGTTCTTGCGTGCTTATAGGCTATCTTAGGTGCCCCCACAATCTGATTGCCCAATACTGGATCACTCGTAATCAGTGAACAGTTGCACTTAACAATATTTCTTATGGTACGATGTTGGTTACTAAAAGTGAAGATCAATCGAGTTTCGCTTTCAGTTTTGCAGGTGTCTGCCTTCTTAACATTCCCTGTTGCTGGCTGTAAGGTAACTGAGCCAATTGGTGTTATCGATAGAAGGGATGCCCTATCGTGTGCATTGGCTCGGTTCATAGCTCTCTTTATGACCTCGCTGTTGTAGCCCCTCTGTCTAAATCTGTTACTGCATTGTAGTTGAGCTGCTCTACAGTCTGCTTCCGTGCTGCAGATCTGTCTTATACGGAGCATTTCGCCGTAAGGTATGCTCCTTATAAGATGGGCAGGATGATGGCTACCTGAATGGAGAACGCTGTTACCAGCTGTTGATTTCCTGTACAGCTTGGTTTCCAGCCTGCCATCTCTTACAAAAACTTCTACGTCCAAGAAGCATATAGATGTGTCACTAATCTGGCTGGTGAACTGTAGATTCAACCCATTGTTATTTAATTTGTCAATGAACTCTGCCTCCTCTTGTGCAGAGCCATCCCAAATTACAAAAAGGTCGTCTATGTACCTTAACCACTTGACTATTTTGGTAGACATGGTGTCTGCAAATTTGAGCGAAAGGACCTGCTCCTCCCAGTAGCCCATATGCAAACAGGCATAACTGGGAGAGAAGAAGGCCCCCATCGCGACTCCTCTGATTTGCTGAAAGAACTGTTTTCCAAACATAAAGAAATTGTTCTCCAGACATAAACTGATCATGTCAATGACCATACGGGTATGGTCTCTTAACCCCTCAGGTCTAGAGCCTAAGAAGGGCTGCACTGCTCTCAGGCCGCCCATGTGATGTATGCCTGTGTATAATGCAGTCACATCAAGAAATATTAATAAGTAACTTGATTTCCACCTCACATCATACACTTTTTTGAGGAAATCGCCTGTATCTAACACAAAGGAGGGCAAGGATTTAACCAGGTCTTGGAGAAAAAAGTCCACGTACTTGCTGGTGTTCTCCAATATACTGTTACAAGCAGATATGATGGCACCTGACTGTTCTTGTGTATTTTCGGTATAAAGTATATTACCGGAGTGATAGGATTATCGTTTTTCATGAACTTGAATTCGTCCATAGTTATCACTCCGGCGCTCCTCCATGCCATGAGTTTGGAATACACATTGTTCTTAGCAAGATTGACCTCGTTAACATCTGCCCTTCGATAACACGTGCAGTCGTTCAATTGC
This sequence comes from Lissotriton vulgaris, assembly GCF_964263255.1. Lineage (NCBI taxonomy): Eukaryota > Metazoa > Chordata > Amphibia > Caudata > Salamandridae > Lissotriton > Lissotriton vulgaris. The sequence goes on from NW_028242403.1 coordinate 153,240, forward strand.
CCCATTGCCACGTTTAGATACATCTGGCGAGGCCACAGTACAACATTTCCTCCTTTATCAGATTGTCTTATTATTATATCAATGTTATTTTTCAATTTCCTTATCAATTGGTGGTATTCAAAGTCTCGATAGTTGTGCTTTTTGGAAAAGTTATTGTGTTTCAAATACAGTTCCCTTAACTCTTGAGACACCTTGTCATGGAATTGGTCAATATTGTCTTTAATCATTAATGGACAAAACTTTGATTTTGGTTCGAACTTTGTAGCAATCAAGTTTTGCAACTGACCCAGGCCCGGGCCAAATTGTGGTATTATTGATTCAGTTTGCATCTCAACTAACGCAGTTAGGAGGCTCTCATCTAGAGCTGGCGAAGGAGAGAGCTGTGAACTTGGTACAGCCACACTGGGAAGTTGAACATTTCTGTGTAAACTGTGGTATTTGCGCACCTTCAGTTTTCGAACATATTTGAAAAGCTCTATTTTGGTATCTGCATAGTCAAAGTTAGTTTTTGCGCTGTATGATAGACCTAGCGCCAATATTGAAGTTTCTTTAGTGGTCAAGGGATGATCGGTGAGATTATTTACCGTAGGAGGTTCAGTGTTGGTATTGCCTATGGCAGCTATCGGCGATTTCATTGATTGCGTTTCTTTTTTGTTTTGTTTGTCGCGCCTGCGTTGTTTGTTGTGTTTCCTCCTGGCTGCGCATTTTGCATTGATGCCTTGCCTCCTGTGGCACCCTGTGCACCTGAACGGAGAGTCTACTTTCGGTCCCGCTGCACCACGTCCAATTCCTGTACTGGGGATGTGGGGTTTCTTGAGGCGGTCGTACTTTTTGGCGAACGTGAAAATGTGCCCATGTTCATAGTCCAAACGATCTCTTTGGAACTTATACGCCTTACGCCTCTTGATTATATCTTCCTCTCTCTTTAATCTGACCAGCATTAGTTTAATGTTTATTGCTTGATTAATTAAAATCATCACAATACCCCCCTACATAAAATAAGTGAGTTTCATCTACTCAAACAGCTAGAGATGTCATATATGCAAATGTACATCTGTTCTCTGTCTCCCATACATTTCAAATGTGTAAAATTCTGTTATTATAAAATCATTCTAAAATTATGTTTAGATCAAGTTACAGCAAAGAATTAAAATTATGTACCAACCAAATTAAGAGTATGGGGATATGTTACATGCAATTATGATTAAAGATCATCCGCTTGCAATAAGCAGCTGTTGACTAGTCTCATAAATTTGACTCCTCGGCAAGACAAGATGCATGACGAGCCCTCCAGCCAGCTTATTATTGCTTGTCTGCTAGAGCGAATGTTCAGGTCGATAAAAATCGCCTTTAGGTATTGTCTCCTTTGGGTTAACATGGCTGGACATGCGCACAGAAAATGGGCCAAGGTTTCCTTTTGGAATCCGCATAAGCGACAACGTTCTGAATTAAAATCTGTCAACCAAGAAGGGGATAAATCCTTGGAGACATGCACCCCCATCCTGAACTTTAGAAAGCACATCTTTAAATAGGAACTAAAGTGGGCAGATAAGTAGGCTTGTGGCTTTGAAGACCTGTATGAATTCGTGACTGTCCATCCATGCCGTCTCTTTGTGAGCGCAAATTTGTCTTCCAATAAAGATTTCTTTTTGCTTGCGACTTTCACAGTTTTGTTAAAGGACGCTCGATCCATCTTATTGTCCCATCCTGGTTGGAGTTCCAAAGTGGCCAAAGATGTACTTAAATAACTCCCCCAAGAGTTTGGGGTTTCTTGCTTGTTCTGTGACCTTACTTTGTCCCAGCAGAGTCTGTTTAGAGTGTCCACTTCGGATAACCAGAGGGTGTGGCAGAATTTTATAAAGTTGCTCATTGCCCTGTATTTAAGATCCTGAAGCCCAAATTCCAGTCTTACCTGGGCGGGCGAGTCACATTTTGGCAAATCGAAAACTGCTTTATAGATTTTTGACTGCAATTCGTTCTGGAAATGCGAATCTTTGCCACACCAGGGGACAAGACCGTATGACAAACTTGGTTGGATTTGAACAGCCATAACTTTAAACAAATGCGAATGGTTAGGGCAGTCCAATTTTCTGCGCAAGGATCTGTAGGCATAGATCAGGGACTGGGTCTTTGCTTTGAGGGAGATTTTGTGTTCTTTGTAACTTGTGCCCTGCCCTAATATTACGCCCAGATATTTGTATAACTTTTTTCTTCCACATGGGCCCCCTTTACCCTCCATTTGAACTTTAATTTCCTACTGTCAACCAGACGAACGATTTTTGTTTTGTCTTTGTTTATCTCTAGCTGTTCCGAATCCAGGTAGGATGCCAGGTTGTTTATTGATCTTTGTAGTCCCACTGGGGTTTGGCTTAACAAGACTATGTCGTCTGCATATTGGAGGATTGCGACTGGCTTGTTGGCCAGTTTCGGGGGGTGGCAGTCTGGGTTTTCAAAGTGTCGGGCAATGTCCGATAAATACAGATTAAAAAGGCTTGGGGCCAAGACACAGCCTTGCTTCATGCCACTTTGTGTAGGAATACTTCCGGTGGTACTCGACCCGTTTCCCAGCTTGACTCTTGTCCAGGTGTCAGTGTGCAAGGTTACGATGGCGGTGAGGAGTGCATTTGGTATGCCCCATCTTTTAAGTTTGCTCCATAAATGATTCCTGCTCACTCTATCAAATGCTGATTTGATATCCACGAAACAGGCTAAGAGGCGGACTTTCCTTCTTTGCTTTTCCGTCAAGAGAGCTAGGGTTGCAAGGTTCGATTGAGTGCCCATGCCTTGCCTGAATCCTGTTTGGAAGTTGGGGATGATGTTTTGTTCCTCCATCCAACATTGCAGATGGTTCAATAGGCACGAGGCGTATAGTTTGGCTTCCACGTCAATCAAGGAGATTAATCTGTAATTCTCTGGCTTACCGTGATCTCCCTTTTTATATATGGGGTGAATGACAGTCCCCCTCCAGGAAGCTGGGATATTAGAATTTACATAGATCTTGTTGAAGACTGGTGTTAGGATTTCCGACCATAGCTCTGAGTTATTCCTGAAGATTGCGTTTGGAATGCCGTTTGGCCCAGCCGCTCCCTCGGACTTTAATTTCTTTATGAGGATTTTTAGTTCTTTCTCATTTGTCAGAGGAGTTCGCTCTTCGAAAGAGGAGTTTAAATGGGCTGAATTAGCTGTTGGTGTTGCATGACTCAGTCCGGCTTGTGCCTCCTTTTGGTCGTGGTGTTGCCCCTGGGGTTGTAGTTCTAGGTCCCTCCTGGCTTGGTTGAACAAGGTATTTACATGGTCTGTCCAGATTTCTGCACAGATTCCTGCCTGTTGCTGAAGTGTTGGACCCGTTGTTAACGTGTTAATAATCCCCCAGAAATCGCTGCTGTTGGCTTTTTTGCTAGCTATTAGTAGTTGCTGCCAGATCGATTCTTTATACACTGACTTTGCTTTCCCCAACTTCTTTCTGTAAGCACTCCTTAGTGTCTGCAACTTTATTTTTCCTTGTTTTAGGTCCTTTTCTCCCTCTCGGGATAGACGTCGCACTTCTCTCGCGATCTCTCTTTTGCGCGTTTTGAGATCGTGATTGAACCATGGGTCCCTTTTGGCTGTGTTTAAAGACCTCTGTGACTTGGTAACCGGGAAGGTTTGAAGTAAAAACTCGACCATTTGCTCCCAATGGCTTACATGCGCACGTTCTTGAACTGGGCCTTGGGTTTTAATAAAGGCCTTTACTTTGTTCTCAATAAGTCCTGGAGCCTCTCCTCGCCATTTTACTTTACGCAGGTTGAACGTTTCTGGATGCTGCGTAATGGCGTTATTCTTCTGAGCGAAGTTTGTTCTATGATTCAGTATTAACGGCAGATGATCACTTTCAGCTTGTGTAATTATTCTGAAACTGTTTATTTCTGAGAGCTGTTTAATACTTGTTATAATAAAATCTATTGTCGAAGCGACTTTTCCACTCAGGTATGTTGCCACTGGAGGCGAGTCCCACGGGTATTTACCGTTCATGATTATTAAGTCGAGTGCTGCTAGTTTGCGGACAAAGTCCAACGCACCGTTCGATACTTTACAGTTTCTTCCCCGATTGGTCGCTAAAAGATTGGTGTTAAAATCTCCGGCGATCACCAGTTGAGCATTTGTATGGCTTTTCTGCAATACTTTTAGCAGTTTTATAAGAGTTGTGTATTTACCATTTTGCTTCTTTCTCTCTGGGTGGATGTAAACATTTATTAGGAGGAGAATTATGGTTTGTTCCTTGCCGGTTACCTTGGTCACTTGGATCCAGTTTGCCCCTGTGTCTATTTCTTTGGTTTCCCAATTCAGTTTTTGAGTTATGAAGGTTGATAAGCCTCCTTTCGGATGGCCATAATTTGAGTGTCTTTCTGCCAGGCAATGATGTTCAATGAAGCCAGGTATTGAGGTTGCCCCCATATTCCATGTTTCCTGAAGCATGATTATTTGTTGTTGATTTAAAAAGGTTACTGTATCTTGGTCTTGGCCCATGTCCCTAAAGCCGTGCACATTCCATGAACAGAGCGAGATGTTGGTTGATTCCTTGTTTTCCCTTGCCGGTTCCAATGTTTGTATTCCTTTGTTAGGAATACTTGTCATTCAGAGTTTTTGCGATCCAGGCCCAGTCCTTGAGGTCCTGGGGACTTCCCACAATTGTGCCTAGGCTGTCGCTTTTGGAGGGCATATTGTTTCGCACGGATGTCGTTGGTGAATAGGAACGTGCTCCGCATAAACATGTGTGCTGTTGTCTTCGTGGGCTTAGCTCTTCATTTAGATTGTTTAAGAAGGGATACAGGTACCTTGGGCGTTGCACTGCCTGAAGCCTGATTCCCCATGCTCAAATCTTCCACTCATAGCTACAATGTTGTCCACCAGGTCCTTGGACGCCCACGTTGTCAGTGACTCCTCTACCCCCCTTCGGGATGTTTTCTTGAATTCCACTGAAATTAAATCATGTGAACAGATTCCTTTTAGTTCGGGGATTTCATGGAAAAGTCTCAAGAGGTTTCCCCTGTTGAGCGTGTCCTGAGTGCCTTTTGATGAGTATTCCGGGATAAAAGACAGCTTCAGTTCACACGAGTCTTTTACTTCTTGCTTTTCAGAAGACTGTGGAACTCTACCATTTCTTCCCTCTGGCCCTTTGAGGATTTGCAGGGGTTCTTCACTGCCTCCTCGTTCGTACTCTGCCGGATTTTTAATTTTTACCTCTAGCCTAGCAGTTGGAGGGCCCGAATGTTTTTGGGTCGACGTCTTTATTTGTGGGTCCACTTGCTCCTGGACTAAGAGCTTGCAGTGACGATCCTTCCCCCTTAGTATTACAGCAATTGGTATCAGGGGGATTTGAGGGATAGTTGACAATATTCCCTCTGACCTGTTATGCTTAAGTTCTGTTAAGTTGGACCCTTATTGCGTCTCTGCTTCTTGCCATGCTAATTGTTGACTATTTTGTGCTTTGTTACCCCTCGGGCTGCTATGTCCCGGCAGTTGCTGGTTTTCCATATGTGCTACTTCTTCCAATTCGTTTTCACATAGTTTTATATTCTTCTGTTGCTGCACCACCCGGGTTTCTTTATCAATCGTTTTATCCTTGAGGACTGGGCTTCTGACTCCTTGTTTGTTTTGAGACTCAAAAAAAGAATTTGCCGTGTGCCTAAGGTCTTGACTGTCTGCGAAGGAGGACTGTGAAAAGTGTGCTTGATTCCTTTCTACGCTTCCTGCCTCAGATAAGGGTCGAGGTATTACTTTCGTTTCTGTATTTGGTTTTGCTGTAAAGAGTGGGAATAATTTAACCGGGGCTGGGTTTTGTTGCTTGTTGTATTTTAGCCTGGCCTTCCTTGCGCGCTTTCTTTCCCGTTTCCTGATTTTTACTCCCGCCTTTGTTATTGGCTGTGGTGACGCTGTTTGATCTTCGCGTTGGATTGGATTTATCTCAAAATCTGAGTTTATTTGAGCGTCGTTTTTATTTTTTGCTTCCTCATTGTTGACATTGGATAGGTGTGAGGTTTGCTCTTGCGCAGTTGGTTTTTGAGATGTTCCTTGGCACTGGTATTTTAATGACTGTTTAGGTGCCCCTAAAACGTCTTTTAAGATTTCCGGTAATGTAGCCAGTTTCTCTATTATCGGGCTACAATGGCAAGTGGCTTGTTGATTATTTGTGCCGCTCTGTCTGTCTAGAGTTTTTTTTTTGATTAGTAACACTGTTAGTGCGTCCAGTTTTTTGTTTATTCCGGCGATGTGACTGGCCATCAAATTTATTAGGTCAATTTGGATGTCCATTTTATCAGATTGGAAATGTAGTACCTTTATGGATTGTTCCAAGGTTTGAATCAAATTGTTAGCCCATTTTGTGTTGTGGTGGTCATCATTGTGTTGTGTCAGTGCTGACGAGCTGGGGCTTGACCCAATTCTGGAAGAGATTGTTATTGGTGAAGACAGGATTTGTTGTTTCTTTGTTATAAGGCTATGGCCATCCTCCTGTGATTCTGTTATGTTGACATCCTGAATTCTTTGAGGATTCAGAGGCGTTGATGAGACCAAAATAGCTCTTCTTTGTGGGATTGTATTCTTTGGACTCGGGGTAAGTTGCTCCCTGTCCAGTCCCTTCCCTTCTAGAGACTCCAAAACCTCAAATAGGTTAGCTTATGTTGGAAATCGATTTGCTGATCCGCAATTCCTTTGTTGCTAGACTTGCTGCTGATTTTATTAGATCTATTTTTTCCTCCTTTGACCATTTTGTATTAACGCAGCACTGTTCCTTATTTCCTTTGGGAATTTCACTGACGTTTCAATTTACTATTAGTGAAGGGTCATTTTGTTCCTGTATTTGACCTTCAGTAAAGGAATGGGATTTTTCACACTCTCTACTTGTCCCCATGAGAGCCTCTCGGACCTCTAGATCCGAGGGTTCCACGGTGTCTCCGGTGTTAATTATATTTGGTTTTGGTGTGGTTTCTTTTTGTACTTCAGTTACATCTCCCGGGTTAGTTTTGGGAATTAGTCCCGTCCTTTCAATAGCTGCCTGGTGCACCTGTTCTATTACTGGTACCAATTTTCTGCCATCTGTATGTGCCAGCCGAATCTCTGGAAATTGTTCTTGTGATGGTACACTGTCTAACATAGCCGTAGTAACTCTAAGAGAAGGTTGTATTTTGACCGGCTGCATTGGGGTTGGCAGTAGCGCAGATTACCTTTGGGGGGCGTACATGGCCGCCAAGGGGTCTTTTAAGAAGAAAAACTTTTGTATCTCTGTTTGGTGAGTCGGTTTTGTGTTTGACTTTGTTGGTGGGGTTGGGACTGAAACCAGCCTGTCCCTGTGACCCACTCCGTTTTTCCCGATGTTGGTTTGTGAAACCTCCTCCTCTTGTTCTTTTAGTTTTGGCTTTTTGTTTTTGTTTCCTTGTTTCCTTCGCGGTCTTGCTATGGCCTCCTGGCGGATGGTGCCTGATCGCATCTGTGCAGAATCCCGGCACTGTGTTTCTTTGCACACACCTGGGAGCTGACGGCCAGAGTGCACTTCCTTAACTTCCACTAACACTAACACTTGACGATCTCTTTAATGGCAGTGCTTCAGTAAATGCAGCCCTGCATTAAGGATGGCTTAGGGCTTAGGGGTAGCTGCTGATGGGGCAAATTGCTGGCCAGGGCCCAACCCAATCGCAAATAACAGGGTACACTGGGCACTTCGGATCGCTCTCTCACCTCGCATCTGATGCCACTGGTAGTGCTGATGCTCCTCCACCACTTTACTGCGGCTGGCTGATGACGCTGGTGATGCCGGTTAGCTCTGGCCTCTCCACCTTCTCTTATTTCCCTTTACTGCTTGGCTTGCAACAGAGGTCTGTGCCCGTGCTCTTGCTCCAGCTCCGTCCACACCCCCGCCTGCTCCTGCACCACCTCACTGTGGCCTCACTGTGGCCTCACGGCTGCCAGGACACATGCGCCGTCAGCGCGATTCACGGGTCGCGGGTCCCGCCGTGTTAAAGCGACCAATGCAGCTTTTAAAACCCAATTCGCAGCTGTTGGCAAGCCGGTGCAGACCCCAAATACTCGGAGACTGGTGTATAAGTGGCTGGGCAGTTGGGGATTTCAGCTTGTTTTTTTTTTTTTCTGCGTTTTTTCCGGCGGAGTGGGTCTTTCAGCGTACACCGCTCCTCCGCTCCCGCCTCTCTTGCTCTCTGGCTGCTCTGGCTGCTCTGGCTCCGAACCGTTTGAAAAACAGGACTGGACTGTAGACTCCAACGATCCCAATGTTTTCCCCTGTTTTTCCCTCTGACAGAAACTTGTGCTCTTAGCCTCCTCTTAGCCTCCTCTGAGGGTGTTCAGGGCTTCAAGCGTATGATCCTCGGCATACTGCACTGTGTGATCCTTGGCACACGAGGGAGCAACAATGCCTTCATGAGAGAGCCTTCACTGCGTGAGGAAAGTTGAGGTCATCAGAGAGCAGCCTCTTTCCCCCGCTGCCTCACGCCCGATCTGAGCAGGACTGGGCGTCTACAGAACACCTCTGTGCTGTTGCTGCTCTGTCCCCCTCTGAACTAGAGCAAACTGAAACGGTGTCCAGGAGAGGAATGGGGAGAACTGGAGGGCAGCTGAGAGTAGATGGCGACGTGGCAGAGCTCTCACCACACACCTCCGCTTCCCGCCTGCTACTCGTGAGACTGGCTTTCTTACCGCTGCAGACCGTGGACGCCACTGGCCCGCCGCAGCTCTGCTTGCCGCAGCTCTACTTGCAGCAATCTCCAATCTCTCAGCCTCTGGTGCGGCTGGCAGTTCCCGGGGTGGCTCGCAATTCAGGGCTCGCGGCGCGGTTCGGCTCCCGCGGCTTTGCACCAGCATTACATCTCGGTACTTAGTAATCTGTGGGGTATTCGGTAATTTGTCTATTTCACCATTCAGCCTTTCCATTTCTAAAAGCAGCTTCGCTCTATCACTTTGCACGTATTCAACGAGGATGGCCATTAGTCGCTTGGAGGACTCAAGATTACATTCTGCCCAGTCTACAAGCATCTCATATATATATATATATATATATATATATATATTACCTACTGGCGGTTGCCAGTAGGTAGCTATATTTACAACCTAGTTTCCATAGGAAAAGCATTTTTTGATTTGCTAATAACTTTGGGTTTATTTGACGGATCTGTGCAAAATTCTGCGAAAAAAATGTCTACCAAGGTGATTTCCTATCCTGAAAGTTTGGGGTGATTCATTAAGTGAGGGCTGAGAAAAAAGGGGGGTCCCAAAACACGTTTTCCCCATGTTAAACCCATAGGAAATGCGACGAGCTATAGCCCGAACTGCTGAACAGAATTACCCCAAATTTGGCAGAAGGGTAGAGCTTGGTTCAGAAAGCGAACTTTTTTTTAAATGTTGTGAATCCGTTCCGTAGTTTTTGAGAAATTGAAAAAATAAAAGTGAAAAAATCAATTTCCCATAGGAAACTTTGTGCAAGGCTACAGCCGAAACTAGTGAACGGAATTACCCCAAATTTGGCAAAAAGGTAGTGCTTGTATCAGAAAGCAACCTTTATTTAAATGGTGTATAATCATTTCAGTAGTTGCTGAGAAATTAGAAAAATAAAAGTTTTGATATCTGGGCAGAGCCTAAGTCCTGTGCACGAGCTTCACTGTGATTAGCTGCCAAGACTCCAAACCAGGAAGTGTTGGCAGCCATCTTGTGACTCAGTAGAAGCGAGTCACCAGAAAACCGAGAAACAAAGGTATAAAACAAGAGAAGGGGGTAGGGTAGAAACACCCTGACCCCCTAGGCATGCTTAGGGGGTCTCAGAAGGACCTCCAGGGCCACAAAAAGCATTTTATAAAAACAAAATCGCGCAATTCGCCCTGGGGTTGTGGGTTCCTGCATTTTATTTTAATGAGACTCCGGGGTGGGCTAGGTCTCGGGGGATTTTATTTTTTTTAAATAGCGGGGGCTCGCTGGGGCTGCGGTGGCCCACTGGGGTCCCTGCAGTCCTGGGGCTTCAGTCATGTTTGGAGAGGTGTTGCGCGGCCCCTCTCCTGGAGCCCTCCATGTGCTTATAACTTTGGCGTCATTTGACAAATCTTCACGAAATTTTTCAAAAAGTTTCTCTTTTTTGATCAGCTCCTATCTTGAAAGTTTAGGGGTGGTGGTCAAGGGGAAACTGAGAAAAAAGGGGGTCCCAAAAGTGTTTTCTCAATGCATTTTCCATCGGAAACTTTAGACCAAGGCTATAGGTCAAACTGATTCACAGAATTACTCCAAATTTGGCAGGGAGAAAGGTCTTGATCCAGTAGACGCGCTTTTGTAGGAATGGTGTAAATCCATTCAGTATTTTTTGAGATATTAAAGGAAATATATATATATATATAAATTAAGCTGCTGCTCGTGTGCTACTCAAGAGGTGGACAACCTGGAGCGACAATTTACAATCGGCAGTCCAGCCGCGGAGTATGCACCACCCCGTTACCCTTCGGGGTCACAGAAGTGAAACAGCAGCCGTACATGGGATCGAGGACCGGCCCACTTGTGGGGTCCATACAGGACTTGATTGTGTGCTTTCCGCACCACACTTCCCATAATGCACAGTCTCATCGGAGCCTCCCATCGGTGGGTGTGTCATATGGAAATTGGAGAAGTGTGTCAGCGGGTGCGCACACCGCTTCCATTAAAGCCCCTGAAGAGAAGCAGATGGAGCTTCAAAACGTGTCGGGCAGATCCATTACGGAGCGGCATCTACAAGCGGATCCCCGTCCTCACCTACACATAAATTAAGCTGCTGCTCGTGTGCTACTCAAGAGGTGGACAACCTGGAGTGACAATTTACATGCGGCAGTCCAGCCGCGGAGTATGCACCACCCCGTTACCCTTGGGGGTCACGGAAGTGAAACAGCAGCCGTACATGGGATCGAGGACGGGCCCACTTGTGGGGTCCATACAGGACTTGATTGTTTGCTTTCCGCACCACACTTCCCATAATGCACAGTCTCATCGGAGCCTCCCATCGGTGGGTGTGTCACATGGAAATTGGAGAAGGGTGTCAGCGGGTGCGCACACCGCTTCCGTTAAAGCCCTTGAAGAGAAGCAGATGGAGCTTCGAAACGCGTCGGGCAGATCCATTACGGAGCGGCATCTACAAGCAGATCCCCGTCCTCACCTACACATAAATTAAGCTGCTGCTCTTGTGCTACTCAAGAGGTGGACAACCTGGAGCGACAATTTACAAGCGGCAGGCCCGCCGCGGTGTATGCACCACCCCGTTACCCTTGGGGGTCACGGAAGTAAAACAGCAGCCGTACATGGGATCGAGGACGGGCCCACGTGTGGGGTCCATACAGGACTTGATTGTGTGCTTTCCGCACCACACTTTCCATAATGCACAGTCTCATCGGAGCCTCCCATCGGCGGGTGTGTCATATGGAAATTGGAGAAGTGTGTCAGCGGGTGCGCACACCGCTTCCGTTAAAGCCCCTGAAGAGAAGCAGATGGAGCTTCGAAACGCGTAGGGCAGATCCATTACGGAGCGGCATCTACAAGCGGATCCCCGTCCTCACCTACACATAAATTAAGCTGCTGCTCGTGTGCTACTCAAGAGGTGGACAACCTGGAGCGACAATTTACATGCAGCAGTCCAGCCGCGGAGTATGCACCACCCCGTTACCCTTGGGGGTCACGGAAGTGAAACAGCAGCCGTACATGGGATCGAGGACGGGCCCACTTGTGGGGTCCATACAGGACTTGATTGTGTGCTTTCCGCACCACACTTCCCATAATGCACAGTCTCATCGGAGCCTCCCATCGGCGGGTGTGTCATATGGAAATTGGAGAAGTGTGTCAGCGGGTGCGCACACCGCTTCCATTAAAGCCCCTGTAGAGAAGCAGGTGGAGCTTCGAAACGCGTCGGGCAGATCCATTAAGGAGCGGCATCTACAAGCGGATCCCCGTCCTCACCTACACATAAATTAACCTGCTGCTTGTGTGCTACTCAAGAGGTGGACAACCTGGAGCGACAATTTACATGCGGCAGTCCAGCCGCGGAGTATGCACCACCCCCTTACCCTTGGGGATCACGGAAGTGAAACAGCAGCTGTACATGGGATCGAGGATAAGCCCACTTGTGGGATCCATACAGGACTTAATTGTGTGCTTTCCGCACCACACTTCCCATAATGCACAGTCTCATCGGAGCCTCCCATCGGCGGGTGTGTCATATGGAAATTGGAGAAGTGTGTCAGCGGGTGCGCACACCGCTTCCGTTAAAGCCCCTGAAGAGAAGAAGATGGAGCTTCGAAACGCGTCGGGCAGATCCATTACGGAGCGGCATCTACAAGCGTATCCCCGTCCTCACCTACACATAAATTAAGCTGCTGCTCGTGTGCTACTCAAGAGGTGGACAACCTGGAGCGACAATTTACATGCGGCAGTCCAGCCGCGGAGTATGCACCACCCCGTTACCCTTGGGGGTCACGGAAGTGAAACAGCAGCCGTACATGGGATCGAGGACGGGCCCACTTGTGGGGTCCATACAGGACTTGATTGTGTGCTTTCCGCACCACACTTCCCATAATGCACAGTCTCATCGGAGCCTCCCATCGGCGGGTGTGTCATATGGAAATTGGAGTAGTGTGTCAGCGGGTGCGCACACCGCTTCCGTTAAAGCCCCTGAAGAGAAGCAGATGGAGCTTCGAAACGCGTCGGGCAGATCCATCACGGAGCGGCATCTACAAGCGGATCCCCGTCCTCACCTACACATAATTTAAGCTGCTGCTCGTGTGCTACTCAAGAGGTGGACAACCTGGAGTGACAATTTACATGCGGCAGTCCAGCCGCGGAGTATGCACCACCCCGTTACCCTTGGGGGTCATGGAAGTGAAACAGCAGCCGTACATGGGATCGAGGACGGACCCACTTGTGGGGTCCATACAGGACTTGATTGTGTGCTTTCCGCACCACACTTCCCATAATGCACAGTCTCATCGGAGCCTCCCATCGGCGGGTGTGTCATATGGAAATTGGAGAAGTGTGTCAGCGGGTGCGCACACCGCTTCCGTTAAAGCCCCTGAAGAGAAGCAGATGGAGCTTCGAAACGCGTCGGGCAGATCCATTACAGAGCGGCATCTACAAGCGGATCCCCGTCCTCACCTACACATAAATTAAGCTGCTGCTCGTGTGCGACTCAAGAGGTGGACAACCTGGAGCGACAATTTACATGCGGCAGTCCAGCCAAGAAGTATGCACCACCCCGTTACCCTTGGGGGTCACGGAAGTGAAACAGCAGCCGTACATGGGATCGAGGATGAGCCCACTTGTGGGGTCCATACAGGACTTGATTGTGTGCTTTCCGCACCACACTTCCCATAATGCACAGTCTCATCAGAGCCTCCCATCGGCGGGTGTGTCATATGGAAATTGGAGTAGTGTGTCAGCGGGTGCGCACACCTCTTCCGTTAAAGCCCCTGAAGAGAAGCAGATGGAGCTTCGAAACTCGTCGGGCAGATCCATTACGGAGCAGCATCTACACGCGGATCACCGTCCTCATCTACACATAAATTAAGCTGCTGCTCGTGTGCTACTCAAGAGGTGGACAACCTGGAGTGACAATTTACATGCGGCAGTCCAGCCGCGGAGTATGCACCACCCCGTTACCCTTGGGGGTCATGGAAGTGAAACAGCAGCCGTACATGGGATCGAGGACGGACCCACTTGTGGGGTCCATACAGGACTTGATTGTGTGCTTTCCGCACCACACTTCCCATAATGCACAGTCTCATCGGAGCCTCCCATCGGCGGGTGTGTCATATGGAAATTGGAGAAGTGTGTCAGCGGGTGCGCACACCGCTTCCGTTAAAGCCCCTGAAGAGAAGCAGATGGAGCTTCGAAACGCGTCGGGCAGATCCATTACAGAGCGGCATCTACAAGCGGATCCCCGTCCTCACCTACACATAAATTAAGCTGCTGCTCGTGTGCGACTCAAGAGGTGGACAACCTGGAGCGACAATTTACATGCGGCAGTCCAGCCAAGAAGTATGCACCACCCCGTTACCCTTGGGGGTCACGGAAGTGAAACAGCAGCCGTACATGGGATCGAGGACGAGCCCACTTGTGGGGTCCATACAGGACTTGATTGTGTGCTTTCCGCACCACACTTCCCATAATGCACAGTCTCATCAGAGCCTCCCATCGGCGGGTGTGTCATATGGAAATTGGAGTAGTGTGTCAGCGGGTGCGCACACCTCTTCCGTTAAAGCCCCTGAAGAGAAGCAGATGGAGCTTCGAAACTCGTCGGGCAGATCCATTACGGAGCAGCATCTACACGCGGATCCCCGTCCTCATCTACACATAAATTAAGCTGCTGCTCGTGTGCTACTCAAGAGGTGGACAACCTGGAGCGACAATTTACATGCGGCAGTCCAGCCACGGAGTATGCACCACCCCGTTACCCTTGGGGGTCACGGAAGTGAAACAGCAGCCGTACATGGGATCGAGGACGGGCCCACTTGTGGGGTCCATACAGGACTTGATTGTGTGCTTTCCGCACCACACTTCCCATAATGCACAGTCTCATCGGAGCCTCCCATCGGCGGGTGTGTCATATGGAAATTGGAGAAGTGTGTCAGCGGGTGCGCACACCGCTTCCATCAAAGCCCCTGAAGAGAAGCAGATGGAGCTTCGAAACGCGTCGGGCAGATCCATTACGGAGCGGCATCTACAAGCGGATCCCCGTCCTCACCTACACATAAATTAAGCTGCTGCTTGTGTGCTACTCAAGAGGTGGACAACCTGGAGCGACAATTTACATGCGGCAGTCCAGCCGCGGAGTATGCACCACCCCGTTACCCTTGGGGGTCACGGAAGTGAAACAGCAGCCGTACATGGGATGGAGGACGGGCCCACTTGTGGGGTCCATACAGGACTTGATTGTGTGCTTTCCGCACCACACTTCCCATAATGCACAGTCTCATCGGAGCCTCCCATCGGCGGGTGTGTCATATGGAAATTGGAGAAGTGTGTCAGCGGGTGCGCACACCGCTTCCGTTAAAGCCCCTGAAAAGAAGCAGATGGAGCTTCGAAACGCGCCGGGCAGATCCATTACGGAGCGGCATCTACAAGTGGATCCCCGTCCTCACCTACACATAAATTAAGCTGCTGCTCGTGTGCTACTCAAGAGGTGGACAACCTGGAGCGACAATTTACATGCGGCAGTACAGCCGCGGAGTATGCACCACCCCGTTACCCTTGGGGGTCACGGAAGTGAAACAGCAGCCGTACATGGGATCGAGGACGGGCCCACTTGTGGGGTCCATACAGGACTTGATTGTGTGCTTTCCGCACCACACTTCCCATAATGCACAGTCTCATCGGAGCCTCCCATCGGCGGGTGTGTCATATGGAAATTGGAGAAGTGTGTCAGCGGGTGCGCACACCGCTTCCGTTAAAGCCCCTGAAGAGAAGCAGATGGAGCTTCGAAATGCGTCGGGCAGATCCATTACGGAGCGGCATCTACAAGCGGATCCCCGTCCTCACCTACACATAAATTAAGCTGCTGCTCGTGTGCTACTCAAGAGGTGGACAACCTGGAGCGACAATTTACATGCGGCAGTCCAGCCGCGGAGTATGCACCACCCCGTTACCCTTGGGGGTCATGGAAGTGAAACAGCAGCCGTACATGGGATCGAGGACGGGCCCACTTGTGGGGTCCATACAGGACTTGATTGTGTGCTTTCCGCACCACACTTCCCATAATGCACAGTCTCATCGGAGCCTCCCATCGGCGGGTGTGTCATATGGAAATTGGAGAAGTGTGTCAGCGGGTGCGCACACCGCTTCCGTGAAGCAGATGGAGCTTCGAAACACATCGGGCAGATCCATTACGGAGCGGCATCTACAAGCAGATCCCCATCCTCACCTACACATAAATTAAGCTGCTACTCGTGTGCTACCTAAGAGGTGGACAACCTGGAGCGACAATTTACATGCGGCAGTCCAGCCGCGGAATATGCACCACCCCGTTACCCTTGGGGGTCACGGAAGTGAAACAGCAGCCGTACATGGGATCGAGGACGGGCCCACTTGTGGGGTCCATACAGGACTTGATTGTGTGCTTTCCGCACCACACTTCCCATAATGCACAGTCTCATCGGAGCCTCCCATCGGCGGGTGTGTCATATGGAATTTGGAGAAGTTGGTGCCTCTGTGTTCTCCACCTGAATCTTCCTGTTCCACCTCTTTCTTGAGTGGTTCTGATATCTGTACTCTTTCTTCTTAAATGTATATAATTATATATACGATGTATTGTTGGTCTAGTTTAGACACAGGTTTTGTACATTCAGGTCTGGATTTGTTTAGCTTTGATTGTTCTCAGCTTATATTATTAATTGTTATGGAGTGCTGCATGTATAATATATATATATATTGTACTGAGCCCATCTATGGGCATTATCTCCCCGTTCAATGGGATCCTTTAATTTGCATGTTTATTTTGCATGTTTCAAGATGGCGCCCCATTTTGTGTGACTCTAATGAATTTCGAGTCCTTCTTTGATTGCAATTATTGTACATGAGGATAAAACTGTGTCCAAGATGGCTCTTTGGTAAACATAGATGAAGGTTTTTTACCAAAACGCGTCTGTTGATGAAGTGTCCATTTGTTGGTGAACAATAAATAACCCAAACGACCCCCGTGAGTGCTTCTTTATTCCGGAGGATGGAAGTCCAAAGTTACGGGATTTGGAGCGAATATATATATATATATATATATATATATATATTCACAGAAAAAACCATAGGTTATAGTCCATATATAGTTAGGAATTTGCATTTACAAAACCTTGAAAATTCAATGAAAAAACCATTGGTTATAGAACATATATAGTTAGGAATTTGCATTTACAAAACTTTATTTTACTCGCATAAAACCATTGAAATTCCATATATAGTTAGATGCGCTAACTATATATCGCGCACCCGCAATCCACTGCTGATGATGTCACATATTACATCATTCATGACATGGTCAGTGACATCACTGATGACATCACTGATGACATCTCAAATGACATCACTGATGACATCACTGATGACAACATCCAGTGACTGTATGTTTCTGAAAAGTTAAAATA
Organism: Lissotriton vulgaris; assembly: GCF_964263255.1. Classification (NCBI taxonomy): domain Eukaryota; kingdom Metazoa; phylum Chordata; class Amphibia; order Caudata; family Salamandridae; genus Lissotriton; species Lissotriton vulgaris. The sequence goes on from NW_028242403.1 coordinate 170,354, forward strand.
TGTCTTACATATTGAAGAATGAGTGGATGTATAAGTGTCTGGATGAAGTATTTAGTAGGTGCATGACTGACTGTATGAGTGAGTGATTAAATGTGTCTCACTGAGCGCATGGGTTAGTGACTAAACTGTCTTAATTTGTGCATCATTATGTCTGTTGTTCTGTAAACTGCTGCATGTGTTGATCAGTAGCTATATGAGTAACTATATGGGTTATTGATTGATTGTCGAAGTATTTGTATGGGAGACTGAGTGTGTGTGTGGCTGGCTAGGAGATGTATGACTCTGTGGAGATCAATGTGTTCTTGTATCAATGATTGTATAAGAGAGTAAGTATGTGTTAGTATATGTTTGAAAATGTAAGGTACTCTATGTTTAACTGTATTGATTAGAAAATGGAAGTGTGATTGATTCTTTACAGGACTGACTAGGTGTGTGAGTAACTCCATGGATGAGTGGCAGAGTGTGAGTGTCTGTATAGGTGTATGAGTGCATATGATAGTGTTGTAAAGATGAGTGATTGTATGTATGAATGATTGTATGGGTGAATGAGTGAATCTGTGTGTAGACATTGGAATCAGTGAGTGTGTATGTAGTAACTAGTATTGGTGTGTCAATGGTTTAAAAAAATTATATTCTGTATTTTACACTGGATGTAACAGAGGTTATATTAAAGTGTGAGGAGATGCATTGTATTGTCACATGAATGATATCATCAGTAATGACATCAGTGATGTCATTTGAGATGTCATCAGTGATGTCATCAGTGATGTCATTTGAGATGTTATCAGTGATGTCATTTGAGATGTCACCAGTGATGTCATCAGTGATGTCATTTGAGATGTCATCAGTGATGTCATCAGTGATGTCACTGACCATGTCATGAATGATGTAATATGTGACATCATCAGCAGTGGATTGCGGGTGCGCGATATATAGTTAGCGCATCTAACTATATATGGAATTTCAATGGTTTTATGCGAGTAAAATAAAGTTTTGTAAATGCAAATTCCTAACTATATATGTTCTATAACCAATGGTTTTTTCATTGAATTTTCAAGGTTTTGTAAATGCAAATTCCTAACTATATATGGACTATAACCTATGGTTTTTTCTGTGAATTTCATTGGTTTTTTAAAAGCTAACATCTGTACCTGTAAAATGTATTCTACTTTAAAACCCAAAATATATTTTAGATGTTTATTGATAATTTTTATTGAAATATTTTTTTTCTTCGCTTCCGGTAAGCGAACCGAGAAGCTTTCCGGTGTAGCTCATCTTGATGCCGCGATCTAGTACGCGAACCGGTAAACATTATGTTAGCGGAACTGTGACGCGTCGCGGAAGCGCGACGTATCATTGTCGCGTAATGCGTCTTATGACGCGCCGCTTTTGCGCTCCCGAAAGTGCTCGGGACCGCGAACCGGAAACGGTGCGGGACGCGGCGCGCACCGCGTAACGTGAGCGGAACAAGTCATGTGACTTGTTTATCAAAGTTTTCATTGGTTCATTTCACTTTTGGTTTCCAAATGATGTATGACTAGGTCATGTGACCTAAAAATAACACTTTTCATTGGTTCCGAACTTTTGCTTTTCCAAAATCACGTAAACCCCTTCTTCTTTCCTCACTCTGACTTTCATCTTGGTGAGAGAAAGACCATTTTCCATTTTGATTGCAATGGCTTCTATCTTTGCTTCAGCTGGTGGACCCCCACCACCACCTCAACCTCCTCATGACAAGAGAGGACCACCATCTCAATTCATCTCAAACAGAGAAGAGGAAGAAGACGACTTAGAAGAAGAGGACAATGATGAACCTGAATTTATTCAGGAGTTGCCCTGTGTTTCCAGAAGGAAAACAAGTTTCATTTGGCAATTTTTCTCAATTCCTCGAGGGCAGAAGAAGGTTAATGCCAAATATGCCACCTGCCTAATTTGCAAAAAAAGATTATCTCGAGGCACAGAGAAAAAGTATAGTATGGGCAACTATACTATGCATCGCCATATGGTCAGGTGGCATCCATTAAATTACAGCCGGGCAGAGTTAAGGGATCTGCAAGATAATCCCCCAACAACTCCTGTGGCCAAATCAACTTCTAATATATCTTTGACTGTAAGAGAGGCACAGGAAACTGTGCCAAACATACAGCCAAACTTCAAGCACATGAAGTTAACGTGCATACATTGTGGTGCTTTGCTCTCATGTGGCAACATGAGCGTAAACTTAATAAACTTGGTGTTTGATAACCATAACTGCCCTAACCCACCCAAGCAGTAATTTTTTCTTTGCTCCTGTTGAGCCCTTTTCAATGCCTGTTTTTTTGTTGTTTCCCCTCCATGAAAAACACTAAAAAAACATAAAACTGTTCTAAAAATACAAAAAAAACCAAAAAATGTTCTGAAAAAAAATAAAATAAAAATAAAAGAACAAAAACATAAAAAAAAGTTCTTTTCAGAACTACCTCCCCTTTCAAATAAAATTGCTAGAATATTTAGCACTCTAGCAAGCTCTATTTCTTTTGGTTCGCTTCAAGTTCGCTGCCCGGTTCGCGAACTTGAAGCGAACCCAAAAAATATTTTTTAAAAAAAAGAAGAGTTAGTATAAGGGAAGTAAACAGAGAGTAATGTAAAAAGAAAGACAGCTATAGAGAGTAAATCAGAGATAGTGTTTAATAGATCTATTTATTAATTCAGGATGACGATAAGGTGTGATGTCTCGTGAGGTTTGTTTAAGGTGAGACCTACTCAGGGTTACAGATCAATTTTACACTTGTTGAAGAATACAGAGCAGATAAAGCATGTGAAGGCCTACAAATGAAGTAACTCATGTCCTCTTATTACATCATTCATGACATGGTCAGGGACATCATCAGCAGTGCATTGCGGGTAAAAAGAGTAGAAAACATTTACCTTATAATTCTTGTTACCTTTTTTAAATATTTTTTCATACTTTCAATCTGTAAAAGAGAAAACAAACATTTCCAAAAATATTACTACATGTATTTAAAAATTACAAAAGAAAAGGGAAAAGGTTCAAGAAGAAACACTTTTTCAACAATTTTGACATTTACAGAAGCCTCTGCTTCTCTACGTCCCCTACACAATCCTAAAGATATATATTTTAAATAAACAGTATCTTCATGCTGATGAACTGAGACCTATTTTGGAACATGGTACTTCTTTTGCACTGCTGATGTCTCACAATAGTGATGCAATAGCAGCGCAAAAAAGATGTAAAGCCATCATAAAATTGTCTCTAATATTTTAAATGATAGTTTCAGGATGCAAATAAGATGTGTGCTTTGAAGAGCTTTCTTTAATGTGAGGCCTATTCCTTTTTTTTAAAAAAACAGTACCCGGAAATACAGCACTATAAGCATTAAAATTGACACTTACAGAAGACTCAGTTTCTCCATATCTACCTCACATTTCTAAATGTATATCATAAGTACAAACAGAAGAACATTAATTATACATGTTATATGGTTTATTTTTGCTGTTCTCAGAATGTATCAAATTTCACTTAAATCAGTGACTTGAACGTATTCATCATGTAACAGCGGGGAAAAAAAAACACAATCAAAATGACTGTGTTTAAAAAACCCATACAACCTAAGAAATCTGATTTCAAAACTCCTTAAAATTAACTTACTTTCAATGACGTCGAAGGATCTCCTATGAACAGCATTCACTCTGTTGTGCTATAAATATTTTCAGCCCGCCACTTTCTGAAAGAAAACCTCCATCGATACGAAAAATATGTTACATAGAAGAAAAGACTTCTCTCATTCTATCACATGTTTCCACTAGGCCAAATCATGTTGCCGCGATTCGCTACTCTTGTAATTCTTCCAATCAAATCCCGACATTTTCTATTTTCGCAACTTTCAAAAAGAATACATTTAAGATTATTTTCACAATCCGGGACTACTAATATCTTACCCTTCTTTGTCACTCATGTTCTCCTTTTCCTATGACACTGATACTGCTTACTATGAAGCAGACTTACTTGCATCAGGTTTATATAGTTGGATTTTTAAATTGACATTATAATTAAAAGTTTTGGACCAATAATCTAGACAGCATTGCAGACTTACATTCCCTCTACTTCATGAACCTTTTGCAATTCTTCACAGGAAATCCCGAGATTCTTTCATTAAAATTTTGATTTTAAAAACACCAGGTAAGAATTTTTAAGGTCAAACGGCAATTTTTTTTTGAAAGTTACAACGGAATCATTGCAAAATGACCAGCCGTTTCGAGACTTTAAATAAGCTGTATAATGTCCTGATGTTGTTGAAGGACCATCGTGATAGATAATTGCTACAGTTACAAAAGTCCTTCCTGATATTGAAAGCTGAGAAGCCACAACATTTTTTATTAAAGTTGACAATTTTGATCCATCAGGCCTACATCGTTGAATCATTAAAATGACATACTGTCCATATCTACGTATAAATAATGTTGACATCATTTCAGATTTACATTGGCTACACTCCATGTTGTGATCCGCTGCATTTACTAGCTTATTAAAGGAGACTGATTTACTGTCTGGCAAAGTTAAATATATAAATCTTTCTGAGTCTACACTAGTAGTACTTGATACCCTACAATTCTCGCAGTCATGCTGCCATTGATAAGAAAGCCCAAACAGGTGATCTACATCTACACCCTCATCTTGCAATACATCAAGCATATACATTAAAAACTCCTGACAATCTTGCTGATTATTTTCAGAGAAGTCTGTTTGCCCTGAACATTCATCTAACAGATAACGAACTTCAGACACACTTTCTACTTTTGTTCGATCACTGCTACATTTCTCGAAAACAGAATTCAATAAACAGCATAAAATTTGTTCTGAATTCAACAGAATCTGTTCTTTTAAACTCTCTAGTGAAAAGAGAACATTAACCACTACATTTGCATAGCAGTTGACACCAGAACTGTTTTCAAATTGAAAACCGACAACATCTTCAACAGAATCCACTTTCTTTCTGCTAACAATTTTCGGTTCATTGACTTTTAGTCTTTTTGCAACAACCTCCCTACTATTACTGATATTTCTACGTTTCCGGCCTACCACACGTTTCTCAAACAAAGGATATTGAGGCAAATGTGGCGCATACTCTCTTCTTAACCTATTGTATTCCTTAACACAATCTAGATCCGCACAAATGTTTGTGACATCACAGTCAATCAAGTACAATCCTGATAAAGTTCTAACTCGTGACAATGCCACATATGCCATACCCTCCTTGAACACAGAACTGCCAATATTCACCAATGCACTGTCTACACTTAAACCTTGCGATTTATGAATTGTTACCGCATATGCCAAGCAAACAGGAAACTGTTTACGGCGAACATATAAGTCTTTAACAAGCAAAAACCTAGCAGAACAACGACCAATTAGCTGTACTTCCTCAATGCCATCAAATTTAATTTTTAAAAATTCTATTCCATCTCTATTTCTGTACTTCTCAAAATCAACAACATTACCCATTGATCCATTTACCAGACCTCTTTCAACATGTAAATTTCTTCTCAAAATGATTCGGCAATTTAAACACACATTCAAAGTCTTTTCAAAACCCGCTGTTTTAGATATAGTCTTCTCTAATGAATCCAATTTTGATTTCAAATTTTCAGACAAAATAATTGTTGATCCCATGTGCTCTATTTTGTCAATAGCTTCAAGTTTCACAATCTCTTGCTTTTCTAAATTCAACATTTTGTTGTTGAAGATGGCACATTCTGCAAGAGTTGGCATCAAACATATTCCGGATTTCTTCTCAGTAATTTTCTGAAAAATATTCTCAGCCACAATCTCTTGTTCGGGATATAAATTTGAAAGTAATCGTGCATTCAAAGCTTCTTTTCCATGCTCGGTCACTTTTCCAATTCTAATATCTTGTAGAATATTCTTGTAATCTTCATCTTTTGCCTGACGCATATTTTCATGCAGTTCAGCATAATTGAAGTTTAACCATATATTGACGTTGCCAATGCTCCCTAGGCACTTCCTGGTATCTTCATGCGTGAGTATTTTGAACACAGGTTCTCCTTTTACTGGTGTCAGCTGCAGAAGATCTCCGAAAACAATGATGTGTTTGCCACCAAATAACACATCATATTCAGTTTTAAGTACTTCTTGCATTCTCAAATGCACAAAGGCAAGCATGACATTGGAAACCATGCTTACTTCGTCAATGATAAGTAGTTTCATTTTCCTCAAGACTCTTGAAACTTCACAGCAAGCATCCCCAGATAACTTGTGATATTGTAATTTGTTGTCATGCTCCACCGGCAGCATCAGTAGACGATGCAAAGTAATACCTTTAATGTTATGTGCTGCAAGTCCAGTAGGAGCGGTGACAACACAAGACAGCGATGACTCAGTCCTTTCCTGCAGATAGCATGAAATTGCTTTAATGAGGAAACTTTTTCCAGTTCCCGCTTCTCCACTGACATACAGTAGGACAGGCTTCAACGATGTACATGAGCACTCTTTCTTCTCATGACTTAATCCATGCTCAATTTGCTTGGTAACTTCATCATATATTTTCCTCTGCTCAACGTTGAGTTGTTTTTCCAAGTCTTCTAAGTTAACTGAATCCTCCTGAGCATGTGCCATGGCTCTTTCCACTTCATTCATAGCAGTGGCAGCTTCATTTTCGATAATAGGTCCTCCAAGTGGATCTTGACTCAATGAAACAGAACTCTGACTGTCCTGAGAACTGTCTCTGGCAATCTCGGCTGCAATCGTTGCTTCCTGCTCAATTTCCAAAGTTAGCATTTCTTGATATTTGGGAAAAGCAGGACATTCTATGCTATCCTTAGCAGCAGTGAAAGAGTCTTCGTAACAGAGGAAATCTCCAAGCAGTTCCTCTTCTGCACGCCAAGGCTTGAAAAGTTGCAAAAGTGCTAAATAGAAAAACTCCTTTTTTTCTGAAGATTCGCCACTCAATTTTCGATGGTTTACTAATTGGCATTTTCTTTGCTTGACCAGGCATCCCTCACTTCCAATAACAGCATACACTCCTTTCTCAATATCTTCTTTGATGTTCCTCTTGAATATATAATTTTGTAGAACCTCATATAGACAAACATTCTCAAGGTGACTGCTTCGATTTGGATAATATGTATCCAACATGTTGGTCTTCAAAATGTCGGTACTGTTTGGTTCCTTTTCTGCCAAATATTCAATTTCCCGGACAGGTTTTAGAACCCGATTTCGCGTTGCAGCAAGACCAAGACTCGCCCAAACAATACTCCTGGATTTGGCATAGAGACTTGCTGAAGACAATCGATCTGAACATTCGTAAGCTCCGATTTCTCGATGCGACAACATCTTCAGACTGAAACTGTACAACTTCTTGCTGAGGCTCTTTTCATGGGAAATGTCCTCCCACATATCCTTCAGTTCTGTCTTTTCTTTTTTGGTGATGTAAGATGTCACATACCGAGCCACAGCCATACAGTTGTCACCCACAAACTGTATATCCATGTTAGCATTCCACATGGACAAAATCACTGGGTTGTAGTCGTTAATGTACTTGGACTCTTCGTTCCTTTTCAAATTGTATGTATTTTTGGGTGATTTCCTCGTCACATTATGTCGCAGTGAAGACATCAAACTGTTCACTTTTCCTTTAGAAATCACCGGTCGTGGAAAGTTGAAACGACATTTGGTGTAGAACTTGTCCTTGTTTCTGAATTTACGACGACAGTACTTTCCACAACGATGGCTTTGGAAACGTAGAACTTGTTCTCTTAGGCTTTTCTTCTCCGTTGCGTTTGGAACAGCACACGTAGAATACTGTTCTATGAAATTCATCACTAAGTCATCCGGATCTGTTCCAAATTTAGGTGCATCCTTGATCCACAACAACATATGTATATGAGGAGCACCTCTTGCTTGGTACTCCTTTCTCCAGAAGAAATCCAACACCTCTCCAAGAGGTGGATTCTTCTTATTTGTGATGAAAGACATCATAGCTTCAAATCTATGATTGAAGTACCTGCATACATTCACAGGATCCAAAGAACACAGTTCTCCAGGTGTCTTGAATTCAATGTTTTCAATATTTCCATTTGCCTCTCGTAGAAATTCAAGTAAGTCTTCCCAGCCATACTCGGCACAGCTCAGAGTGAGGAACCATGTCGGAGTTCCTAAGTTCCTCAGCATACATTTTAAATCACCATGACGACGGTACCAGTACTCATTAGTACCACGCTGACACGTCATGAGATTAATTAAGTGAGAATCCAAAATACTGTCTTGGACATTGACTTTATGCATAAAGTCCCTTGCCGAGATATTTCGCATCTGTATACCACTTTTTAAGATGTGGTTCACTGCATATGACAGTCCAGACAGATCGCTTTCAAACAGGAGATGAAACAAATAGGGAATGCATTGACGAAACCTAGGATCGTCTGCATACAATCGTAAAGTCCGGTATTCAGACGCAGGAATTTGATGAGGTCGCTCATCATATCTTCCTCCTCGACCTGTGGGAAATAGCTGTGGGAAACACCGAGCTTCCAAACTTTCCTCCCAAACACTAATGGGACTCCCTTTAGCTTGTTTCATTTGAAACAACTCAATAGCATTCCCCATGACTTCCTTGGAATGCAAAGGATGAACACTAAAATGTTCATATATTTCTTCACTTTTAGAGGCTTCTACTTTCTCAATTTGGCCAGCACACAAATCGCTATTCTCTTCATCACTTACTTCCTCTTCTGCAACATATACATTCTTATAGTACTTATTATTTGTCTTCAAATACACTGTTGCCTTTTTGACTTTCCTAACATCCACTAAATCTTGCCATATTTTCTTATTCTTTGTCGGAACCCCATTAACTAAGATAACCAGAGGTTCCTCTTCCACTTTTTCTATTCCAATTGTGTTAATGTTTTTGTTCAAATCTAGAGGCAAATAAACAACTCTTCCCTTTAATCCTCTCTGTAAATCTGCTGGAGGCAACTTCCCTGTCTTTGGCTCCATTCTTACAATAGCCTGAAAGGGATGGATACTTTGAATCAAAATACATTCATAAGTATTTAAATCCTTCAATTCAGAAGGAATCTCAACCAATTCCAGATTATTATGAACTGCCCTAGCAGGCATCTGGTTTTGGTTTAATTTATTACAACAATAAGTACACACACGTTGATCCGATCCTAAATCAAAATAATTTTCTACCATCAAGTATGTGGCAAAATCCTTCCATTCACTATTATTTTCCCTTTCACTTTTTGCATATAAATCCATTACCTTAGTCTGATTCTTATAATAAGTGCGTCGACAACATACACAAGTGAAATTAGGCCTCTCACTTGATTTCATCTGAAAAGTGGCAATTTCCTTCTGAAAATTATCTGTACTGGAAACCTGTACATTATCTTCAACATTACCCTCTACTTCAGGGTCAATTTGAACATTCTCATCTTTACTACTAAAGTAACAAAACTCAATTTCTTCACAAATATTCTTCACATCTATTTCAGAACCATGCAAAAGAGCAGCACATAATTGTTTAAGCATAATTGCTGGACTCTTAGCATAATACAACATTCTCACTAATTTTCTCACTTTATTATGATGCACTGCTAGCATCCTGAAATGATGAAAAATACTCTGGCATACTCTCCTGGAAAGACAAGCCAGTGAATGACCACGCAAACCTGTCATTTGTCTCACTCTGCAAGGATCTAAATCTTGCAACAACTTCATTTTCTGCTTCAAACTTTTCTTATTAAATGTCCGTATAAAATCACAAAGCAAATTGATGGAAACCTGTCGCACACTGCAAATAGAACTACACTTCCAAATGTACACAGGACCCTTAGGACGTCTTCCTAAAACCTCATCACTTAGCACCTCTTCTGTCTCTGTTGTCACAAGTTTTTCTTTTTCAACTGGACAACCATCCTTCACTTCATAAGCTCGACCACTGGTGTCAACTGCAAACATCAAATCATTATCCTGAAAATAACTCTCCTCATTAAAAAATGCCTCAGAACTTGAACTATGCATCCATTCTCCGGAAAAAACTTCACAAAAGTTACTACGATTTACTACTCTCTTCCATCTACTGTTTGTTTTAAAATCAGAAATTACCTTGCTTAGTTTCCTAATTCTATTGATTACCAAAATAAACAACTTTCGCTTAATTTCAAAAGCCTGATCAATAATTTTCTCTACATTTTTCTTCTTCTTATAAAATGCCGCTTTCTGTTGGCCTTTTTTAATATTTCTTAATAAATTAACTATTATCCTGTTACGAAACATTCGTTTTCGAATGTCACAAAACTGTTGTTTCCTTCTACTATCATTCACAGAGTTATCTCATCCTCTACCAGTAACATTTTCGATGGGTCTTTCCTTTCCATTTAAATTACTCTTCTTTTTCTGAACTGAAACATTTTGGCGAAAAATACTTTTTTTACTAAAAATATTTTTTAAGAATGATTTTGTGCTCTTACCCGGAGCTTTCTTGGTGTTTTGATAAGTATTTGGGGAAGAGGACTGCTGCAATAAAACATCATCCTGCTGTCTTTGACGTTTTCTAGCCTTTCTAATTCTATTTTTCGTAGGCATTTTTCAAATTTAAAAAAGATCTACAGTTGAATCTGTGGAAAAATATAATAAAAAATTTTATTAACCACTATTACCAAACAGTAAATGAATAACAGTCATCAAAAACTTAACGCCCTACTTATTATTTAACATAGAAAATCTTTTGCACCAGCACTGCATCACAAGGACATGTTCAGTCATTTCCTCTTGAATGCAGGTATACAATTGATTTATGTCCTGTGTTTAAAAACGATTTTTTGAAATCAATAACATTTCTGGATATGTACTGCTAGAGCTTTATAGGTTGCTTTGGGTCATATTTATAAGGCATATGAGTGTCTATAATGTTATTTTTCCTTTTTAAATGGAAAGCGTTCTTCATGGTGCAAGTTTCTTATAAATACGCTCCCACCTGCGAAACAGAACTTTGCGATGCGAAGCTGATTGGCTCCCCGGTGTCTGTCAACATTCTAAACAGACCGGAGCGGCCGCCATCTTATCTCTCGGTAGGATCGAGAGAGAAGAAGAGGTGAAAAACGAAGGGGAAATTTAATGAAAGGGGGCAAGGTATACCCATCTTAACCCCCTAGGAATGTTGTTGGGGTTTTTAAAGGGTCCCGTGGGGAAAATAAAAAAAATATATTTTTCACGGTAGAAGCGCTTTCCGAACACCGAACTGGGCCGCAAACTGCTGGCGAAACGGGAATAGGTATAAGGGGGTGCGGGAGACCATTTTGTGCTTCGTTTTAATTAAATTACTAAGTATAAGGGGGTGCGGGAGACATATCCTAATCCCTTATATTTTCTGAGGGTGGCTGAGGAGGCTCATATATGTTGATACATGTGTTCCAGCGACTGTGCGTGAGCTTTTTTTTTTCTTTGCTGCGTCACATCTGTTAACGTTCGATTCAAAGGAAATCAGGAAGTGTTGACAACCAATTTGTCAGTGCGATAAAATATTTCGTTATAAATGAATCCTTATTGATAAACATTGTCTGCGCCATCTTGTCTTTTTTACAATGCCACAATTTTGTCATGCACGGTAGCCATTTTAGATGCCAGGCCGGTCCCAGGCTATCACCTAGCCCCAGCTGTAGAGAATCCACACATACCAACCCTCCCGATTCAGGCGTCAGACTACTGATTTCAGTGCTACTCTCCCGCCTCCCGATTCCTGCAACCAAAAACGCGGGGGGATATTACAAACCACTAGCGATAACCTCTTTAGAGACAAAAATTATCGCCGCACATCGGCGATTTTCATCGCAGATAAACCTTGCTATTAGCAAGGTTTATCGCAAATGCGATAAAAAACGGCCGCAATGCATGAATATCGCTGAAAAGTCAGCAATATTCATGCATTATCCAGCAAATGCTCTTAGCCATGTTATCCACCTCTCATTGGATAACATGGCTAAGAACTGCTCGCAAATGCGATAAAAAGCGGCCGCAATGCATGAATATCGCTGAAAAGTCAACGATATTCATGCATTTTCCAGCAAATGCTCTTAGCCATGTTATCCACTTCCCATTAAATAACATGGCTAAGAACTGCTCAGGGCCCCATGAGGAACGCTTTCCATTTAAAAAGGAAAAAATAACATCATAGAAAAGAATCGTTTTTAAACACAGCATATAAATCAATTGTATACCTGTATTCAAGAGGAAATGACTGAAAATGTCCTTGAGACACATGAAAGCGTTTTCTGGAATGCCCTAGCACCATTTTTTCGACATTATTAACATGGCTATGTAACTCCCATAATCAAAATCTAAATTTGCCAAGCGCAGGTGGGAGCGTATTTACAAGACACTTGCCCCATGAGAAATGCTTTCCATTTAAAAAGGAAAAATAACATCAAAGACACTCAAATGCCTTATAAATATGACCCAAAACAACCTATGAAGCTCTAGCAGTACATATGCAGAAATGTAATTGATTTCAAAAATTATTTTTATAAACAACATATCTGTTTCCGCTTACATAAGAGACCATGGAATGGGCTTCATATACAACAATAACTTGTGTTACTGCATGCCAGAATGCTACACCGAATATGCAATTACAATTTCTCAAAGTAACAAAATCTATTTCTATATCACTACAGACAAAGCCACAGTTTAAAAACACAGCTTTCTTCATCATTTTCTCCTTAATTCATACTATTCTCTATCTAAAATAAATAAATCTTTTCTCACCTTAGCAAATACTTTTTGAGTTTTGAAAACAGTCTCAGAAATACACCAAATTGTCTTCAGCAGAACAAAGAGTATGCACTCCAGAGGCTGCAGCTATTGAAAGCACAGAAATACAGATATTCATTTCACATATCTCTCATATTAGCCAATCATAACTCTTCCCTCACTTTTTTCAAATCAAAACCCTTCCCCCCTCTGCCCTCTCTGCCTTTTTTCCATAGCAATGACCTCCTGGAAGACCTCTCATGTTTGCAAATTCACACAACAATGTTTCAATTGAACTCTGAACTCTCAGTGCACCTGCGTATCCAGTGCAATCTTTCATTAAAAGTTTCTTCCTTGACCATTCAAATTACATCTTTCAAAGAACACATCCATGCACCCTAACTTTCTGTTTTCAGAAATGGAAATACACCAATCACTGCTAATGAATCATTAGCATTGGAACTCCACAGTTTTTTTTCTTTACAAACTCCTACTGTTTCAACTGCCCTTTCATTACCACACTTCATCTGACTGCAGCACAACCTTCTCCCACCATGTTTAACGTCTGGATTGTTGGACATAGTTACATCCACTGGGCTCAAAGGTATGCTGAGAGCAGAAATTTACCCAACCTCAATTTACAAGATGTGGAAATTAAGTGGTTGGGCCAAAGAGGATTAAAATGTCACCAATTGATACCATTGGTGAAAACCTTTATGCATTTGCCAAAACCTGACCTGTTAATAGTGCACTGTGGAGGTAATGATTTGGGCACTTTGACAGGGGTAGGTCTGGAAATGCTTTTAAAGGACACCTTTGAGCAATTAATGGCACTTTTTCCTCAAACTGCCTTGGTATATTCCAATATATGCCAAAGCAGAAATGGAGGTGGTCCAACCAATTTTGTCCACAAATTGAGAAGTCGAGGAAGCATGTAAACAAATCTGTTTCAGCTTTCATGAGAGACCATGGAATGGGCTCCCTGTACAATAATAACTTGCGTTACTACATGCAAGATATCTACAGAGGAGATGGAGTTCACTTCTCAGATGAGGGCAACAGAATTTTCATTCTGAATTTAAGAATGTGCATTGGTACCTACTTATAAGTACCTAAATGTACCATAAACCCAAAAGCTCTTCTCAGAGCTACCCTTCATCTAATCACTCACAATTATTATTTTTTTCTAACTTTTTTCCCTAATTTTCCACAAAATACGCTCCCCGGTTCGCTAACCGAAAGCTAACCTCGCGGAATTTTTAAAAAAAATGTTTTTTTTCCGCACATTTAAGCCTCCTCAGCCACCCTCAGAAAACCTAGGGGGTCAAGATAAGTCTACCGTGCCCCCTTCTACACATTCTGAACATTATTTGCCCTCCATCTTGTATCTTAATGCGACCGAAACACAAAATGGTGGACTCCCGTGACGCTTAAGGTTCGCTAACCGGGCCGCTTTCCAGAAAGCGGTCCTTGAAAAAGGTGGGAAAGTAATTAGCAGAAAAAACGACTAGAGACACTCTCACCAAATATAGATTAGCTCATACTACATAACAATCCCTTTCATTCTCACAAATTTGATTGAAATTTCATTTAGCCATTTAGCCTGTAGACCTATCTAAATACCCTAAGGTAAATTACGTCACAAAACACATCTAAAATATTGGAATTGACAACCAATGAAAACTTTACTTTCATTTACAATTTTTATTACCTGACATTTGATTGGTTATATACCTGAATATATATAAAGGAAGAAAAGGAAACACAGCCATTTTCACTGCTACTTCCTGAACTACATTTCAAGAGCCTTTTCACCTCCCTGTAAATTTATTTGATAATTTGTAAGTGGCACTTTAAATTAATTTGTAAAAACGTTTATTGATAATTATTTACTGTCCCCCTGCTATAGTTATAGATACAGATAACCTCCTCTGTTACATTTATTGATTGACTTACACTTCTCTGCTATAATTATGAATTTACTTACTTTAACTTCACTGTTAAAAAAACAGAACTACATGTCTGAACTTAAACCCAACAGTGCCCTAACTCTTCTAATATAATTATTTTTTTATGCAATTTACAGCAAAAAAATGGAAGGGGAGCAAGAAAAAACTAATGTTTCCTTCGAGATTACATCCGAAGACATTTTACCTGAAGAAAATGTGGATGAAGATTTTATGGATCAATCTTTTGACGAACAATTTATTCAAACCTTACAAAAGACAGAAACATCCATGTTTGACGAGATACCAGATGATATAATGCTGGAAGTTTTAATGAACTATGAAAATAATAAATAATTTTTTTTTTAAATCAAAATAAATAAATAAATAAAAAAAAACGAACAAAAACAACAAATAATTAACATACAATATTAGAAAAGTCTATCATTCTTTTATCCTTAAAGTACGCTGCCCAGAACGCTTTCCGGTTCGCGAACTTGGCGCTTACCACGCAAAAAAAAAGATATATTTTTTATTTTTTGACCCTCCTAGGCCCTTTTAAAACCTCCACATAAAACCTAGGAGGTCAACGAGGATCTACTATGCCCCCTTATGGTAATTTCCCCCTTTGTTTTGGCCTCCTCTTGTCTCTCGATCCTACCGAGAGACAAGATGGCGGCCGCTCCGGACAGTTTAGAATGTTGACAGACACCGGAGGGCCAATCAGCTTCGCATCGCAAAGCTCCGATACGCGAAAAGTTCGCTAACCGGATCGCTACCCGGAGCGCTGTTACAGATATATATCTTGATTTAAACGTTAATTTCTCAAAATCCACTGAAGCACATATATTGAGACCTAGCAAAGGCACATCGGGCTAACAGTCCCTACAATTTTGCCAAGTTTCGTGAAAATCCATTCAGCCGTTCGGGCTAAAAGTGAGTCCAAATGCCCTATGGAAATTAACATGGGAAAAACGCGTTTTGGGACCCCCCTTTTTTCTCGGCCCCCCTTGACGACCCCCCCCCCCCAAATTTTCAGGGGCTGCTCAGAAACAAAATGTGCAATTTTCCTGAAAATTTCAGCCGATTCCGTCCACAAACGCCAAAGTTATTAGACATAGAATTTTCAGAAATGCCATAGAGAAAAAATCCTAACTATATATACCTACTGGCGACCGCCAGTAGGTAATATATGTATATATATATATATATATATATATATATATGGATCAATTTCTGCTTCCCAGGCTGAAACCACAGAAAATACGGACCACCACACGGCTTGCAGAGTGTTCACCGCAAAAGTTTATTATCCATTTCGCAGTTCAGGTAGGCATGACGCGTTTCGGGCAGGGACTGCCCTTGATCACATAGCGGACATGCAGTAGTGTTCACTATAAATAGGACACACACTCATTTTTTTCTTTCATGATAACACCACGTGCTCTAAAGGTAAACATAGAAAATAGACTTCTAATGTGAGGTGTTTTTACATGTGCACAAAATTGATAGCTTTGCAAAAACGGCCTTTTACAAACTTAGCAGCACATTTTACTGAGCACATAAAAAAGTTTTCAATTTGTTCAAATGACAACGAACATTTATAACCGCATGAATGCGTTTGAATTGTGCAAAATGAGCTAGCAGCATGAAGTTATATACTCAATACATCTATAAAATATATACATATAGCAGTTTAATCCGTGACACAAATGCACACAATAAATAACATATAAATATGTTAAAATTGTTTTAAAAGACCCTATATAAAAAAAGTCATTTAATAATATTTGTGTTGTATGAATAAAAAAGTATTATGCTAAAATAAATGTGCAAATGGCAATATATTTTGCCTCCACTGAGATTACTACAGTATTAGTGTATCTAGGTGTGAATGCGTAATCAAGCTGTCTGGCTAAAATATAATGTAATAATGTCACGTTGCATTATATGTGAACATACATCATATAAAGTGCTAGTGCTGCATTAGTTAAAGATGGATAGAAGAACTATCCTTAACCCCTGATGAATCCTAGGAGGATTGGATGACCTAGTATTGCAAATACGTAATTCCAATTATAAAGTGCTAAGTGATATTAGTGCAACCAAAAAGGAGGTATAAAAAGTGATAATGGAAAGAGATAAAATTCCAGGTTAAAAAGAAGAAGCTCATGGACACTATTCATATTGTCATAAAATTACATATTTAGCTATTAACAATTACTGGTAAGGAATGGCTGCAATTAACATGGCCAACAGAATAAAGAGAAGGAGTACGGGACAGGATACAGTAGGTTATATTATAGAAAGGTATGCATATCCACTCTATCGTTAAGGCCGTTAGGATGCTTGCTGTTAAGATTAAGAATGTATCTTGTCTCTAACTGCCTCAAAGCCTTGTCCCTGTCTCCACCTCGCTTAAGTAACGGTGCCCGATCAATTACAAAATAAGTAAGACAATTCACGTCTTTGTTGTGACTTATTTTAAAATGTCTGGCTACCGGGTAAGCCGGGTCACTGTTAATGATGGCACGGATGTGCTGCAGGATACGCATATATACAGGATTTTTCGTACTGCCCACATAACGTAGGCCACATGTACAGGTGAGAACGTATATGGCGTACTCAGTGCGGCAGTCATATTTACCCCTAATAGATAGTCCTTTAGTTTTAAAAGGGGTCCTGTATGTGGCAGTATTGGCTCCAAAGTTGCATGCCCTGCAAGTCGCACATTTGCGAAAACCGTTACTTGTGGGCATCCATGTTTGAATACTGGTAGACCCAGTAGGAATCTCTTTAGATAAGAGATTAGCCATATTTTTGGATTTTCTGAATGTCACGCTAGGGTGTTCTGGTAACGTGGTTTTCAGAATAGGGTCAGGTAAAACTATGGGCCAGTTTTTGTTCATGATATTACGTATTTTACGCTCCTGTTTACAATAAGTGGTGATAAGTCTAGGTGAACTGTTTTCATCTGCTGTATAGGTGTCTAGCTCAGTGGTGCTTGGTAACAAGGCAGATCTAGGTCTTTCATTAGTTTTAGCCATGGCTTTGTTAAGAATGTCTTCACTATAACCTCTCTGTCGCATACGTTCTAGACATGATTGACTACAGGCATCGAATTGTTCCGACGTGCTGCAAATGCGCTTAAGACGTAACAATTCCCCGTAGGGTATGCTTGCTATTAAGTGACGCGGGTGCGCACTTGAGGCATGTAATATTGCGTTTCCAGCAGATGGTTTTCTGTATGCTGTGGTTGTCAGTGTCTCATCAGTTATCTGTACATGGACATCCAAAAATTCTAGCATAGTGGCACTTATGTTAGAAGTAAAGTGTAAGTTAAACTCATTAATGTTCAACAAGTCAACAAATTCTTGTGCACTTTGCATATCGCCCTTCCAAATAACAAAAACGTCGTCTATATAACGAAGCCATGAAATGACATTATTTTCAAATATCACCTTGTGTTTGTTCATGAGGACCTGCTTTTCCCAAAACCCCACATGCAAACCAGTGTAGCTCGGAGAAAAGCAGGCCCCCATGGCCACCCCCTGTTTCTGTCTGTACACATTCTTTTCAAATGAAAAGTAATTATTATTCAAGCACCATGAGATGAGAGACAATAACATCTTATTATGCATAGCATATTCAGCAGGACGTGTATTCAGAAAATGTTCAACACCACGTAGACCACATTCGTGTCGAATACTGGCATAAAGAGACTCTATTTCTAGAGTCAGTAAAATCCATTCCTTAGACCAAGTCATGTTGCTAAGGTGCCGTAAAAAGTCACCAGTGTCTTTCAGGTAAGAGGGCATAGTTTTTACCAAGTCCTGCAAATAGAAGTCAATATAAGAGCCCACATTCTCAGTCATGCTTCCTATCACCGAAATTATAGGGCGTCCAGGAACTGGGATAGTGTTTTTATGAATTTTTGGTAACAAATATAGAAAGGGTAGCCTTGGGTGAGTGTTAAACAAGAATTTATACTCCTCATTCGATATCAAACCCTCCGATTTCCATTTTAATAGCTCTTTCTTGATGTTATCCTTTGCTTTATTGTATTTGCTCCAAGTAGTTAATTCATAACACTCGCTGTTATTTAGCTGTCTCTTTGCTTCTATGTCATATTGTTGCTTGGGCCACAGGACAACATTGCCCCCTTTGTCAGATTTTTTGACAATTATAAAAGCATCGTTGGCTAGCTTATCAATCAGTTTGTTCAGAGAAACTTGTCGTTGATTATATGCAAACTTCCTGTTGCGGTCAATGGAACAGTTTAATTCTTTTATCTCCTCCACGATGCGGTCATGAAAGACGTCGATGGCGTCTCTCTGCATCAATGGGATGAAAGTGGATTTTGGTTTGAAAGGGCTTTCCCCAGCACCTTTTTGCTATATATATAGTCGGTGCCTAACTCCCGAGAACGAGCTTGCCTCTGATTGGCTGCTAACACTTCAAAACAGGAAGTGTCCTCTGATTGGCTGCTAACACTTCAAACCAGGAAGTGTTAGCAGCCATCTTTTGCCTCTCATCGAGTGAAAATATAAAAGAAAAGTCCCATGGGCAATTTAATATACCGGAGCTCTGTGTAATGATGATATGGACGCAGTGAAGGTTTAAGAATTATTAACAATAAAGGAGAAAAAGCTGAGCGCACGACTTCCACTCCAGGACACCAGTAGGAAGATAATACTTTCACGCTCCCTCTGCCCAACATCACCACTTCGCAGCAATGTGTTTAGAAGTCAGTCCGTCGGCACACAGCTCTCTACCTTTGCGAGCTACTATGCTCCTGTTCCTTTGGGAGCGGACTTCCCGTAGTTCTGCCTCTGTGAGTCGAGCCCAAGGGTCCCTCTGAGAGCCTGGGTGCGAACTGTTCATAAGTCACACTATATGAGCATTGAAAAGCCGTTTTGTGATTTAGTCCGTCAGCTGGCATCTGTCTGAGGCATTTCTGAAAACATACCGAAACCCTGTCTGTGAGAGATACTCCTTTCACGCTGCATCTTCCTACATTAGCAGGTAACGCACCCTCTTCCCAGATCACCAGCATATCCCCAACAACCTTCTTGGGCCCGCAAGTGTCCCTCTGCGAACCATTAATAAGAAGATGCTTGTGAGGTTGGACAAATAAGAATCTTAGTCATGTATGGATTTACATATAAAATATTTTATTAAAACAAAACAACAACAAATAAAACGATGTACAACCATGGCGTGTCATCGCTGAACCATTTGTAAATCACAGCCTGCAAGACAAAAAGAAAGATAAGATGGTGCGTCGTGCATCCAGCAAAGGAGAAAGAGAAAGAAAGAAAGAGTGAGAGAGCGAGAAAGAAAGTGTGAGAGAGAGAGGAAGACAGAGAAAGAGACAGAAAGAGTGAGATACAAGGAAGAGAGAAAAAGGCGTCGATTCCGATCCGGTAAAATGCGCTCCGAATCGTCGTACGGAGCAATTTTCCCCGTACGAATCGTACCCGTAAGCGTCCCCGTACGTATGACGAAGTATGATCCGTACCAGGGGCCAAAGTCCGTACGAGTCGTACAGGACTCCGTACGACTCAAATATCCGTACGAGGGGGAGGAGCTACGCGGGCATCCAAGATGGTTGCGTGAGCAGAGAGCTCCTGTGACCCGCGCCGCCCTTCATGATTTATCCTTCAGCTATCCTGGTCACTTCGACTGGCTTTTGAAGTGCTACTCTTACTGACACTGTCGATCCTTTTTGGGTCGAGATCGGACTTCGGGGACCATTTTTACATCGTCTCTAACTTCCTGGCCTAACCCCCCTGACGGAACCGGGGTCTCTGTTGCTTTGGATGGCCGAGCAGTAATGCAACAACAACGGCTGCCTGGCATTTGCTTCACCGATGGTGTGCCACTTTCACTTTCGGTTTCTAGCCCTCTCGTGTCCTGACTCCTTGTGACCTGCTACTTCATCCTGGTCTGCTGCTTTCACTGGCAACACCAGCTGTGTGGCCCGCGACAATTTCTTGAAAAAAACGGATTTTTGGGATCGAGACTCGTCGACATTCATCTACACCCGGGTTGTCCCCGTGGGGTGCTGAATTTAACATGGCGACGGAACCCGAGATGGAGAAGCGCAGGAAGACCAATACCCGTGGGGGGTCGGTCCAGTCCAACATGATCGAACGCTATATGCAGCCGAGAGGTTCCCCCAGTGCTGCCAGCCGTGGCTTGGAAGACCCTAAGACGGACATGGCGACTTCCTCGGAAGTGTCCCTTCAGGACCTACTGGCCGCCATTGCGGGACTCAAGGCCGATATGAGTCAACAGTATGAGGCCATCGTGTCGAAGATTGACACGGTGGCGGTTGATGTTACTCTTATTCGTGCCGACCTGGCCAAGACAAACGAGAGGGTCAAGGCGTTGGACCTGAAGGCATCGAGTTTGGTGACGGACATGGCGGAAGCGCAGTCGGAGATTGGGAATTTACGTTCCTCGCAAGACCTGTTTTCAAACGCATGGAGGATTACGACAATAGGGCCCGGCGGAACAACATTCGCCTAGTCGTAGTGCCGGAGGACAATGGTGCTGCCTCGATCGATCTACTGGTTGAGGAGCTAATTGTCACTAAACTCGCTCCCGCAGGCCTCAGCAAGTTTTTTGCGGTCGAGCGTGCTTATCGCTTCCCGGGTGGACAGGTAAAGCCGGGGGGTCCCCCGAGGCCTATCATTGCTAGGCTGTTTCACTTTCGGGACAGAGACGCCATCCTTCAGGCCGCCCGCAAGCACGGCCCGTTGAAGTTCGATAATAACTCTGTCTCGATTTATCCTGACTTCACTCCTCAAGTGCAACAGCAACGTTCTGGATTTCTTGGAGTAAAGCGTCGCCTGAGGGATTTGGGACTCAAATAAATATGCAATGTTGTTTCCTGCTCGCCTGCGGATTGAATACAGGGAACGTGCCTACTTCTTCGATCAACCAGATAGTGCCAGTGACTGGTTGGACTCTTTGCCAAAAGATGACACCGAGAGCGGAGGCCCCGGAGGCGCGGACGGCGGTGCAACGACCCAGGATTGAATTGGGGCCCCTGAGGTCCGGCTTTGGACTGTGAACTCTACAGAGTAACTTATATCGTATGCTTTATGATTATGCCCGTGGTGGGGCGGGTTGGGGTGGTTACTCCCTTCCTCCTCGGGGGTTTCTTTGTGTAGATCAGATGGGGTGACAGGCACACTGCAGTTTGGGGTGGCTCTTTAGTCAGCAGGGGTGCAGGGTGGGGGGCCTTGTAACGGGTTCTTGGTTGGGGGGTGGTTGGTGGGGACTTGGTTGTGTTGTGTGTTTCTTGTTCTTCCTTTTTCATGGTACATTACTGATTGCATACATCCTTGACCTGCGGTTCCGGGAGGGGGCTGGGTTGGGTCGTTCTTATTGGGATGGGGGGGATTGAGATGAAGGTTCTTTCTTGGAACGTCAATGGTTTGGGTGACAGAATTAAACGGGGCATTGTGTTACAATTCATAAGGCGTCATGCCCCTGATGTTGTGCTACTTCAAGAAACCCATTTGATCGGTAATGCCTGTAAAGCTCTTGACCGTCGGGGCTATCGGTTGGTCGCCCATGCTGGTTTCACGTCTGGCTCCCGGGGAGTGGGTATAATGGTTAAATCCTCCTTGGCCCTTGAGATTGATGATGTCACCCTTGATGATCGGGGACGCTATGCTGCTGTCTCGGGGAGATGGGAAGGGAAGCTAATTGTGATAGTGGCTGTGTATATTCCCCCGGGGCTGCAGGCAACCACATATGCAGATCTTGGCAAGACTCTTCTTGGTCTCCCCGATGGTCTACTGATCATGGGTGGGGATTTTAACTCTGTGATGTCTGGTGATTGTGATCGACTGCCCCCTAGAGTCCTGCAGCAGTCCCAGATGTGGCTTACTGACATGGCCGAAACTTTTGGTCTGGTGGATGTTTGGCGTGCGCTGCACCCCACCCAGACGCAGTATACTTTCCACTCTGGTGCACATGGCAGCCTCTCGAGGATAGACTACTTTTTCATGCTGACCTCTACCCTATCCTTGGTGCGGGAAGTTCGTCATCTCCCCCGGGGTATTTCAGACCATTCCCCTTTGCTGATTGAGGTCTCTGTGGGTGGTCTTCCTGGTAACAGAGTTCCCCCTGTCCCGCCCTGGCACTTTCGGAACCCCCGGCTCCGCTCAGATTTGGTGAAGGCTATTGATTGTTATTTCGATGAGAATGTGGGTTCTGTAACCTCCCCTACGGTTCTCTGGGAGGCCTTTAAAACGGTCATTCAGGGATCCGCACTGTCTCTTATTGCAGCTGAACGGAGAACTAGGAGGGAGGCTGTGCTGGCCCTTGAGACCAAAATTACTGCACTTGAAAGTGAGATAAGTGGGGATGGCACGCCTGCGCTTCTACACACTCTGGAATTGAAGCAGGCGGATTACAAAGCTTGTGTGACTGATGCTGCTAAGTTGATGCGTGCAAATCAGCTGGGCCGTTTGTATGATGTGGGTGACAAGGCTAGCAAACTCCTTGCGTGGCTGGATAAGGCTGAAAGAATGAATCGTGTGGTGCCCGTCATTACCCGTGAGTCTGGTGAATGTGTATCTGACCCCGGTGGGATTGTTGACTGTTTCGTGGACCATTTTCGAAAGGTTTATACCCCAGTGAGTGATCGAGATGAGGCCGATTCCCGTTTACTGTTGCGTGATATTGCTCTTCCTTGTGTCTCGGAGGAGGAGGGTCTGGCTCTGGATGCTCCCTTTACGGTGGACGAGATTGCCCTCGCCATCAGATCCTTACGCTCGGGTAAGGCGATGGGGCCTAATGGTCTGCCTATGGAGCTCTACAAACTTCGCCCAGACAAAATGGCCGCCCATCTGCGGACCATGTTTCTGGACGCATTCGAGGCCGGAGTCCTTCCGCTTGAACAGCGCCTGGCCACCATAGGGGTCGTTTATAAGGATGGCAAGCCTCGTGATCGCTGTACCTCCTACCGCCCCATTTCCTTGCTGAACGTGGAACCCAAAATCCTTGCTAAGGTCCTGGCCAATCGGTTGTTGACGGTGATCTGTGACCTGATTCATCCGGACCAATCCGGCTTCATACCCCATCGGAACACGGCCCTTAACCTGCGTAGACTTCATGGTGTTCTCGTGAGAGCTTCAACTCTCGCTGAGCCAGCGGTGGTGGCCTCCCTGGACGGTACAATGGCTTTTGACACCATCGAATGGCCTTATCTGTGGGCGGCCCTTTCCAAGTTTGGCTTTGGCCCTAACTTCATCGCGTGGGTGAGGCTCCTGTATGGGCAACCACTGGCTCAAGTTGTGGTGAATGGCAGAAGCTCTGACCCATTTCCATTGGGACGCGGCACCCGTCAGGGGTGTCCGCTTTCCCCACTCCTGTTTGTGCTGGCGCTTGAGCCCCTTGCGGCATGGCTCCTGTGGGAACCCTCGATTAAAGGGATCCGATGGGCGCCGGATTTGGAAGATCGCGTCTCACTCTACGCCGACGACATCCTTCTTTATTTCACTTCCCCCCAAAAGTCCTTGAACGTGCTCTTTGACGTTCTCACATCCTTTGGTAAGAACTCCGGATTGGTTATCAATTGGACCAAGTCCTGTGTTTATGTCATAGCGGGGGTGTTGCCGCCGCTGCCCCGTAGGTTTCCAATTCAGGTGGCGGACGACGGTTTCAAATATTTGGGGGTCTATGTCTCCACGGTTTCCGCGGTGCGATATGATCGGAATCTTTATGCTCCCCTCCGTCGCCTTAAGCAGGATGTGAGGCGGTGGCGTGAATTGCCCTTGTCCCCGCTGGGACGAGCGGCACTTTTCAAAATGATGTCGCTCCCTAGATTTCTCTATGTGTTGCAGAATTTTTTTGACCCGGTTCCCGCTCGCTATTTCCGTGAGATCGAAAGCCTACAGCGGCAGTTGATTTGGGACGAACGTGCCCGTATCGCATTGTCTAAACTCACACTCCCCTGGTACGACGGCGGTATCGCTTTACCAGATATCAAACGATATTACTGGGCCTCGCACTTAAGCGCAATTAACCACGTCACATATTCATCGGAACCCGCTCCTGCTTTTGCCCTGGACAAATTCCTACTACCCGGTGGCAACTTTAATAGGGCTTTGTACTCGAAGTCACCAATCCGTCTTCTTACTGGTCCTACGAAGTGTGCGGTGCGTGCCTGGAAGGATGCTACTGTGGCTACGGGCTGGAGTGGCAAATTGACGCGTATGACTCCACTGTATGACTCTGATCGACTGGGCAACCTTTGGCGGACGAAAGGTTTCGACAGGTGGGATATGATTGGGATTAGTAAGGTGGATGATCTTTGGGCCAGGGGCACTGTGAAGTCCTTCGAGGCCCTAAAACTGAAATATCAGCTTGATGATAAGGAGTATTTTCGGTATATGCAGGTTCGTCATGCCTTATCCTCAGCCTTTCCCCCTGGGACTGATATTCCCCAGTCGTCCCCACTGGAGGATCGTATCCTTGATGGCCATGTCCCTGACAGCACGATTTCGTTAATATATAAGAAACTTATTAACAACAGGGCTGACCTGCTGGGGAAGCTTCGTGCCTCCTGGACAGCAGATGGACTCGAATTAGACGACGAGGATTGGCAGTCGGCTGTTTCTTCCCCTAAAGAGGTGGCTATTCCGGCCCGGCTTCGTTTTGTGTATGTATGTATGTATGTATGTATGTATAGGCATTTATATAGCGCACTACTTACCCGTAGGGTTCCAAAGCGCTTCGACCGCTGCGAAACCCTTCCTGGCTTCCCTGAGAGATGGTCCCTTAATGGGTATCTCCAGGGTGAGACCAGGCATCCCCGGTGGTCTGGTGGGGCCGTTAGTGAAGATGAGGCAAGCTAATGCCCAGAGTTGCCGAGTGTGATCGCTGATCAGAGTGGGCACCGAGGCGAGAGAATTATCGAGTCCGCTGACCCTGGTCCAGAAACCTGCCGCGCCGCGAATCGAACCCTGGTCCCGGGCCGTCCTCTGCTCTCGGGTCTGCCGCCTCTAACCAGTGAACCTAAAGATCCTCCACCGTGTGTATGTGACCTGTATGCGTCTGGTGCGAATGGGGCTTGCGACGGATGGACTGTGTAAACGTGGTTGTGGTATGGATGGTACTTTTCTTCATGTCTTGTGGGAGTGCCCAGTTGTCTCGGCCTTCTGGTCCAGGGTGCATGATGTGATGGGACGTGTTATTGGAGTCCCCCTCCTTCCTGAGGCGCGGCGTTGCCTACTCAATGTGTGGGAGCCTACGGATTGTACGGCTGCCCAGACATTCTGGGTCACTCTGGGCAACATGGTTGCCAAGAGGGACATAGCTCAGCTCTGGGGCTCCACCAGACCACCTAGGCTCAGTGCCTGGAAAGACAACATGGACTGGTGCATGTTTCGGGAGAAAACGGTGTATGAGGCACGGGGTCATCCTAAAAAGTGGTCCAGGATTTGGGCGCAATGGAATGCGTACCGTGGTGATATCTGTTCCCCTCCACTTGACTATGACGATACTATCCCCTCCTCCCCATGATTGGCGTTCCTTTTTTATTTCCTATACTACTCATATCCTATACTCCCTCCGTGATCACCCCCCCACGTTAGACTCCCTCCTGTGTATATATACTCCTTCCCTCTTTCCCCCCCCCTCCTGTGAACCTTGCCAGTATAATGCCATGTGTTTGTTTTTGTTGTTTTATTTCACCAAAATTATAAAATTAAACCTTCGCTATCCTTTTATTATTGTATTATGCACCACACCATAACGGACGCTCAGTGGCCGCCTCTATTGTGTACTGTCTTTCTTTATTCTTTTAATGTTTGTCATAGCGGCCGGCCCGATGGGGTTGTAGGCAGACGCTGTGTATCGTGCATTTGATAAATACAGGTTTTAAAAAAAAAAAAAAAAAAATATCCGTACGAGTCTCACTCGGAACCCGCTGTACGTGACATCGCTACGGTTCGCGGCTCGTTTTTACGACCCAGCAAGTACGATTCGTGTCGGGTACGCACCGTACGACTCTTTTTTTTACGGGAGCTGGAAACAGCCGTAAACGCATTGTTCGCGCCAAAACAAGTACGGAACGCCCCCCCCCCCGGAGAGGCCGCGTACCCCCCATGATCGCCGGGGTACGCGGTGCCTGTGATCTCAGGCTGCTGCAAACTATCCACTCCCACCGCCCAGAGATGACTGCCCGCTGATGCGGAAAGAAGTCTCTCTGCTCGGGGAACATCCTTTACAACGCAACTTTTACAACGCATTACCATTACAATGCAACTTTTACAACGCAAGTACTTTTACAACGCATGTATTTACAACCCATGCCATTACAATGCAGATGTCATTACAACACATGCCAATACAACGTAAGTATGTTTTAAGGTAAGTTATGTTTTTATTAAATTGTAATTTTTAAAATATAATTTTGATAGTAATGTTTAAGTAATAATTACATTTTGAGTAATGAGTCGATTTTTAAATTTTTTTAAATTAATACTCAAGTATTAAATAAATAATGAGTAATGAGTATATTTTTAAATATTTAAATTATTATTATTTTTAAATAAATAATACTCAAGTATTACATTAAAAAAGAGTAATGAGTAAATTTAAATAAATTTAAATTAGTAATATTTTAGGAAAATTAATACTCAAGTATTAAATTTTAAAAGGGTAATTTGTTAATTTAATTAAATTTTAATAAGTAATATTTATTTAAAATTAATACTGAAGTGAAAAAATAATTATGAATAATTTGAATATTAATAAATATATAATTTAAATTAATAAACAAGTTATAATTAATTAAAAAAATAATCTATAATTAATAATAAATGTATATATAATAAATAATGTGTAATGTGTTTATTTTTAAATGTTTAAAATAATATTATTTTATAATAAATAATACTCTAGTATTACATTAAAAAAGAGTAGTGAGTTAAATTAAATAAAAATAAATTAGTACAATGTTATGAAAATTAATACTCAAGTATTACATTTAAAAAGTGTACTTTGTTAATTTAATAACATTTTAATATGTATTATTTTTAAAAATAAATTAATACTGAAGCAAATAAATTATGAAGAATAATTAGAATAATAATAATATATAATTTAAATGTATAATCAAGTTATAATTAATTTATTAATATTAATTTATAATAATCATTTTTTAAATATTACATAATGAGTAATGTGTTTCTTTTAAAATGTTTAAAATATTATTATTTTATAATAAATAATACTCAAGTATTACATTTAAAACGAGTAATCAGTAAATGTATTTATATTTAAATTAGTAATATTTTATTAACATTAATACTCAGTATTAAATTAAGAAAGTGTAATTTGATAATTTAATTAAATTTAAATAATTGATATTTATTTAAAATTAATACTGCAGTTAAAAAATAATTAGGAATAATTAGAATGTTAATAATTATAAAATTTAAACTATAAAACAAGTTATATTTAATTTAAAAATATTAATTTAAAATTAATAGTAAATTTAACATTAATAAATAATGAGTAATGAGTAAAAATAGTTGGTAAATGATTATGGCAAAATTAAAACTTTGAAAAATATCTATAAATGTAAATAATCATTTCTATATTTTTGTGTATTTTTTAAATCTAACTATTATATGTTTAAATATTAATTAATGACATTTTCCCACGCTTTTCCATTGTATTCATTGGAGAGTTTTGTCCTTTATTTATTTCCATAGTTGAAGCTAGGAGTCCCGCGGAACTACTTTGCAAGCTGTAAAAAAGGTACTTGTGACAAGTTTTGGATGGAAATGGCCTCAGTATGGAGGTAAGTTGCATTTATGATTATGTTCTATGTAATTACATTTGATTTTAAAACAAATTTGAAATATTTGCATTATTCTAAACACTGACTCGATATTTTTCATTTACTTTTTTTATTGAAAAAAACATGTAAAAATAAAATAAATTTTATTTAATATTATCATATTTTTTCAATTTATTTTCTTGTAAAGTAACATTATAAAATAAATGTATTTTCATAATACATAAATAAAACGAAATAATCCTTTTTTCATCTTTGTAGCTCCAGATGACGTCAACGCGTAAACGTGTATTCAAGCGGCCATTTTGACGAGTGTCGGAGCTGGAAGCAGCAGGAAGCTGATCTGCGCTCAGGTAGGAAACTCTTAAAACTTTATTTGAAACATAATAATGTTAATTAGGATATATATATTGTAAAGAAAGGATAAGGAGAGGTTGCAAATGTAAATGTATTGTATACGATGTCATTTCAGAATGTCGCCAATCATGTTACTATACTATGCCTTTGTCGGGTCGCTGTCAATAATAGGGAAATGTTAAAAAAAGATGATTTTTGGTTTACTTAAGCAATAGAAAATGTTACATTATAAAGGTAGTCTTTTTATTGCTTAAAAAAAGTTATAATGTGAAATGCATTGGAAATATGAATCTGAAAGTGCAGGAAATACATGTAATGTGAAAAATGAAAGATCGCGTTTCACACTTAGCTGGTTTCGTGGATTTTAGATTAATTTGGTGTGGTTGTAGATATAAATTTTATATACTGGAATTGTGTATCGTATTGCTTTTTAGATTGTACAAGATATTTCTATAAGGACAGATCAGAAATAGGGCTAAGTTGTTTCGCATAGTGACAGGAGGTCATAGTAAAAATAAATATTTCTAGAAAATAGTATTATTTTTAAGATAGAGTTAGAATGTTTTAGGATATTGTGCATGTTGTTTTACTTTTTGGACGCATCTGGAAAAAGAAAAAAAGAAAAAAATAATTTAAAAGGTTTATGGATTTCTTTGACTTTGGATTGCTATCAGGAAGCAAATGGTCACATTGAACATGCAACATGTTTTTCGTGAATTTTGAATTGTTTCCAGGATGCAGTGGGGAAAGTCATGGACTTCGTGGTCTATGGTTTACTATTCGGGTGTAGAGGGACTTTACACATCTTTGCAATTGATCTTGGAAAGAACATGCAATTCCTGGTCGATGGATGACTTTCAGCATGTTTTCGAACTTTGAGAAACCTTTGCTGAATGGAGTTTGCAAGAAAATGCTTTTTGTGGACTTTCCATTACTATCAGGATGGATATGGACGAAAGAAAACGTTCAAGAAGGACTTGAAAAGAACATGGATTTCGTGGAGTTTGGGCTACTATTAGGATGCATATGGACGCAAGAAACCTTTCATGATGGACTTGTATAAAGTATGGATTTCGTGGAGTTTGGATGGCATTCAACATGTGCATGGTTGTTGAAATCCTTATCCAATGGTCTTTGAAACAACATGGCTTTTGTAGCATTTGGATTGTTATTAGGATGTACATGGACTTTACAAACCTTTCAAGATGGATTTTGTGAAAAAAAGGATTTCGGGAGTATGGATGATTTTCTGAATGAATTTTAAATTTGGAAACCAGATCACATTCATTTCATTAGAACGTGGATTTCGTTGACTTTGGATTAGTTTCAGGAAGGAGTTATCAAAAATGTGTATTTCGTGCACTTTGGATTTTAAAAATGATGCATCTGGATCTTTGATATTTTTCAAGATTGACTTCCTTTAAATTATGTTTTTTTTTTGATTTTTCATTTTTGCTTTTATTTGGTTTGGTTATTTGGGTTTTGCCTCCTAATGGATTATTAATGGAGAAACAAGAGGAAGAAAAAAAAAGAAGACAACTAAAGGTAAGCTGACCCGACCTTTAATTTTGAAAAATATTTTAGAAAATGATAAATGCCAATTGAATTGATTCTTTAATTTAATTTAGGTAAAAGCAGGAACTTAAGGTGTAGAATAAAGTTAGAAATGTAGTATGTTAGCAACATTATCTAGGTAGTCTAAAGCTACACACAACGAAAACTGTTGTAGAATTGCCAATAGTCTCTCAGACATTTCCTTTGATTTTTTGGAAATGTGTGGGTTTAGACTACCAGTTAATGTTTGAGAGATTCTCATTTCTTGAAAACTTTGCTCCTTCTTCAAAGTTTCCAAAAATGAGTAGAAGTTAGGGTGTGGTTTGCCAATTGTATGGTTGAGGGCGTTATGCCATCCCTCTATGGCATTGTTTGTTTTGCCTTCTCCTTCTAAGCAGCTCGTGTAGCAGTTCCACCACTCCACATGGAAACGAGGCTTCCTCCTGCGACCCGATCTGCTTAGATGTCCAATCCATGTGTCCTCAAAATAATTTAGTACGGGTGCCAATTTATCTTCATTTTCATTAAAATAATCAGATTCTGTAATAGCTGTGTAGTACTCGTCTACACTTTCAGGAGGGACAAAACAAAGAGCGGTAAGTTTTTTTAATTCAAACTGTAGTTTGCTATCAGTTGAGTACTCTGCAACCAGGGATGTTTTTTGTAGTTTACGCCAGAATGCCTGGGAAAAATGGAAAAAAATCCATGAATTTGGGTATCCGTGTACGTTTTAGTGATCACATTGATCATAGCCAATTCAAAATCAATAATTATCTTCCTAGGACTTTTATTGGATGTTTTGCTTTTAATCACTGATAAAAACTCAGTGTAGGTTGCAGATTGCTTATCTGGTAGCAAACTATATACTAATGGAATTACATTATTGTTAATCTTTGCGTGAATAGTGTAAATTTGGGTGAAAGGATGGGGTGTACTTTTAAACGTCCCATCCATCATCCAAATTTCACTATTTTCTAACTTAACAAGGTTGCGGGGTGTACTAAAAATAATAATACGTTTGTGAGGGTTTTGGTTGTCGTGCAGGAGGAAAGGTTCATTAGAAAAAGAAATAGTGAGTTCATTAGGAATTTGAATGTCAGAAAAAGTATGAGGAGTTGAAGTTTGGGTATTACTTGCCTGCTTTTGTCTTTGTATAATTCTTCTCAATATTGGGAATAATAGGCATACTACTGGCAACATGACTAGGAACATGCTGTGCAACCTCTTGTAATATTGATCCAGTAGTGTCATTGGAGGTGCATGCACTTTCTTTAATTTCATTTAAGGTTTCCCTTACTTCAATCTCCATTGCAGAGGCAGAGTAGTTATGTTCTGTTGTTTTAATAATGATATCATCATGGGTAACCGCTCTGCCGCTGCAATGGGATGAGTAGTATTGCACACACCTCAAATGTCTGCGTGGTTCACTTATCCTTTCTTTACAATATATATATCCTGAATGTTTTAATAAACGGTTTCCTTTTCTAGATTTAATGTATGTTGCTGTTTCCTGAGTTGACATTTTCTGTGAACAAAAAAGAGATATCTGTTAGTATGAGTATTTTATAAAGTTAAGAAGTTAGTACACTATCCCACACTTTCCCCACTGCTGCACCTCCCTTGAGTTAGAATAGTAAATACAGCCTCTCTACTATCTCACACTTACCCTACTGCTACATATTTCTGGAGTTAGAATAGTCAATCAAGCTCCTACACTATTCCACACTTTCCCTACTGCTGCATCTTCCTGGAGTTAGAATTGTAAATACTGCCCCTACACTATCCCACACTTTCCATACAGCTGCAGCTTCCTGGAGTTATAATAGTAAATCTTGCCCCTACACTATCTCACACTTACCCTACTGCTGCACCTTCCTGGAGTTAGAATAGTAAATCCTGCCCCTACACTATCCTACACTTTCCCTACTACAGCATCTTTTTGGAGTTATAATACTGAAGTACTGTTTTTGTTTTTGTTTCATTGCTTGGAATTTTCATTTGAAATACCTTCTGAGTCTGGTGTTTTTTCCTTGTTTGGTTCTCAGATTCCCTTGGTTTTGACTTTGTTTTGTTCTTTGAAGAGTTGTTTGAGATTCTGCATCAGAGAAAAGTCTGATTATGTATTTTTTTGTTTCAATGTATTTTGAAAAAACTAAAATGTCTGAATTTCTGTGCAAAAGCTTTATTTTTCTTTATTGTGCCCACACATTATCTCACACTTTCCCTACTACTGCACCTTCCTAGAGTTAGAATAGTAAATACTGCCCCTACACTATCCCACACTTTCCATACTGCTGCAGCTTCCTGGAATTATAATAGTAAATCTTGCCCCTACACTATCCCACACTTACCCTACTGCTGCATCTTCCTGGAGTTAGAATAGTAAATACAGCCCTTGCACTATCCCACACTTTCCCTACTGCTGCACCTTCCTGGAGTTAGAATAGTAAATCCTGCCCCTACACTATCCTACACTTTCCCTAATACAGCATCTTTTTGGAGTTATAATACTGAAGTACTGTCTTTGTTTTTGTTTCATTGCTTGGAATTTTCATTTGAAATACCTTCTGAGTCTGGTGTTTTTTCCTTGTTTGGTTCTCAGATTCCCTTGGTTTTTACTGTGTTTTGTTCTTTGAAGAGTTGTTTGAGATTCTGCAAACAGAGAAAAGTATGATTATGTATTTTTTTGTTTCAATGTATTTTGAAAAAACTAAAATGTCATAATTTCTGTGCAAAAGCTTTATTTTTCTTTATTGTGCCCACACATTATCTCACACTTTCCCTACTACTGCACCTTCCTAGAGTTAGAATAGTAAATACTGCCCCTACACTATCCCACACTTTCCATACTGCTGCAGCTTCCTGGAATTATAATAGTAAATCTTGCCCCTACACTATCCCACACTTACCCTACTGCTGCATCTTCCTGGAGTTAGAATAGTAAATACAGCCCTTGCACTATCCCACACTTTCCCTACTGCTGCACCTTCCTGGAGTTAGAATAGTAAATCCTGCCCCTACACTATCCTACACTTTCCCTAATACAGCATCTTTTTGGAGTTATAATACTGAAGTACTGTCTTTGTTTTTGTTTCATTGCTTGGAATTTTCATTTGAAATACCTTCTGAGTCTGGTGTTTTTTCCTTGTTTGGTTCTCAGATTCCCTTGGTTTTTACTGTGTTTTGTTCTTTGAAGAGTTGTTTGAGATTCTGCAAACAGAGAAAAGTATGATTATGTATTTTTTTGTTTCAATGTATTTTGAAAAAACTAAAATGTCATAATTTCTGTGCAAAAGCTTTATTTTTCTTTATTGTGCCCATACATTATCTCACACTTTCCCTACTACTGCACCTTCCTGGAGTTAGAATAGTAAAAGCTGCCCCTACACTATCCCACACTTTCCATACTGCTGCAGCTTCCTGGAATTATAATAGTAAATCTTGCCCCTAC
This sequence comes from Lissotriton vulgaris, assembly GCF_964263255.1. Classification (NCBI taxonomy): domain Eukaryota; kingdom Metazoa; phylum Chordata; class Amphibia; order Caudata; family Salamandridae; genus Lissotriton; species Lissotriton vulgaris. The sequence continues at coordinate 204,268 of NW_028242403.1, forward strand.
ACTATCCCACACTTACCCTACTGCTGCACCTTCCTGGAGTTAGAATAGTAAATACAGCCCTTACACTATCCCACACTTTCCCTACTGCTGCACCTTCCTGGAGTTAGAATAGTAAATCCTGCCACTACACTATCCCACACTTTCCCTACTGCTGCACCTTCCTGGAGTTAGAATAGTAAATCCTACCCCTACACTATCCTACACTTTCCCTACTACAGCATCTTTTTGGAGTTATACTACTGAAGTACTGTCTTTGTTTTTGTTTCATTTCTTGGAATTTTAATTTGAATTACCGTCCGAGTCTGGTGTTTTTTCCTTGTTCGGTTCTCAGATTTCCTGGGTTTTGACTTTGTTTTGGTTTTTTAAAGAGTTGTGTGAGATTCTGCAAACAATGAAAAGAATGTTTATGTCATTTGTTGTTTCAATGTACTTTAAACAAAGAAAAATGTCTGCATTTCTGTGCTTAAGCTTCATTTTTTTTACTGTACCCATACACTTTCTCACACTTTTCCTATTGATGCATCTTTCTGCAATTAGTATATTAATTCTTGCCCCTTCACTATCCCTCACTTTCCCTACTGCTACACCTTCCTGTAGTTAGAATAGTAAATACTGCCCCTACACTATCCCACACTTTCCATACTGCTGCACCTTCTTGGAGTTAGAATAGTAAATCTTTTCCCTACACTATCCCACACTTACCCTACTGCTGCACATTCCTGGAGTTAGAATAGTAAATACAGCCCTTACACTATCCCACACTTTCCCTACTGCTGCACGGACACAGACAGATAGTGGAACTGGGTACGGGCACGTGCGCTTGACTCCTTTTTATTACCAGGGTCACATATCCAGTGATGTCTGTGGTAGATGCGTGTGGGGTGATAGTAAACCATCCCTCCGGGAATGGTTGGTGCTGGCAACAAATACAACAGTAATCATTGGATCAGACACAGAGATTCAATCATAAAGGGTCCAGATGTGAAATAATACAGAAAAGATTCTATCGTAAAGGGTTCATGTCTTGTGGTACACTGAGGTAGGACACCAGATGTGAAATTATACAAAAAATATTGTATCATAAAGGGTCCATGAGTTGTGCTGCACTGAGATAGGGGCATCAGAAGCATTTAGCTTCTGCACAGCAAGTGATGATGAGTGGTGTGGGCGGGCCACACTGGAAGCAATGCCTGTTGCCTACTGGACTGTGTTATCTGCAATTGCGACTCAAGGTGAATTGTGAACAGCACAGACATCGAGGAATGATTTCAGTCACTTCCTCTTGACAAAGTTCAAGGACACAGAGTACAATTCTCTCTGTAATAAATAAATCATGTCTCAATTTAAATTGTGAGCTCTGCTTACCGCAGTGTGGGTGTATGGAACAAAAGATGAAACATTTATGGAATACACTGAGGAAATCTTGGTTCTTCTGAGTACGGTTGTAAAGTACGGTATTCTGAAGATAGAACCTGAACTGGTCGTTCATCATATCGTCCACTTTTTCCACTAGGGAACAGCGGTGGAAAACAACGAGCTTCTAAACTTGTTTCCCAGACACTCATGGGAGTTCCTTTTGCTTTTTTCATCTGGAACAATTCAATAGTATCTGCTACAGATATATTCTAAATCACCATGGCCATTTCCCCGAATTCTCAGAAACACACACACATTCAACAGTGGGGCCCATTACACTGCAAACTTACTCTGTTCATCTAATTCGGCTTCACAGATTTGGCCAACGAACCAGGAGTCCTACTATAACATTGGTGGAGTGTCTATACCTATTTAACTATTTTATTTACACCTGCAATATAAAGCAATTTACCATGGCTTCATTTTAAACACCATTTTATTCAGACACACCACCGTAATGGCAATGGATCTGCTAGAACGAAAACTAGGCGTAGGAAAAACCAAAGACCAGTTTTTACTTCTCCATTTATCAAATTTTTATTCAAAGCAAACTTTTAGTATGTCTGACATTTAGGCATTTATTTATTTCTTTATTCAATGAGAATCTTTAACTTTATTTTACAAAATGATCATTTATTTTAAAGCTCAGAAATAGACATTTATTTTAAAGTTCAGTACAAGTTTAGCAAAGAACAGATAGTTTCAAATTCATTCTCTCCTAACATCCCTCACTAACACCCTCATCTTTCCTAACAGACATGCAAAGAAAAATAACAGTTAGTAAGCAAAGTCTTACATCCAGAAATCGATCTTCAGTCCAGCAGCATCTCCAGAGGAAATCGAAAGAGCGACCCCTTCTGTGGTTCCGTGGTTCGCGAACCGGGTTCGATGGTTCCGAACCCGTTCACTAAAGATTGTCGGAAATGGACGATTTTGGTGTCAGCAGACCGCAAATGGCGAGTGTAGCGTGTCTGAGTGTTTTCGTATGAATCGATATAGGAGAACACTCTCTATTCAAGGATTTAGTTTGAACCTCCGGGTTCCATTTTGTATATGGCAGCCATTTTGTGTGGTTGCCCTAACATAGGCCCGATGACTGTGGCCGAATGAGTCCTTGAGACACGTACGCCTTAGCTGACTTCTGGGTGACCTGGCTGAACTGACTCCTTGCCCGAGGCTGACCTCGCTGAGACAGTTCCTTGTTCAGCAGCTGGTCCGATAAAGATCAAAGAGCAGGACGGGCCCGAGTTTATGGTACACTGCTCCCACCTTTCTATCTCCTTTCCAATCTGTTTCTGCCTTTCCTTTACAACATAATCATTGATTTGGGTTGAAGGCTTTATGATGGGTTTGTCCGGCCTGATCGAACAGGAAACTTGGGAATGTGCGTGGTCATTTCTGGTGGGCTGGACAACGGAAAATGGGATTGTCTGTGATCCTCGTCATACGCTACTTTTGAAATGTTACATTGTCATTGGTCAGTTTGTATGCACCGAATGTAAATTTTAAATGTTGCCTGAGGCTTGATTTTTGGCATAAAAGACCTTTCTCCGCTTACCGAAATTGTGCAGTCTCTGATGAACCACCCGTGTGTGCTTCGTAGATCTCTGTTCCTGGTTGCAGCCAATAAAATTTGGTCTTTGATGTCATCAAGAAGTATCCTGTGTCTCTGTTTGCCAAGACAGGGGAACTCGAAGGTTTCAGGCGTTCTCCCTGACGCCGCTGGGTTCTAAAAACCCAGTCCTTTAGTTGGCGCCCAACGTGGGGTGACTTCAGCGGTACCGGTCCAAGCAAGAGGTTCGTGAGAAGCTTTGTGTGAAAATTCTGGAGGAAGGCCAGCCACTTCATCGACCCCTGTATTTCGTTGTGGTCCGAAAGTCTTTGCTGCGAGGTTTCCCGCTTTCCGACGGCTACGAAGGACTGCTGCCCTGACTGTCGCCCTGTTTTGGAGCCTTAGACGTTTGTAGAGCGAGACAATTGACGGGTCTTCTGGTGACGCCATTGACATTTCAGTTAAGTATAAGCGGAGCGTCTCCTAGTCCTTAGTTTGTTTTGTATCCTTTAGTGGATAGTTTTGATTTGGTACCTGCAGGCCCCAAAGCCAAGGGATTCGTGTATTCACGACACTGTCGTTTTTAGACTTCCCTTGTTGTTTGAAGCTGAACTAGTGAGCAAGATGCCTGGTTTTAGCAGTTTTAGAAACTTGTTTAGTTGTGGTATATCGAGGGATTCCCGGTTAGAGGATTCGTGTCCGGTTCCTCCCATCGGAACTCCTACATACGAGTTGTATGTGAAACATGGTGTGGACCCTATTAGCTACAATGAGATCTGGGTAAAATATACGAAGAATGACGGTGTCCTACAATGGCCCCGTTACGGTAGTTTTGAAACTGAAATACTAGATAACCTTGAGGTGAAATTTTTCAAGAAGAAAGCCCGGCCGGTGATGTTTGACTCTTTCCGCATATGGCGCAAAGAAGCCAAACAGAAAGAAATAAAATTAGCGAAAAAGAATAAGCGAGAACGAGGTATGTCAATGGTGCAAGCTGCCATTGCGTATAGAGATAATGAGGAAGAACAAGAAAGTGAACAAATGCTTAGAGTGAGGAAGTTAGCGGTAGATAGATGCTACCCAGTCTTGCCGTCTAAAGAGCAGAAAGACGAGAAAGATCTTGCGAAAGATCCTTTAATGTCGCATCTGTTGAATTCACCGCTGCCTTATGCGCAGAATGCTACGGCACCACCACCACCAGTGGTGGCTGTGCAATTGCCGGTTGTTTTGCCTCCTGCGATTCCTCCACAGCCAGCTTTTCCGTTGGCTACTGTTCCTTTGGCGCAGCCTCCTCAGGGGCCGCCAACTTTGCCTTTTGCTACGACTACTACTTCTGTGCCTGTCCCAACCACTTCTTCAGCTCCGACTTTGGATTCTTCTACTACTGTTTCGTCTTCCCTTATTCTTCCGACTACTCCTCCTAGGCAGCGGATGACTGCTGCCTTTTCTGGTTTTCTGACTCCTTGGTTGGGACTATTGGGTATGTCTCCAGTGAGTGAGCGTAGACAGTTGCGTAGTCAGTTGCCTGATACTGATGAACGAATGGTTTTGGATCACATGGCACGTAGATGGGTTACGTACACGTCCCAATACGATCTTGAGGGTATCATGGATGTTTTCCGACAATGGGAAGCGCCTAAGCAACGATATGTTTTTGAGATCATGTGTGCGTTCCTCCATGACCAATGGATGGACGAGGTGGGTAAACCTCCTGAAGAGTTGTTTCGATTGCGTTCTGAGTTTGCGAAGGGAACGATTGTGAGTCTCCTCGACATCGAGAGAGCGGTGTCATCGTTATTGTCATTTCGAAATAATGCTTCTTCTGAATGGCTGTTTGAGCCCGATTCATCCGTTGGGAGAAAAGCGCACCAGTATCCGATGCGAGAGGTTCCTCCGGTTTGGAGACCTGCTGATGCAACTGTTCATCCACCAGTTGTTGCGCACTTTCAGAGAGTGTGGGTACATGTTCCTTGGAAGCGTGCTGAAGTTCTAGCGCTTAAGCAGACTTTGCCTGATCCGCGGAAAAATCCTGCGGGATATTACAAAGAACTTACGCAAACTGTGAGTTCGTGTGTCATGAATTTGGCGGACATAGATATGTTGTTTGGGAATGTTGTTCCACAGCCCATCTGGAATGTCATTCGACATACGGATCATGATAATGAATTGGGTGAATCTTGTTGCCGCAAACGATAGACAAGTTGGAGGTGCTAAGCCTGAAAATTTTATTACAGAACTTCCTGGTAGGATTATTAATTTCATGAAGACTTTGATGCCCGAAGTACGTGTTAATTGGGATAAGTTGTCTGCATGTAAGCAGAAGAAAGATGAGACTGTGTCAGATTTTTTCACGCATTTTGAAGAAACTTTTGTTGATCATAGTGGGCAGGATATGGCTACGGAAGGTGGCCAGAGGTTGTTCGTCGACAAGTTTGTACACAATCTTCTTCCCGAGTCATGCACTAAGTTGAAGGATTCTGAGAGTGCTTGGCCTGTTTCTACATCAGCGCAGATTTTAGCTACGGCTCAGTATTATGAGAATAGACGTAAGGATGAGTTAGAGAAAGCGGATAAGAAGACTAAGGAATTGAAGACTAAAGTTCTTCTACAACAAGCTTATCCACCCCGTGTTAATAATCAGCGTGATTATCAGCAACCTCAACAGTATTCGAGGAACTCGCAAAGGGACAAGACTCCTCAACAGCGTTTTCCGTATGGCCCTAATCAGTGTGCGTATTGTAAGGAAGAGGGTCATTATAAGAATAGTTGTCCGGTTTTGCTACAACAAGGGTATAGTGCTCCTGGTGTGAGAGGTAGAGGTGCTCAGCAAGCGCCTAGAGGTAGGGGTCGCGGACAGAATGTGCGTCCTTTGCCTCCGCAGAATTCGATGAATAGTTTTGATCAGCAGCAGAATTCGTCTGGTAGGACAGCACAGTACTATGTGGATGATTACTACGTTGAAAGTGACGAGGCACATGGTAATGTTTGCTAGGACAGCCATGGACAAAGAGAGGGAGTTGTTTCAGTTCCAGTAGATCAGAGTGGACCTTATGTTGAAGTGATTGCATCAGGTGTGTCAGAGCCTTTTCTGCTAGACACTGGTGCTATGAAGAGTTCTAATATGCATTCTAAACTCCCTGGCGCACCTTTGTCTGGCTTTAATAATGTTTCTGTAGGTTTTTCTGGCGCCCCCGTTACGAATCCGATTTCTGCTCCATTGCCCCTTTCTGTTGGTCCTCGTAGGTTTGAAGCACCCCTTCTTTTGACTACAGGTTGTAATGAGAATTTGTTGGGATTGGACTTGTTGAAGAGATTGTATGCGACTTTGTATTGTTCTCCGGCGGGAGTACATCTTACTTTGGGTGAGAGTGTGAGCCTGTTGGACCTTCCTCCGTATGTTGTGACACTGAAGGCGAATGCTAAGTTACCACGTATTCCGCAATATCGTATATCAAGTGATGGTGAGCGTGCACTTTTAGCGATCATTTATGATCTGATCGACAAGGGTGTTATTGAAGAAACGCGAGGTAATGTGTGCAACAGTCCTGTTTTGCCTGTTCTAAAGAGAACTGATCCTTCACAGCCTCCTGTATATAGATTTGTCTTCGATCTTCGTGAAGTGAACAAGATCGTGGTTCCACAATTTCCTGTTGTGCCTGACATTACTGCGTTATTGACTTTGATTCCGGTTTCTGCTACCTGGTTTTCGGTGATTGACTTGAAGAATGCTTTCTTCAGCTTTCTTCAGCATCCCGATTGCTATGGAGAGTAGGGATATCTTTGGATTCTCTTTAGGAGGACGCAGTTTCCGCTTTAAGCGCGCTCCTCAAGGCTATTGCGAGAGTCCATCGATTTACAGTCAAGCTTTGAAGACACAACTTGATCTGTTGATTTTACCTGAAGGTGCAGCCCTTATTCAATATGTTGATGATTTTTTAGTTGCTGCCGATACTGAGGAGATTTGTAAGGATGCCACTTCGTCATTATTACGTCACTTGTCTGATTGCCATCACAAAGTTTCTCTCTCGAAACTGCAATTCTGTCGACAAGAAGTCACCTACCTAGGTCACCTCTTATCGAAGGAGGGAAGGAAACTGACCCCAGAAAGAATTCAGGCTATCTTGAAAATTAGTGTTCCTATGACACAGAGAGAAGTACGTGCGTTTTTGGGTATCACGTCGTACTGTAGGCAGTGGATCCCCAATTTTTCTCTGTTAGCGAAGCCTTTGATAGCTCTTACTGTTAAGGATACCCCAGATCCTATTCCTTGGACTGATGAAAGTCAGAAGAGTTTTTCTGAATTACGCAATGCGTTGTGTTCGGCTCCTGTGTTGGGTACTCCCGATTACAGTAAGCCTTTCACATTGTATGTCCACGAGAGAGAGGGATGTGCATTGTCGGTTTTGACTCAGCAGTTTGGCGATAAGCAACGCCCATGTGCATACTTTTCGTCGACTTTAGATCCTGTAGCTAGAGCGTTGCCGAGCTGCTTGAGAGCCACAGCGGCAGCGGCTGTTTCAATTCGACAATCTGCTGGTTTGGTTATGGATAACACGTTAGTGGTGATGGTCCCACATGCAGTGGATACCTTGTTGAATCGTACCAAGACACAGCACTTGTTAGACGGACCGGGAGGGTCGGCCGAGGTACGGGGAGAGGTCTCCAGGGAGAGCCGTCTCCAACGACTGTACAGATGAATAACTTCCCCCCCACAGACGGACACCACACAAGACTGAAGGTTAACGAGACTTTATATGCAATTCTTAGGTTACGAGGATATGGTACAAGGAGGTCTGGACTCAGGGGTCCCCTCTAGCTTAGTCTTTGGTTGAGGAAAAGGGTAGCGGGACAGTCTTTAGTTACCGGTGAGTCCAAAAATAGCTCTCAATCCTTGAGCTCGGCGTTCTTGATGATCGGGCCGTGGAGGAGCCAAGCAGGTCCCGAGATGGTCGGATGAAAGATGACGGTCCGCGGCGGAGCCTGCAGGTCCCGATGAAGATGACGGTTACAACGGTCCGCGGCCACGCCAGCAGATCCGGACGACGATGAAGGATGAAGGTTACGACGGCTGTGGCAGCGCCAACAGGCAGGATGATGGTGCACAGGACAGAGCTACGGCAGCGCCAGTAGTCTGTTCAGGATGAGTTCCTCTTTACGTCTCTCGACTCCAAGATACAACTGCCTTCCTGCTCTGGAGCTGCCCCAGTTATAGGGCTGGCGTGCTTTGATGTCCGGACCCTCGCACTTGGAGGTCGGGGGTCCGGGATGCGGGATTCCAGACACCCAGCAGGGGGGTGGAGCCAGCGCCCGGGGAGGCGATGGGCGAGCGGCACTTGGCGGGGGGAGCCATCGACACCTCTTTCTCCCATTGACTTGCCAAGTAGCCCGCTCACCTCCTGGGTGGATGGTGGTGCCGAGATGTCTGAGGCCGGGCCAGGCCCAGGGTCGGGGTCGATCGGGGGCCAGGCGACCTCGTGGTGAAGTGTCCAAGATGGCGGTTCAGGTTGGCCGCGTGGGCCGGCAGGGGATCGGGCCCACGAGGTTAGCTTGCCTCGCAGGCAGGGGCCCTGAGAGGGCAGCAGGTGTACAATGATGATGCGTGGTACTGTCGTGGCGGCTCTCGGGCCTGGTTGGGCTGGGGGAGAGCGGCCCTTCATGTGGCCTGTCCAACATGCGTCCCCCCCAGCTGAAGGCGGGGAGAGTTACCCATCTTCCTGGGGACTCTCGTCGTCGAGGCGGAAAAACCGGGACAGGCCGTCTGCGTTGGCGTGGTCTGGTCCTGGCCGGTGTTCGACCGTGAAGTCCATACCTTGCAGGGAGATGGACCAGCGCAGCAATTTTGGGTTTTCCCCCCGCATATGCATCAGCCACTGCAGGGGTCGGTGGTCGGTCTGCACCCGGAAGTGGGTGCCAAAAAGGTAGGGCCGGAGCTTTTTGAGGGCCCATACCACTGCGAATGCTTCTCTCTCTATGGTGCTCCAGCGTTGCTCCCGGGGTAGGAGCCTCCGGCTGATGAAGGCCACGGGTTGATCAAGGCCTTCGGTGTTCACTTGGGACAGGACCGCCCCAATGCCCTGGTCGGAGGCGTCCGTCTGGACGAGGAACTCCCGGCTGTAGTCGGGGGCCTGGAGCACAGGAGCGGAACACATGGCGGCCTTCAATTGTTCGAATGCCGTTTGACACTCTGGGGTCCAGTTCACTTTCTTTGGTTGATTCTTTGACGTGAGTTCCGTGAGAGGCCCCACTATGGTTCCATAGTCTTTTACAAACCTTCGGTAATAGCCTGTGAGGCCCAGGAATGCTCGTACCTCGGTTTGGGTGATAGGGGGCTGCCAGTCCTGGATGGCAGCAATTTTTAGCTGTAGAGGGGCCACTAGGCCGCTTCCCACCTGGTGCCCGAGGTAGGTCACAGACCCTTGTCCAATTTGACATTTGCTGGCCTTGATCGTGAGGCCAGCTCGTTGAAGGGCTTGCAGCACTGCTCGGAGGTGGTGGAGGTGTTCGGTCCAGTGGTGGCTGTACACAGCGATGTCGTCTAGGTAGGCGGCGCTGAACCCTTCGAGCCCCGCCAGGACTTTATTGACGAGCCGTTGGAAAGTCGCTGGTGCATTTTTCATGCCGAAAGGCATGACCGTAAAATGATAGTGGCCATCGGGGGTGGAGAAGGCAGAACGTTCCTGTGCTCGGGGTGTGAGGCCGATCTGCCAATAACCTGCTGTCAGGTCGAAGATGCTGAGGTAGCGGGCAGCTCCCATTCGGTCGACCAGTTCATCTGCCCGGGGGATGGGATGTGCGTCCGTCCGGGTGACCTCATTCAGGCCCCGGTAGTCGACACAGAACCGGAGTTCTGGGGTGGTTCCGGGGGCGGCTGCTTTGGGGACCAGCACGACCGGGCTGGCCCATGGACTGTCTGAGGGCTCGATGACCCCGAGCGTGAGCATCTTGGCCACTTCCGCCTGGATGCAGGCCCGTACCCGATCAGGTACGCGGTAGGCCCGGTGGCGGATAGGAGGGCTATCTCCGGTGTCCACATCGTGCACACACCAGGACGTGACACCTGGGGTGAGGGAGAACAGGCTGGCGAACTGTGACAGGAGGGCTTGGCACTCTTGGCGTTGTTCTCTGGTGAGGGTCTCCGAGAGGCGGACCCCATCTACGGAGCCGTCTTGCTCCTGGGTCCGCAGGAGGTCAGGGAGAGGCTCGGAGTCGTCTTCAGCCCCGTTGTCTGTGGCCATCAGTAGGCTGAGTTCGGTTCGTGCAAAGTGAGGTTTCAGCCTGTTGGTGTGGAGGACCCGGAGTGGGTTCCGGGAGGACCCCATATCGATCAGATAGGTGGCAGGGCCCTTGCGCTCGATCACCTTGAAGGGCCCCGTCCATTTGTCTTGGAGAGCGCAAGGTTCTGTGGGGGACATTACCCATACTTGTTGCCCCGGCTCGAATTCAATGGATGAGGCGTTCTGGTCATACCATTTTTTCATATCCTCTTGACTGGCCTCTAGGTTGACTTTTGCTAGGTCTCTGAACCGCTGTGACTGGTTGCGGAGGGTGAGGAGGTACCGGAAGACGTCTGGAGGGTTCTTGGCCGGAGGCATCTCCCAGCCTTCTTTGATCAGGCTGAGCGGCCCCCGCACTGGGTGCCCGTATAGCAGTTCAAATGGGCTGAAGCCTAGTGATTTTTGTGGGACCTCCCGGTAGGCGAAGAGGAGGCACGGCAGCAGTACATCCCACTGGCGACGGAGGGGCTCTTCCAATCCCCCGATCATCCCTTTTAGTGTGCGGTTGAACCGCTCAACCAGTCCGTTCCCTTGGGGGTGATAGGGGGTCGTGAATCGGTAGGTGACCCCACACTGTTGCCAGAGGGATTTCATGTATTTAGAAATAAAGTTCGTGCCTCTGTCGCTGACGACTTCTCGGGGGAACCCCACACGGGAGAAGATCCCCATCAGGGCCCGGCCGACCACTGGGGCTGTCACGGTCCGGAGAGGTATAGCCTCAGGGTAGCGGGTGGCGTGGTCCACCAGCACCAGAATAAAGCGATGGCCTTGTTTTGTACGCGGGTCTAGGGGTCCCACAATGTCTATTCCGACCCTCTCAAATGGGGTCGTGACTACTGGAAAGGGTTGCAAGGGGGCCTTTAGTTTGCGGCCGCTCTTCCCACTGGCTTGGCACGTGGGGCAAGATCGGCAATGCTGGTGCACATCGTTTCTCATTTTGGGCCAGAAGAAGTGGGTCACTAGGCGGCTGTAAGTTTTATCTTGTCCGAGGTGCCCTGCCAGGGGGACATCGTGGGCCAAGTTTAACAGGAAGTCTCTGAAACGGAGGGGTACCGCTAGTACTCTGTTGGCCCCCAGCTCGGCGATTCTTTGCTCGCTGTACAGTAGATCATTGTCCCAGTAGACCCAATGAGTTCCGGAAGTATCCCCTGCGCCTTGGGCGAGCGCTTGTTGGCGGAGTCCCTCTAGGGAGGGACAGGTCTTCTGCTCCCGGCGAAATTGTTCTTGTGTGGGTCCCCCCTCTTGGGCCCACTGGTCAAGGTTAGCGATGTCGGAAGGTTGAGCAGGTTCGAGGGGGGTGTCATGGTCGGTGGTCTCGGCTGGGGCGACCGGAGGCGGCGGCGCCGGCCATTCTGGTTCTTCTGGGTGAGGGTTGGCCCGGGCGGCCATGGACCGGGTGGTGACGCACGCCCAGTCCGGGACGCCTAACATCCCCAAGTGTTCTTTTCGCTCCACGGCTGCCCACGGGGAGCTCTCCAGGTCATTTCCGAGTAGGCAGTCCACGGGGGAGTCGTCTCGGACCGTCACCTTCAGCATGCCGGAGACCCCCCCCCACTCAAAGGGGACGCAGGCCATCCGACACAGACTTTCCGAGTTGTCGGCTGATCGCACAGGGCAGAGGGTGTTCGGTAGATATTGTTCTGGGGTCACCAGGTGACAGCGGACGGCTGTCACACTGGCCCCGGTGTCTCGAAGGGCTTCGGCCCGTTGTCCATTGATGCTTACCCATTGGCTGTACTTCTGGGTGTTAGCGGGTAGGGGGACCCGCGGGACCATGTCTCTTCCCCCTAAGCACGCGAGAGTCATGGCGGCTGGCTCCCACTCTTGATACTCTTGCTGGTCTGTTTCTTGTTCCTCGGGGATCTGTTCTTCCCCTAGTGCCGCGGCGGCCATTTGGCGGGGTTTTGGACTCTGATACTGCGGGCAGCTTGGGTCATTTGCATAGTGGCCGACTCGCTGGCATCGGTGACATGTGACATTGGCTCTGTACCCCGGTCGCGCCGGGGTGCTGCCCCGGTTGGCCGGGGGGGTGGTGCTGGCAGCGGGGGCGGCCGGAGTGTTGTCTCTCCCTCGTCCTTGGCCCCCTCCCCCTCCTCTCGGTCGGTGGTGTCCATTGTTGTTCCTGTTTTGCTCGTAGGACCCATTCCGGCCCACTCTGGTTATCTCCCACCGGTCAGCTTCGGCTGCGAGCTGCCGGGGATCGGTCAACTTGCTGTCGAGGAGGTGTTGGCGTAGTTCGATGAAGCAATTGTTGGACAGATGCTCCCATACCATCAGATTGAACAGCTGCTCGTATGTCGTGACGTTGTTTCCTTTGATCCAGCCTTCGAAAGCTCTGCTAAAGTACGTTACATAGTCCACCCAAGTTGTACCCGGGATGCGTGTGCAGTCTCGGAACCTCTGGCGGTACATCTCGGGCGTGAGACCATAGCGGGTGAGGAGGGCCGCTTTCATATGGTCGTAGGAGGTCATCTGGTGGTCTGGGAGCTGTAACAGGGTATCGCGGCCCTCATTGAGGAATCTGCCCCATAGGCCGGCACCCCAGTCGGTTCTATCGATCCGGTGCGCAGTCATAGCGATTTCATAGGCCTTAAACCATTGTTGGATGTCGTCCTCTCGGAAATATTCTCGGACCACATCCTTGGGGATGTGTACTTTTTTCTCCGCGGTCCCCGGGGTGTGTGGTCTCTCGGGCACCCCTAACTCTTTATTCTGTTTGCGCAGGTTGATCTCGGCTATGTTCCGTTCGTGCTCGTACGCCAGTTTCTTTTCCTCGAGCTCCCTTTGTCTCTGTTTCTCTTCTCTTTCTTCTCGGAGACGTAGGTGCTCTAAGTTGATTTTTTGTTCGGCCAACTTGAGTTCTATTTCCATCTTGAGTCGGGCCATTTCTAGCTCGTGTAGTCGGATTTTTTCTCTTTCTTGGATCTCGTCTTGCGGGAGACCGGTTCTTTGCCCTTCAGGGGCTGTGGTGGTTTGCTCAGGGGCTTCGGTATCCCCGGTCTCTGCCCAAGATTGTAGGGCATGTTTAAAATCGTCCTTGGTGCTTAGTCCGGTGGTAGCGATACCTAGTTCGATGCAGAACTGCTTTAGTTCACGGTGGCTGTACTCCTCTAGTTTTTCCATTTGGAACTTCTCGGTTGATCCGCTTTCTTTAGTTGTCATTATGGTTCGTTGTGGGGTGAGCTATTTTCTGTACGTTATGCGGTGATTCGAATCGCGCCGCTGGCCACCAATGTTAGACGGACCGGGAGGGTCGGCCGAGGTACGGGGAGAGGTCTCCAGGGAGAGCCGTCTCCAACGACTGTACAGATGAATAACTTCCCCCCCACAGACGGACACCACACAAGACTGAAGGTTAACGAGACTTTATATGCAATTCTTAGGTTACGAGGATATGGTACAAGGAGGTCTGGACTCAGGGGTCCCCTCTAGCTTAGTCTTTGGTTGAGGAAAAGGGTAGCGGGACAGTCTTTAGTTACCGGTGAGTCCAAAAATAGCTCTCAATCCTTGAGCTCGGCGTTCTTGATGATCGGGCCGTGGAGGAGCCAAGCAGGTCCCGAGATGGTCGGATGAAAGATGACGGTCCGCGGCGGAGCCTGCAGGTCCCGATGAAGATGACGGTTACAACGGTCCGCGGCCACGCCAGCAGATCCGGACGACGATGAAGGATGAAGGTTACGACGGCTGTGGCAGCGCCAACAGGCAGGATGATGGTGCACAGGACAGAGCTACGGCAGCGCCAGTAGTCTGTTCAGGATGAGTTCCTCTTTACGTCTCTCGACTCCAAGATACAACTGCCTTCCTGCTCTGGAGCTGCCCCAGTTATAGGGCTGGCGTGCTTTGATGTCCGGACCCTCGCACTTGGAGGTCGGGGGTCCGGGATGCGGGATTCCAGACACCCAGCAGGGGGGTGGAGCCAGCGCCCGGGGAGGCGATGGGCGAGCGGCACTTGGCGGGGGGAGCCATCGACACCTCTTTCTCCCATTGACTTGCCAAGTAGCCCGCTCACCTCCTGGGTGGATGGTGGTGCCGAGATGTCTGAGGCCGGGCCAGGCCCAGGGTCGGGGTCGATCGGGGGCCAGGCGACCTCGTGGTGAAGTGTCCAAGATGGCGGTTCAGGTTGGCCGCGTGGGCCGGCAGGGGATCGGGCCCACGAGGTTAGCTTGCCTCGCAGGCAGGGGCCCTGAGAGGGCAGCAGGTGTACAATGATGATGCGTGGTACTGTCGTGGCGGCTCTCGGGCCTGGTTGGGCTGGGGGAGAGCGGCCCTTCATGTGGCCTGTCCAACAGCACTTAACTAGTGCTCGTTTGTCAGGGTATGAGCTTACACTGTTAACGAGTCATGTGCACATCAAAAGGTGTAATACCTTAAATCCAGCTACATTGTTGCCAATTTTGCTTGAGACAGATGAGGATAGTGAAGAACAGCACGATTGTTTTCTAAGAACCGAAGAAGAGACGAAAGGGAGAGTGGATCTCCGGGATACTCCTCTTCCTGACTGTGATAATGCTTTGTGGGTTGATGGTTCGTGTTTTAAATTACCAAATGGTGATACCACTGCAGCATATGCTGTGACAACTTTGCATACGGTTGTTGAAGCTGCACGTATCCCACATAACTCGGCACAGGCAGCGGAATTGATTGCACTTACGAGAGCGTGTGCGTTGGTGAAAGGAAAACGAGTGAATGTGTATACGGATAGTCAGTATGCGTTTGGTGTGGCTCATAGCTTTGGACGTTTGTGGCGTGAACGTGGATTTTTGACATCGCATGGGACCAAGATCCAGCATGGGCAACTGGTGAATGAACTTCTTGAATCTCTTACGTTACCATTGCAAGTAGCGATTGTGAAATGCAGTGCCCATAAAAAGGTTACGGATGATGTTGGTCGTGGTAATGCGTTTGCGGATGAAGTTGCGAAAGAAACTGCTAGAAACATGATGAGTCGAATGTATGTTGCGGGTCCAGCGAGATGGGTTCCAGAGAAGAGTATGTGTGAAGATACTATTGAAAGCGTGAAATCTATACAGGGTGAGGCCACAGAGAAAGAGTTGAATGACTGGAGAGAAAGCAAGGGTAGATTGGATTCGAATGGTTGTTGGATTGATTTGTCAGAGCATCAGAGATGGTTGTTGCCTAATGCGTATGTGCTTCCGGTTGTTACAATGGCTCACGGAATGGCACATATTAGTGTGAAAGGGATTTGCAAGCTGTTGGCCCCTGTTTGGCAGAATGTGGAAATTCCCAAATGCGCAGAGAATTTGGTTAAGAATTGTATGGTGTGTTTGATGCATAATCCTGGTAAGGCAACTCCAACACCAGCTGGTCATTTTGCTCCTCCTACGTATCCGTTCGAGGCTTTGCAGCTAGATTTTATCCATATGGAGAGATGCAACAACTTGAAATATGTGTTAGTGGTTGTTTGCTCCTTTTCTAGATGGGTAGAAGCTTACCCCCTTAAGGACAATACTGCTTCGTCCACAGCAAAGGCTTTGATAAAAGAGTTTTTCCAGAGGTTCGGAATGCCGAGAATTATCTGGAGTGATAACGGGAGTGAATTTGTGGGTCAAGTTATGAAGAGAGTGTGTGAGGGTCTCGGGATTAGGCAGAAATTCCACGCTGCAAATCACCCCCAATCAGCTGGTTTAGTCGAATGCTATAATGGCACTCTTAAGTTAAAATTGGCCAAAATTCAAGCGAGCACTGGTTTGCAATGGCCAGATGCCTTGCCATTAGCACTTCTGTCTACAAGGATGACTGTGCATTCACGAATGGGTTTGAGTCCGTATGAGGTTGTGTTTGGTCGCCCGGCAAATATTTGGGGCGTACCAAGACCAACGAGGTTCAGAGACCTCGAGTATCCTGTGTTGCTTGCCTATTTGCGTGAACTGACAACTAAAATGAGTGTTTTACGCCAACAGGTGCATGACAGTCTTCCGCAAGCTTCAGAGGATCCAGGACACTCTATTGAACCTGGGTCTTGGGTGTTTGTCCGTAACTTTCAGCGGACCAAGAACGAACAGCCCCGTTGGACAGGGCCCTACCAGGTGCTCCTGTCGACAAGATCTGCGGGCCGAGTGCAAGGCAAACGCAACTGGATCCACGGAACCCACACCAAAAGAGCACCTCTGCCCTTGCCATACAATAAGTGGGTCCAGGAGGGACTTGCAGACTCTTAAACGGAAGTTGTCCCACGGTTTATACCGTTCAGCGATGCTCGACTGATTGGAACAAACTCAGAGAAAGAGAGTGATTGAATTTTGCAAGCATCAGTACCTCCTGCAGATCGATTGGACACTACAGAACCTCACCTTTTGTTTGTTGATCAAGAATTAGCTGGAAAGAATCGCTATAATTTGAGACTGAGAGTTACGGACAAATAATAAAGACTAATAAAGTTTGATGATTTTTTTTGTTTGCAGGTTAACTCTCCACCAAGGATCTACTCATTTTTGTTTTTTTGAACTGCCATCCGGTTCTTGCTGCTAGGGTCGCGGTTGCTCCCAGTATTGGGAGTGCAAGCCTGAGACACTAGGTCGAGGGTTCTGTTGGCTCAAGGCAGTCTTCCTGGGTTAGCAGAGGCACTCCTGAGCAGAATCAACCTACCACCTCGGGTAGCACATTTAGTTTAGGATGGATTTCTTTGAGTTGGAGAGACCTGTACAGACACTGACTTTTAGAAAACAAATATGCAAAATATTATCGAAGAAAAGTTTTTTGATACCATGTTTATTTCTACTGTTGAGCTTTATGATATTTATAGCTGGCTATGTAACATTTGCTTTTAAAATGACGTTTAATTCCACTGTGCAACCTACACCTTCACCTACTATTTCTTCTTCTCATTCTTTCCACCCTTTGCCTGAGCATGAGGTAGTCAGACGATTGGAATTTGCTAACAATTCTTTCATCCAACTTCTGCACCAACACCAGTTAGTGATGAATACTACAAATTGTTGGATTTGTGGTTTGATGCCTCGTACAACCGATAAGGGTATTCCTTATTTAGTTTTGCCCTTTAGTTTTAATGGTTCGATTTGGGCTTACCGAACGATGTTTATCTATGCCCATAGTGTCTACCCCCAGCGTTCACTGAAAGACAACCCAAAGAATAGCGCCATAGTTAAAGGCATTGTTGACATGATTAGAGGGATTAGCTCATATGAGACTATTCCGAGAGATGGGACACTAGCTTATATTGGTTGGAACGTTACTGGATATGGAGTTAGTCTGAGTGTTAACCAGCGAGCGAAAAGTTCTCCACCGATTTGGATAGTGCCCCATCAGGGTCACTATTGTCTGCAGAGCAACGGTAAGAATCCGAAGGCTCAGTTAGGGAAGAGTGCTTGCACTGAGACTTATGTATTTGCGTCTCAGACTTCCCCAGCGTTCCTAGCTGCTAAGGGTTCCTACTTTGTTTGCTATGGCAAAGCGTATACATGGTTGCACCCTGACTTCTCGGGCACATGTTTTGTTTCCTTTCTGTTACCTCCCACTTTTACAGCTGCGGCAGATTACCATAAGACGAGAGTTGGTAGAGGTGTCTTTAGTCAAGAAGACACCGCGGGACAAGAACTGGGAGATTTCTTTAAGGGTTTTCTGCCGTTCTGGGGACCGATGGCTAACAGTAGGAATATTCGCCAGTTGACGAGAGTGGTTGAGTCCACCATAGTCGAAACTGCTGGTGCCCTTGGTAACCTGACTGCTGAGCTCCAGTCGGATAGACTCATGACACTTCAAAATAGAGTTGCCCTTGATGTTATTTTAGCAGATCGAGGTGGAGTTTGTAAGCTGATACAATCGAGCTGCTGCGTTTTCATTCCAGACAACGCTCCTTCAGTCTTCCAAGCCATTTCCAAATTGCATAAGATCTCTAACTCTGTCCATTTGGACAAAGGAGATTGGTCTTCGATGGGATGGTTATGGGGATTGATATCCACTTGGGGTTGGAAGATTTTGATGGTTATTGGGATGGTCTTAGCAATCCTTTTCTTGTTCTGTCTCTGTGTACAGTGCGCTCCTGCTATTTGTGGCCTCTGTGCTACTTCGTGTGCAAGGAGGCCTGTCCAGAGAGAGGTACTAAGTAATAGGATGATGCTACAGCACCATATCAATGATCTGATGAATATAGATCCTGATTCATATTAACATGGGTTTGGGTGAGCAGGACGTGCCTGAGTTTATGGTACACTGCTCCCACCTTTCTCTCTCCTTTCCAATCTGTTTCTGCCTTTCCTTTACAACATAATCATTGATTTGGGTTGAAGGCTTTATGATGGGTTTGTCCGGCCTGATCGAACAGGAAACTTGGGAATGTGCGTGGTCATTTCTGGTGGGCTGGACAACGGAAAATGGGATTGTCTGGGATCGTCGTCATACGCTACTTCTAAAATGTTACATTGTCATTGGTCAGTTTGTATGCACCGAATGTAAATTTGAAAATGTTGCCTGAGGCTTGATTTTTGGCATAAAAGACCATGCTCCGCTTACCGAAATTGTGCAGTCTCTGATGAACCACCCGTGTGTGCTTCGTAGATCTCTGTTCCTGGTTGCAGCCAATAAACTTTGGTCTTTGACGTCATCAAGAAGTATCCTGTGTCTCTGTTTGCCAAGACAGGGGAACTCGAAGGTTTCAGGCATTCTCCCTGACGCCGCTGGGTTCTAAAAACCCAGTCCTTCACTTCTAAGCAAAATCAGGGGGTTTTATACACTATTTCCTAACTTAATCTATCTAAAAAGTAACTAACATCACCAATTGGAATCTGATTGGACAAATTTGGGGTAGATGAGCACTTCCTCATCTTTACAGTATGTTTTTCACGATGAATCAGCAGAAAAATAAAGGGGCTTTGTTTAGGACAGTTTGTGGCCTAGGTGCTTCCTTCACTTGAAACATAGGGAAAAGTTCTCAGGCTCTGAGCATTACATCATCCATACTTGGCACCCATCCTAGGTTCCGGGGAAGGCGTCCTTGAACCTCCCATCTAAGCACAGTCAGCTCACTCGCGCTTGCAGGCTTAGGATGCACATGCGCAAACCAATACTCGCTCGCAGTGAATCAGAGTGACCATTTTCTGTATAGGCCTCACGAGCCACATTTTGGAACTATCGTAGAAACAAACACAAATTCATGTTAATTATGGTAATGAAACCCTTCTGTTTACCTCCCACCATTCTAATATTTCCCTATTAGTTGTTACCTAGCAAATAAGCCACATAATAAACTTTATACCTACATATCCAACGACTTTTTAGCACAAAACGTGTACAATAAGCACATTTAAATTGCGTTTGTTTATAATTAAGCTGTGCATTAGTTCACATCACAATAACAACACATATTAGCTAATTTTATGCCATCATGCAAGCAAGATTAGTATTCCCATATGTTCATGTATGCATATTACTCTAAGGTTGGTTATTCAAGTTCATCACACCATTAGTGAATGTTAATGTTATGGAACATTGATTTCGAGAGGGGTATACAAAATTTTGCTTTTACAGCCTCGCTCCATCAATTCCCTCATCTGGTGATCCTATCACCAAACATCTCTCAAAATTTTGGAAAATTTAGCAGAACATGTTTCAAGTTCTTCATATTAGTATAATCTATACTTTAGTATCCTTCTTCTTTATTTCTTTAAAAATCTTTTCTCTGACTTCTTCCATCTCTATTTCATTCTTTTCTCTTTCTCTTGCTTTTCTCTCTTGAATTGTCTTCTTTATTGTCTTTCTAAAAACTCTTCTAATTTTGCATATACAACATAGTCTTATCAGAAAAATCACTATTACTATAATTGTTACTGGAATTAGTATTTTACCTATTATTGAACTACCTATCTCCTGAAACCAATGCTTAATTGCTGTAAGACTTCTACCTAATTTCTCAAGAACACCGTCAACCTCCAGTGGTTCAATCTCTTTATGTAAATTTGTAATGTTTGTAATATACCTTTCAAAATTTTGGTTTTTATCTAGAATATAAGTACAGCAATGTTGCACTTTCAATATTCCACAGACTCCTCCCTCTTTTGCTAAAATTATATCGAGGGCAAGTCGATTTTGCATTACCATTGCTCTCATGGCAACCATTTCAGTATCAGCCATCAGGAAACCTCCTGCAGTATCTGTTGACAATCGATCAACTATCGTAGACAATTTTCGGATTCTATTTGCATTGAATGAAATTCCCACTGTTGGTATCAGTGCTCCAAAAACATCACCTATTATTTCTAATACACTCTCTCTTCTTTTTCTACTAAGAACTTTGCCTATCTCATGTTTACCATTAGTACCTCTCTCTACATGGAAATTTTTGGGAAAGACCAATCCCACATAACAAGTTCCATACCAATGGTCAGGTAACTTATAATAAGCTCTATTTCCACAAATAAAATAAACACCCGGGCAAACAGGATCTTTTCCTCCTTTAAATCCCCAACCCCCTATAATTCTATACGTTTTTTTACATTGACTTGCACCCACAAAATAATTGTCATACACAGTATTGTCTCTTCTTATACAAAATTTCCCTAACATTGGTATATCTATGTTTATAGCTACATTCACATTCTTATCATCCAGATTTTCATCATTAAATATCCAATACTTTGATTTTTCATGTTTTACTTTCTCACTTCTATTATAAGCAATTCTTCTCTCTTCAACCATATCTAGAAAAGTCTTCTAGTCAGTTCTCAATTTACATGCCAAATTATGTTTTAAAGCATACTCTTGAGTCAATTCTCTATTTCTAAAAAATATTCTCCCATAACTTTTCCAGGTCTCCTTTTGTTCAATGAATTATCAATTCTTGATTTAGCAAAAATCTCATCTACATTGGAATAATGGTATTCCAATTTTCCAACCTGATAAAACAAACTTGCAATAACACTACAGGTTACTCCATATGTAAGAGGAAGGTGATGATATGTCACACCTTCTGACACTAATGCAGGCAATTTTACACAAACATAGCAATCATCAACATTCATGGTTTTGATATACTCAAGCAATAGCTTTGAAAATGTGTTTTGTTAGAAATCACTGATAGACCTATCCTGATGCAACTCTGGTTTATACACATGAGTCTCATGAACTTCTACTTTCTCACTTGGCTTATTCAAACTCACACTTGATTTTAATTTTGTTAAATTATCCTGGTAAGGAATAACAATAGCTAAAATTATTCATAATATTATCAATAATCCCATACAGATGAAAGAACATCTACACCATTTTCTAAAAATAGAACACTTTGTTTTATGATTATTAGTAGGCATTTTCCCTAACACAATTTTCTTTGACCTTTTGTCACCTATAAATTCCACAATATTAGTTTACTCACAGAATTTTCTTCGACCTTGTGTCAATTTCTATTCTGATCTATATTATAAATTATTTCTCTAACAAGTTTTCTTCGACCTTGTGTCAACTCCGACCTCTTCTTTATTTACAATATCCGTCTCACAGGACTACAGGCTTTTACTTAATATCATATACTTTGAATAGCAATCAATTTTCTACTAAGCAGACTTCTTTTACTCCCTTTTCCCAATTGCTTTTGGGCAGTACAAGTTTTCTTGACTACTATTAACTTCAGCAATGGGTGGTAGGACTATATAAGTCCACTCAGGCGATTTGTATTTCTGATTTGGTCATCTTACTCTTTTTGGCCTTTGAACAACTTCTATTTTCTTTCCCAGTGTTTCTCTCTGGCTAGTGATCTCATTCACTTGCTCTTCTGTCTCTTTTGCTTTGTTCACAAGTTTGAATCTCAGTCCACCAGTTTCTTTAGGCCAATTATCTCCTTTACAGATTTTCTTAGTCTTTGGCTCTATCGTGTTATGCTCCACTCTCCAAGCTCTTTTCCTTGGGATTTTTCTTAATATAATTTCATCTGAACTGTCATCAGTTTCACTTTCCGTATCTTCAACTGTGTCATTGATGATGATCTTTACAATGTCTTTATCTTCATCAGATTCAGCTTTCTTTTCTGTTACTCTGTTAGGAACACCTTCATAACTGGTACTTGGAATCTCATCCTTTTCGTGAGTCACTTCCTTTTCCCCAGTTTCAGGTTTTCCGTTCCTGCCTTCAGAGTTTCCAGATTTCTCTTCAGCTTTTTCCACTTCAATGACCTTGTCTTCACTTGCTTTCGCGTCTGTACTAGTGTCTGTCTTTACCGATTCTCGACCTTCAAATTGATCTTCGGAATCTGGTATCTCCACAATCTCCCTTTCACCTTCACCTTCAGACGAAGAACTGGCTTCTGATACTTCCAGATGTCGGCGTTCCTGTCGATCTTCAGTATCTGGAGTCTCTTCTGAATCAACTTCAGAATCAGAGTCAGTTGTACTTTCACCATCCTATGGGTATTCAGGTGCAGGCACACGGATGGTGTGGCTGGCATGTACCCACCTCTTCAATCCAGCACACTTGACTGCAGTAGTACTGACCAAGATTACCTGTCGTGGCTTCTGCCACCGAGGTACCAAACAGTTTCTTCTGCGATGTACCTTCACTCAAACCCAGTCTCCAGGGACTAGATCATGAGCTGGATTTTTCTCTTTAGAATTTGACTCAGTTCCCACCTGGTGGAGCACAGAAGTTACCACATCAGACAGATTTTTGCAGTAGTCCAACATGATATCATCATTTATCGTTAGCAATTTGTCAACAGTTACATAAGCTTGTCTCATTACCCTGCATATCAAAATATCATGTGGACTTAGTCCAGTTTTCTTGTCAGGAATACTTCTTAATGTCATCAGGACAAGCGGCAAAGCATCTGGCCACTTAAGTCCTGTCGCCAAACACATCTTTGCAATTCTGTTTTTAATAGTTCCATTTACCTGCTCTACTACCCCTGAAGCCTCAGGTCTGTAAGCACAATGCAGCTTCTGGCGAATGTCCAGAGCTTCACAGATCATTTGCATCAACTCATTTTGAAAATGTGGTCCGCGGTCTGATTCAATGGACACTGGGAATACGAAACGCGGTATTATTTCTCGTAATAGCAATTTGGCAACAGTTATTCCATCATTCCTCCTTGTGGGGAATGCTTCAACCCATCGGGAGAACAAACAGATTATCAAAAGAACATATCCAAGCCAGTTGCATGGGGGCAATTCCACAAAATCCATTTGAACCCTTGTAAATGGACCACCCTCCCGTCCTATGGTTCCCAAACTCACAACGGTTCTTCTGTTTGGATTAAATTGTTGGCATATTGGACACCTTTGGCACAACCTTTCAGCAATCATCCTGAACTTGTGATTATACCAAGTTTGTCTGAAAAGACAAATCATGGCATCTCTTCCAATATGGGCTTGACCATGGTACATTCGAGCCATGTCTGAAATCATGCTATCGGACATTACTAGTCTTTCATCTTTGTAAACCCAAATTTCATCTTCTTCTCTGTCTACATCCTGCCTTTAGCCAAATATCTTTTTCTTCTGGTTCTGCCTCCTCTTGCATCTGTTTCACTTCCTGCCATGTCTCAACTACTGTGGTTAGCATCAAAGGACTCGGAACATGTTCTTTCAGTTTATCTCGATTGATTGAAATTTGATTTTTCGCACAATGCTTTGCAAAGGCATCCGCATAATTATTTCCTCTAGAAATATAATCCTCATTCTTTTTGTGAGCTGTACACTTTACTACAACTATTATTTCAGGAAGCCGAATTACATCAATCCGTGTCTTCACGAATTCAGCATTCCGAATGGGTGTTCCCGCAGAAGTTAAATAACCTCTTTGAGACCAGAGTTGTCCATAATCATGAACAACTCCATAACCATATTGACTATCAGTCACTATGGTTACTTTTCACCTCTTTTCCCAGTTCACATGCTCGTATCAAAGCAATCAACTCCGCTACTTGAGCAGAATGAATTCCTTTCAAATAAGATGCTTCCAACACTTCTGCTACTGTACAAATGGCATAAGGAGCACTCAAAATGCCACTCTCTGTTCTTAGACACAATCCATCTACAAACATCACATAATCTGATTCAGGTAATGGTTCATCCTTAATATCTGGCCTGGGTTTTGTGCAATACTCAAGAACATCCAGACATTTATGATCAAGCTCACCTTTCTCTTCCACTTCAATAGTGTCAGGTAATAATGTAGAAGGATTAACATTCACACAACTGGCAATAGTCACATTTTCAGCTCCCAAAATTATTTTTTCATAACGGGTCATTCTGCTGTTGGTCATATATTGTGTTTTTTCTCTTGTGAGGAGAATCTCCACTGAATGAGGTACATACACCCTCACAGGAAATCCCATCACAATTCCCTCACTTTGCTCCAGACTTACACTGGTTGCTGCTACTGCTTTCAGACATCCTGGCAAAGCCTATGCAACAGGGTCCAAAACAGCTGAGAAATACACAATTGGTTTTCTCAATTTTCCATTTCTCTGAATGAATACTGACAATTCACATCCTTCTCGCTCACTGCAGTACAGTTCAAACTCTTTTTCATAATCAGGCATTCCCAATGCTGGTGCTTCACACAATTTTGTTTTCAGCTGCTCAAATGCTTCCATTTCAGTTTTAGTCAAAACTATTGGGTCTCTGATGTCTGCTTTTGTCAATCTCTGTAATGGTTGTGCAATCAATCAAAATCCACTACTCCACTGTCTACAATAACCTACCATTCCCAGGAACATTCTCACTTGTCTTTGAGTTTTGGGTGGTTGCATTCCTTTTATCATTCTGATTCTTTCTATCGTGACTTGTCTGATTCCTTTTGCAATCTTATGGCCAATATATTGTACTTTTTTCGGACAAAACTGCAATTTGGATGGAGACACTTTATGTCCCTCTTCTGCCAAATCATTCAACAACGCTACTGTGTCAGTTACACATGCATCTTTTGTTTTTGATGCAATCAAAAGATCATCTATGTATTGTACTAATACAGACTCTCCAGGCATGTTCAAACTTTCTAATGATTTCTTTAGCAACTGGTTAAAAATCAATGGACTCTCAGTGTACCCTTGTGGAATTCTACACCATGCTAGAATACGATTCTGGAATCGGAACGCAAAAATTGTCTGACTTTCTGAGTGTAATGGGACAGTAAAGAACGCATTGCATAGGTCAATCACTGTGTACCATTCTGCATCATGAGGAATTTGGTACAAAATCGCTGCTGGATTCGGAACAATTGGGCAACATGGGACAACAATTTTATTAACCTTTCTAAGGTCCTGAAAAATTCTAAATGTTCCGTTTGGCTTTTTCAATCCCATGATCGGTGAATTACAAGGGCTGCTTTCTATTTCTCTAAGAATTCCTTGCTCAATCATTTTATCAATCACCGGAGTGATTCCCTCAATTATTTCTGCAGTCATCTTATACTAAGGTATATTTGGGTAACTTGCACCTTCTTGTACTGTAACTTTTACAGGATCAACACCTGTCATCAATCCTATATCTTGTTCAGTAAAATCCCATACTTCCTCTTTCACTATTCTTTCATTTCAACAGGAATCTTTTCTCGATCAAAAACAGGAAATAACTTGCTCTGCTCTGCCTGAATCATGAGCATTGTCATTTTGTACAGACTGTCTTCATCTGGGGTTTGCAATTCTATGCCATCTGGTGAGCAATATATGGCACAATTCATTTTACACAGTATATCCCTACCTAACAAATTAACAGGACTATTGTCACACACCACAAATCAATGCATATCCTTGTAACTTCCAATTTCTACTTCAACTGGTTCTGTTAAAGGGGTTTGTATCTGTCTATTTGCTACACCTACAACTTGGATGCTCTCTCCCGAGAGAGGAAGATTTTGAATTTCCACTGATCTTACAGTAGAACGGGTAGCACCAGTGTCCACTAGGAAAGTTATTTCTACATCATTCACCTTTCCGTTTACAAATGGACCAGACTGATCTACCTCAAGAGTGGCTCCAAGCACACACGCTTCTCCCTCTCTCAGGCACAGTCATAAACTTTCATCCAACTCACTGCCACCTTCTTCTTGTAACCAATACTGAGGACATGCATTCACTCTTTGCGGTCTTTTTACCTGTTCACCTCAGCTGAATCCTGTCTCTGCACTGTATCTCTGCTGGTTTACACTGTTTGGCAGTGGCAGTTGTGGCACCTGACTTTGCTGATTTGCTATCTGCTGCTGTTGTGGATTTACCTCAAACTGCACCTGCGAATTCCATGAATTATTTTCTGCATTAACTCTTGGCGGACATTTACACTCTTTCTTCCAG
Organism: Lissotriton vulgaris; assembly: GCF_964263255.1. Taxonomy (NCBI): domain Eukaryota; kingdom Metazoa; phylum Chordata; class Amphibia; order Caudata; family Salamandridae; genus Lissotriton; species Lissotriton vulgaris. The sequence goes on from NW_028242403.1 coordinate 230,765, forward strand.
TGCCCTAACTTGCCGCAATTAAAACAAGGATGCTTCTTCTTTAGTTCATCTATGTTTCCCACTAACTTTGGTTTACCATTAAAATTTCCTTGATTCCCTGCATTTTTACTTTCCATTTGCGCCACTTGCTGTTCCGCTACCTTTACCTGTGCCCACATGGCTTTCTCTTTCAGCTTTTTCTGTTTTGCATCAATCTCTTCACTGCAATATTTTGCTTTTCTCAAAACATCATCCACAGTACCTGACTGCCAACCTATCATGTTGTGTCGAATCATATCCCCAAACTCTGGTCTTTATCCATACACAAATCTGTATATAAAGTGGCTCAAATCCTTCTCATTTAATTTTTCATAACCACTATACTGTTTAAAAACTAACAGCAATCTTTCATAAAATGAATGTACGGATTCGTTTGGCTCCTGTGTGGTCCTGTCTATTTTTACCCAATCAGTTTCTTTTGGAGGTATTTTATTTTTCATCCATACTATTACTTGTTCATATTTCCGCATTACATCTGGTGACGGAGCTCCTGTGACTTTGTCTCTGGCAAATTCTTCCCTTGGCCAATCTTTAGCTATTTTACATTCTGTCCATAAATCTGCTGCCACTACTATGTCCAACAATCCATCTAAATCAATCCATAGAACTTTTGATACTTTCACAAATCTGTCTACTTGTCGATACCATTCTACCGGTTTCTCTCAATCTTGGGAAATCATTAGTAAATGACAATATATCCTGTCTGCTCCAAGGAACATGTACATATCCTCCTCCAGATATCTCATAGGAAACTCAGTTGATACTGCCTCCTTTTCCCTGACCGGAAAAGCTAATGTGGATTTGTCACTATTCTCTTCCTTCTTCCTTGCCCACTTAAATCTCCATTTATTTACATCTCCCCATCTTCGCAACAGCACAATTAGCTCTTTTATTTGCAACAACCTTCCTGCAGTATTCATATTCTCAATGTCTCTTTCTGCAAAATCCACTGTATGATTTCTGTAATGATTTGAATTTTGAAAATTCCACTCCCAATTCACTTGCTAATTCCTCCAATTGAGCTTGTAGCTTTCCATGTAATACTTTTACACATAAACATAAGTTCATCATCCTGATACGTTTTTAGTCTATCTGTACCAATTGTTCCAATAATTAATTCTTCCATATCCACTTTTAGTTTTGCTACATCCAATATTTTTGGTTCATTCTCTTTTCATTTCAAAGTCTTAATCCAGTCACTCAACTCCCTATCTGATGGTCCTACAGGAGTTTGTATTAAATCTATTTTATCTAGACATTTCTCTGGTATTGCAGTCAGATTCTGCACCAATTGGGTATTTGTACAATGAACTTTGGTTAAAAGTCAATTCAGGTGGATTCACTTTAACAATTCGCTTTATTGCTAACAAATCAGGATAAATATTTTCTCTTACTTTTTGCAAAACTTGTTGTAACGGGATTGTCAAGCTTGGCTCTTTTATTTTCTGATTTTTAAATACCGGTATTACCGGCCCTATCGTTACAGGGACAGTCACTGCTTCCATGTTTTTAGTAAGGTTCTGAATTAGTTCATGTGTAGAACGTTCATAATCAGAAATATATGGTTGCACATCATTTCGATTTTCACTACTTTGCACACTTCTGTGTGAATCATTCCTTGATACAGGAGTACCTGTAATTCTAGCTTCCACAACAGGTGTATTTGGAATATATCTAACCTCTACTCTGTCTGGCACATCTTTTAAACTTGAATATGGTCTTGGGGTTTCATTATTTCTTTCATCTATTACCGGAGCATTTGGAGTAGTCCATAAAGAACTTGGCTGATATGGTGGCGGTCTCCTATTTAATATTTGTTCTAATACAACATCTTCTGATTCACTATCACCATAACTTTGGTTCGCTGTTTCTATATTCTTGTTCTTTTCTGTACATTTCCGACCCTCATATTCATCCACTAACCTAACTGGATACATACCATCAAACATAATACTGTCTCTCCATCTACGCATTCTGCTTTCATGGGTTTCACCCCATAAATTTTGACCTCTACCTCTCGGTCTGATATGTCTACATAGCCTTTCATTCTCTTGCTCATGCATCTCGTCTTCCCATTCAACTAAAGCCTCAAATTGTGTCGGTCTAGGTCTCGGCTCAAGCTTCATCATTTTGTCTCTCAAATTTCTCGAAACCGCCGAATCAAGCGATCCTTCTTTCGGAAAAGCTAACACACAATCATCCTGAGTGTACCTTGCCCAGTTCTCTAACCAAACACATGTATGGTAACCATATTTTCATAACATGTAAGAAGCGGGCGTTTTCGGCGGAGGAAGTAGTTTTCCCTCTCTAGTCACAATTTATTTGTCTTTTGAAAATACACTCTTTCATTTCTTAAACCATGAAGATTTCTTCTTCTCCTCATTGTAATAATAAGACATTTCTCCCATAACTCTCTGTCTTACAAAAGATCGCGCACTTCCCTGTTTGCTGTTCCGTACACCAACCTTTCACAGTGTGGTTTACACTAACGCACCAATTAGAACAAGATACATCTTTTAGTGCTTAACCAATCACTTTGCTGCTTTTTCGGAATGAACCTATCAGCTCCTACTCTGTCTTGGTCACGTGGACCAATCCCAGCGGACACTTTTGACCTCACCAGCGCTCCGGCTTCTGCAGCGCCGACTGACCCCTCCTTTACAGGGTTTTTTCAAGAAGCTGTATTTACAAGATATTTTACAAAAATCAGTTAGTAACCTACTGAAAACAATACCATTTGCCTGTTTTGCTAATAAAGTGATCGAATTTTCCAGTCACACAAGTATTCTGTAACCGGAGTAGACAACGCTTATCTCCTCAGAATTTTTAGACTCGCCGATAAAGCAACACTACTGGCCTTACCCTTCTATCAGGCAATAACGAACTCGTTTCTCTAGGAAAGCACATACAGAGATCTTTTTCACCTCCTTAGAGACAATCCCAGAGTTTCACTTGAACGCGTATTGACAATCCCAGAGTTTCACTTGAACGCGTATTGCAATTACATTTACACACGTTCATACAGAAAACCCTATTCTTATATACATGAACTCTGTATCGCCAGTAGGCAGGGCTTCCATCTAACCCACCACAGAATTCCTCTATTGTTAGTAAAGTAGACGCCACTCCTTTACCCTTCTATCAAGCTCGGGTAGAGTCCTACTACTCTCCTCAGCGATAAGTTTTAGTCAGGATACGCAATGATCCCTATACTTCAAAGCCAAGATTTCATAGACTGTCCTCACTATACATTTATCCTTTCAAACCTAATGTCCCTAAACAGTGATATACGACGATACCACCGCAGTATATGACAATACTACTTCTTTGAAACAGACTAATGCACTGTGCGACTTTACTTGCCACACTTTCTCTGCCTGCAGACAGAGGCACTAGCTTCACACAAAACTTGGAAGGTTTTCTGAACTACATTTAACGTAATACGAACTCAACAGATGTTAGTTCATAAATCTGTACATTTTAAACTCTATATAGTGCTTTATACATAATCCTAGCTAATTTCCTTAGCAACCACTACTCTGCTACCAAGTAATAACTGCTACAGCAGGACTCCAAAAATATATTCTAAATCACCACGGCCAATTCTCAGAAACACACATACATTCAACAGTGGGGCCCATTACACTGCACACTTACTCTGTTCATTTAATTCGGCTTTACAGATTTGACCAACGAACCAGGAGTCCTACTATAACATTGGCGGAGTGTCTATACCTATTTAACTATTTTATTTACACCTGCAATATAAAGTAATTTACCTTGGCTTTATTTTAAACACAATTTTATTCAGACACACCACCATAATGACAATGGATCTGCTAGAACGAAAACTAGGCGTAGGAAAAACCAAAGACCAGCTTTTACTTCTCCATTTATCTAATTTTTATTCAAAGCAAACTTTTAGTATGTCCGACATTTAGGCATTTCTTTATTTCTTCATTCAATGAGAATCTTTTACTTTATTTTCAAAATGATCATTTATTTTAAAGCTCAGAAATAGACATTTATTTTAAAGTTCAGTAAAAGTTTAGCGAAGAACAGATAGTTCCAAATTCATTCTCTCCTAACATCCCTCGCTAACACCCTCATCTTTCCTAACAGACCTGCAAAGAAAAATAACAGTTAGTAAGCAAAGTCTTACATCCAGAAATCGATCTTCAGTCCGGCAACATCTCCAGAGCAAATCGAAAGAGCGACCCCTTCTAAGCAAAATCAGGGGTTTTTATACACTATTTCCTAACTTCATCTATCTAAAAAGAAACTAACATCACCAATTCGAATTCTGATTGGACAAATTTGGGATAGATGAGCACTTCCTCATCATTACAGTATGTTTTTCACGATGGAGCAGCAGAAAAATAAAGGGGCTTTGTTTAGGACAGTTTGTGGCTTAGGCGCTTCCTTCACTTGAAACATAGGGTAAGTTCTCCGGCTCTGAGCATTACATCGTCCATGCTTGGCACCCATCCTAGGTTCCGGGGCAAGGCGTCCTTGAACCTCCCATCCAAGCACAGTCAGCTCACTCGCGCTTGCAGGCTTAGGATGCACATGCGCAAACCAATACTCGCTCGCAGTGAATCAGAGTGGCCATTTTCTGTATAGACCTCACAAGCCACATTTTGGAACTATCATAGAAACAAACACAAATTCATGTTAATTATAGTAATGAAACCCTTCTGTTTACCTCCCACCATTCTAATATTTCCCTATTAGATGTTACCTAGCAAATAAGCCACATAAATGTGCTTTATACTTACATATCCAACAACTTTTTAGCACAAAACGTGTACAATAAGCACATTTAAATTGCGTTTGTTTATAATTAAGCTGTGCATTAGTTCACATCACAATAACAACACATATTAGCTAATTTTATGGCATCATGCAAGCAAGATTAGTATTCCCATATGTTCATGTATGCATATTACTCTAAGGTTGGTTATTCAAGCACATCACACCATTAGTGAATGTTAATGTTATGGAACATTGATTTCGATAGGGGTATACAAAAGTTTGCTTTTACCACCTCGCTCCATCAGTATCTCCTATCAGTTCTTTTGAATGTAGAGGATGTATAGTATAATATTCATAAATTTCTTCTTTTCTTGAAATGTCCACTTTTTCTATTTGTCCACTTGAAATATGTGTTTCATCTTCCAAAGTCATTTCTTTTTCTTCTACATTTACAATTTTATGGTAAATATTGTTTTTCACCAGATATAATGTAGCCTTTTGGACTTTTGTGACATGTACTAACTCTTGCCATATTTTCCAACTCTATATGGGTACACCTTAACAAGAATGACTCCAGGTTCAGTATCCTCTGTTTCTACACCAAGTTTAAAAAAATTACTAAAATCTAAAGGTAGATACACAACTCTTATTTTTAAACCTCTTTGTAGATCTGTTGGAGGCAGCTTACCTGTTTTTAGGCTGCATACAAATTATAGCCTGAAAAGGATGGGCTCATATGTATGTATATCTGTAAGTTTAGGAGGTATAGCAACTAATTCTAAGATATTATGGACAGCTTTAACTGGCATTTTGTTTTCTTCTAATGTATTGTAACAATATTTAGAAATACATTGTACAGTACGTAACTCAAAACGACCTACCACAAACAGATAAGCAGCAAATTCTTTCTATTTATCATTGTTTTCCTTTTCACTTTTTAAAAACACATCTACATTCCTAGTTTGAATTTTATAATGAGTACGTCGAGAACAAAAATAAACATAGTCGGTATTTTCACCAGAAACTACTTTAAAGTTTGGTATTTCTTTTTTAAATTTCAAATCAGTACTATCTTCCATTTCTTATTCAACACGTACACCTAACATACTCTTATTTTCTGTACACTCCTCTTGACTAGCAAAGAAACGTAACTCTATATCATCACAAACTTGTTTTACATCCAATACTGAACTATGCAAAAGAGCTGTACTAATTTAATTTAGACATATTGCAGGAGTTTTCACGTAGTATAATCTTCCAAATAACTTTTTCATTTCGGAATGATGTACTGCTAACATTATTAAATGATGAAAACGACATTGACACACTTTCCAAGAAAGACAAGCCAGAGAATGACCTTGCAACCCTGTATTTTTTCTCACTGGAAGGATCTAGTTCTTGTAATATCTTAATCTTCTGTTTCATAGTTTTTTTCTATATTGTCTTAGGAAATGCAGTAAAATATCAATAAACTGTTGAAATATACTACAAATACTACTACAATCCCATGTAAACACTGGAGCATGGGTATGTCTCCCTTGAAGTTCTTCAGCTATTAATTTTTCAACATTTCTAGGAACTATCTTCTCTTTTTCAATTGGAGAGACATTTTTCACTTCATAAGAACGACCACAGGTATCAACTGCATGCATTAATCTATTTTGTTGAAAAAAACAAAATATTGTATCATAAAGCGTCCATGAGGTGTGCTACACTGAGTTAGTGGTCCTGAAGCACTCAGTGTGTGTGCACCCTGCGATGATGCTATAATTGATATCAAAAAGTTTTTGAAGCAAGGATACTAAAAGGATATTATGTAGGTTTTAGGGACGTTATTGTTAGTTGGCTACTCCACTCTGTAATTACTGACTGAAAATGCAATTTTATTTGTGAGCCCTGATGACTGCAGTGTAGACAGGAGGCAGCGGTGAGCAAGGGTGCACAGCCACGTGAAGTAGAGCTGCACAGTATTGACAATTCAGCTTGTGTGCAACCAGCAATGATAAGTGGTTTACTGAGTTAGTGGCACTTGAAGCAACCAACGTATGGGCTCCTTGTGATGATGCATGGTCCAGGCGCACTGCACTGGGAGCAATGTCTTGTGTCTATTCAATTCTGCCTTAATAAGGCCACGTGGCGATGACTTATGGTGCACTGAGTTAGTAGTACCTTTGGCACTCAGCGTGTACGCACCCTGCGATGATGCGTGGCTGGGGGGGGCCGCACTTGGAGCAATGTCTTTTGTCTATTGAATTCTACCTCAATGAGTTCACGTGGCGATGACTTATGGTACACTGAGTTAGTAGTACCTTTAGCACTCAGTGTGTACGTACCCAGCGGTGATGCGGGGTCCGGGGAGGCGGCTCTCAGAGCAATGTCTTGTGTCTATTGAATTCTGCCGTAATAAGACCGTGTGGCGATGACTTATGGTGCACTGAGTAGTACCTTTGGCGCTTAGGGCCAGATGTCGGTCGCCAATTACCGTCCGGTAACGGCCGATTTCAGCCGTTACGACCGGTATTTGGGATTTGGCATGTAGGGGGCATTTTATTTACAGAATCAGTATATTTACCGATTCGGTAAATTTACAGAATCGGTAAAATACTGAATCGGTAAATTTACTGATTCTGTAAATCAAGATGTAGGTGGCACTGTAATCAGTGCCACAGGCCCTTAAGAGTCGGTATTTTACCACACAAGTGGTAAAATACCGAATTCAGGTGTGCATGCACATCTGTGCATGCACACCTGTGAATGTGACACACAGACATGCCCTTACGGCATGTATGTGTGCCACATGTCACACAAGCCTGTACTTGGGGTGCTAGAGGGTGTCAAAGTGACACCCCCTGCACCCTTGCATGATTCGGTATTTACCGATTCGGTAAATACCGAATCGGTATTTCCCATTGATTCCTATGGGCTTCAAGGCCCACAGGAATCAATAGGAAATACCGATTCGGTATTTACCGAATCGGTAAATACCGAATCTCACAGATTCGGTAATTCTAAAATAAGAATTACCTACATCTGCCCCCTTCCTATTTACCTACTCGGTAAAATTCGGTATTTAAGAGTAGGTAAATAGGAATTACCGACATCTAGCCCTTAGTGTGTACAAACCCTGCAATGATGGGTGGTCCCGGGGGGGCCACACTCAGAGCAATGTCTTGTGTCTATTGAATTCTGCCTTAATAAGGCCACATGAAGATGACTTATGATGCACTGAGTTAATAGTACCTTTGGCGCTCAGCGTGTACGTACCCAGCGGTGATGCGTGGTCCGGGGAGGCGGCACTCAGAGCAATGTCTTGTGTCTATTGAATTCTGCCTTAATAAGGCCATGTGGTGATGACTTATAGTGCACTGAGTTAGTAGTACCTTTGGAGCTCAGCATGTACGTACTCTGCGATGATGCGTGGTCCGGGGGTGCCGCACTCGGAGCAATGTTTTTTGTCTATTGAATTCTGCCTTAATAAGGCCATGTGGTGATGACTTATGGTGCAGTGAGTTAGTAGCAGCTGAAGCACTCAGCGTGTGTGCACTCTGCAATGATGCGTGGTCCTGGGGGGCCGCACTGTGAGCAATGTGTCTTGCGTACTGGACTGCGTCATCTGCAATCGCTACTCCATCTGAATTGTGAGGCCTGATGTCCACAGTGTAGATCGAAGTCAGTAGTCTGTACAGACATAACTCTGCAGTGCTGTGCCGCTGGGTTCGCAGGGGGCCTATGTCGAGGAGGCCTGCTGTCGTGGCGGCAGCCACATGGCAGGGTAAAGCCTGCTGCTGTGGCAGATTCGTTGGCCTTCACACAAGTGAACCATGCCCAGAGCCCCGGCTTATTTATTCATACTCCTACACTGGAGTGGTGTACGTTGGACCAGCCCACTGCGCTTTGCTTCCAGGGGGGGACAACACAGCTACATGACCGAGATCTTCCCCACTACCTGAAGTAACATAGTAGCGTCTATTGTCAACAACACTACAAGCACCAGCAGTATATGTCCACATGGAAAGGTCTGTGCTCTGCATAGTGAAGTCTGTTTAAACCTACAGCATTCCCTGATGATTCAGCTACGGTTGCTTTCATTCTATCATATTTAGGCGGTAATGAAGCCTTATGGTCAGTACCTATTGTAGAACGAAATGATGCTATCCTTTATGATCTAAGAAGGTTTGATAACACCATTAAAAAGTTATTTGCCAAACATGTATTCGTTCAATCAGTGGACCATGAATTACTTAATTTAAAACAAGGTTCTTCCGATTTATTGCATTACATTTCAGAATTTAATCGGTTAGTGATTGAAGCAAATTGGCCAGAAGAAAAAAGTATCTCTTTTCTATTGAGGTCTGAAAGACGATTTGAAAGACATGGTGACACAAATCTTAGATCCCCCAACTGATATTGAAGAATTCATAGATCTCGTAGTGAAATTAAACCATTGCCTATCAGAACATAAAGGTGAGAAAGATAGATATGAACATAAAATGTTCCAATTTAAAGAAAACACAATATCAAAACTGAATCAGGAAACAAAAATGATATGTAGGAATGAATGAAAATAGAAACCATTAGGGGACCATTATCAAAAGAAGAAAAGGATAAACGTAGGAAATTAAACCAATGTTTATATTGGGGAAAGAATGGACATTTTGTAAAGGAATGTCCCAGTCCGCCTACAAAACCAAGAACAAAAACAAATGATCTAGCTCTAACACAGCAGCTGGAAAATAAGATTGCTCGAGAAACAACAAGGTCAGTTTCCTGAGTAAACAGTCTAGTTTGGCCTCCATCACTCCAGCACATTTGTTATGTCATCTTAGTATCCGAGTCTTTTACAATCTCAGGAAGATAAGACCAGATCGTGGTTCATTGACGCTTTAATTGATTCCGGGGCCTCAGGCAATTTTATAGATACGCAGTTAGTAAATGATTTAGGTCTACAAAGTTTACTAAAAGAGACCCCAGAAATTGTTACGGCTGTAGATGGGAAATAATTAACTTCAGGGCCCATAAGACATCAAGCTGAGACTCTTACCTTGACTTATTCTACAAAACATACCGAAGACATCTTCTTTGACATCATTGACGCTCCTCAATTTTGCTTGATTTTAGGAATCCCTTGGTTGGTTCCACATAACCCTTACATTGATTGATCTCAAAAGGCTGTTTTATTTAAGTCAGACTATTGTGTTTCTAATTGTTTATTACATCAAGTGTCAGAACATCTGGTTCATGGGTATGACTTTCATAAAGATTCAAAAAACATACTATTATTGAAAGGAGTCACTAAAGGGTATGATGATCTCTTAGATGTGTTCGATAAAAAAAAGCAAATACCCTACCGCCATATAGGGACTTTGACTGTCGTATTCACTTGACTCCAGGAGCAACCTTACCATGTAGTCGTATATACGCCCTGCCAGAAACTGAGAATGAATATTTATGCAACTATTTATATGAATACCTAGCCAACAGTTTCATTTGACATTGCAAGTCCCCGGTTTCTTCGCCCCTATTCTTAAACCGAAGAAAGGGGTGAATTACGCGTGTGTATAAACTACAGCGCACTTAATAATATGACCATAAAAAGTCAGTATCCTTTGCCTTTAATACCCACACTATTAGACCAAATTAAGGAAGCAGCTGTTTATACAAAACTGGACTTGCATGGAGCATACCATTTCGTACGAGTTTGTGAGGGCAATGAATGGAAGACGGTTTTCTGTACTAAATTTGGCCTTTTGACTTTGTAATGCTCCAGCAGTATTCCAGTTTTTTATAAATGAGGTATTGAGAGACTTCCTAGATATATGTTGTGTGGTATATATCGATAACATATTGATTTATTCAAAGAACATGAAAGATCATGTAAAACAAGTAAGCGCCATTCTTCAACAACTTTTGAAAAATTTATTATATGTTAAATTGGAAAAAAGTATATTTCATGTAAACAAAGTTGATTTTTTGGGATACATATTACGTCCATTAGGAATTGAATGGACCCAAAGAAAATTCAAGCAATAGGCACCTGGCTAAGTCCCTCGTCAGTGAAACAAATCCAAAGTTTTTTGGGATTTGCTAACTTTTATAGACGTTTTATTAACAATGTTCCTCAGATTATCACTCCAATTACCAGATTGTTACGAAAAAATACAAAATTTGAATTGAATGATGAAGCTGACCAAGTCTTTCCAATTTTTGAAAGCACAATTTACTTTAGCCCCTATCTTGAAGCCTCCAGATCCAACTCAACCTTTTATAGTTGAAGCAGATGCCTCACAATATGCTATAGGAGGAATCCTATCTCAAAAGCACAAAACACAGGTCAAATGCATCGAATAACGTATTATTAAAAATTTGTCTCCCGCCGAACAAAATTTCTGACAGAGAGTTATTGGTGGGAAAAGTTGTTTTTGAAGAGTGGCAACAATACTTGTTGGGTACTCGACACCCTATAACTATTTATACGGATCATCGTAATTTACAATCATTAAGATCAGCCAAAGCATTGTCTGCCCGAAATTCGTTGGACATTGTTTTTTAATGATTATAACTTCATCATCACTTTTAGACCCGGTACAGAAAATAATAAAGCGGATGCTTTATCACGCATTGGGATGAATGATGACACAAATTTACAACAAGAAAAACCACAAACAATATAACCATCCCAATGTTTTCAGGTGGGTGTTCTTAACACAGATGTAATAATGGACATTAAAACTGAAATAAGGACAAATACAAAACAAGAATGGCAAGAAATGTACCCTCTTTTGCAATAGAGAGAAGATCTGTTATATATGAATGAACAACATTTTGTACCATCACCTTGTTTGTAAAATCGAATTATGCAAGCCTATCATGATACTCCTCTATCTGCACATTCTGGAGTTACTAAAATGTATCAGTTGATCAAAAGAATGTTCTGGTGGCCTTCCATGTTTAATGATATCCAGAAATACGTGGAAACGTGTGCCTTTTGTACTCAAAATAAGTTAATCCATCACCCTCCCAGTGGGTTACTACAACCTTTACCTCCTCAACCCTGGCATACTGTGTCTCTTGATTTTATCATAGAATTGCCCTGTGCTAAGTCTGGGTACACCACAATTTTGACAGTTACACATCACTTCTTTAGAATGGCCCATTTCATTCCTTTAAAGAAATTGCCTACTGCATTGGAATTAACTCCCATTTTTGTGAAAGAAATCATTCAAATACTTGGAATTCCATCTGCAGTAATTTCTGCTAGGGGTTCTCAATTCATTTCTCATTTTTGGCAACATCTGGGAAAATTGTTAAACATGGAAGCGCGCACATTGTCCAGCTACCATCCACAAATGGAAGGTTTAACAGAACGCACTGACCAAACAATTGAGCAATATTTACGGTGTATGTTGTCCACTTGTGATGAAGAATGGTCAGACATTTTATGGGCTATGGAATTCACTTATAACAACATGGATCATTATTCCATAGGTATGTCTCCTTTTTTTTGTTTGTATGGGTTTCATCCTAAAACCATGATTAGTCAAAATAAGTCTCCTTTGATAATTCCTTCTGTGAACGACTTTGTACATAAGTTGGTATCTGTTCAACAATTAGCACAATTTCACCTGGCACAAGTAAAAGAAACTCAAAAGAAGGCTGCAGATATACATCGCATGTTACAGACACCATATTCCATAGGAGACAAAGTATGGTTAGCCACCAAACATTTACATATCAAGAGTAGTAAAAAACTTAGTCCACACTTCATTGGACCTTTTGAGGTTGAAAAGATAGTTAACCCTGTCTTTGTAAGATTAACACTTCCCTCTAAATATTGTTTTCATTCAGTGTTCCATGTTTCTTTATTAAAACCATTCCATCCATTAACACAAATTACTAAGCCTCCTTCCGCAATAGATATTGATGAAGTCCCAGAATTTGAGGTAAAATCAGTACTTGATTCAAAAAGAATTCATGGTAAATTATATTATCTAGTGGATTGGAAGGGGTACAGTGCTGAAGAACGCTCATGGGAACCACTTGCCAATTTACAAAATGCTCCAAAACTGGTAAACGTTTTTCATCTCAGGTACCCTGATAAACCAAAACCGATACCAGTGGCTTTAGGGGGTACTGTCTTTCTGCATGCCTATAAGCATAAAACACTTATACTACTCGATACAGAGTAGATGATTCCCAAATTAAAACCCACCCCTATCCTGTGCATCTTGCACTCCGAAGTATGTATGCCTATCTATCATGTTTTGTATTGTAAGACTTTCTATGGATTTGGTGATTCAGTACATAATTTGCTTGTGTCAATGCTTGTTGGTTTGAGAATGTAACGCAAGTTTCGTTTGTCAAAGTTTGCTGAGTAGTGTTTCTCTGTCAAAGTTCATTGAAGGACAATCAAGCGAGCAAAAGAATAGGAAAACCGCTTGAAAATGCTTCATTTTCAAAGAGAAACTTAGAAAAGCCTCATGTGCTTACAAGCCCATTACCTTAAATGAAGGAAAGACTGGACTCAGCTGCACGATTGCATAACGTAAGAACACGCGCAACGTAGCGGCCGTATTGGGTGCCGTTCAGGTGTGGCATGACTTTAAAATGCTACACCGACTTCCAGCAGGCGCTTAGCCTTCCACTTGCTTCCGTGAGAAGATTGACTTACCTGAAGAAGGTTTGCCGGTTTTCAGAAGACTTCGGCAACGGTGAACAACATTTGGAACCCTGCAAAAAAGAAAGAAGAAAGATAAGTAAACACTTTGCTTTATTATTTAAAAGGCGCCCATCGCAAGACAGTAGTGGGGATCAGCACGCATTAATCAAAGAAAGTGCAGAAAAGGAATCTACAAGAAAACAAACTTTACAGTTAAAAGATTTATTGGTGATAATATTGCTCAATATTATTTTTTGTGCTGCTTAATTTCTATTTCCTCTGAAGTACAGATTTGCGTGATAAATCATTCGGCAAGAAAAAACTTAGTAAGTATTAGATGGTCGACTACAGAACTTAGCCAGCGTCTGCATCCGGCCCTCCTCCCTGATTTCCTTTTCAGTGGCCATAGTGTCTTTATATCAATCACTTTGCCCGATTGTTGTGGAGGGTAGCGAGGGCGACCGTTCCTTACTTCCGATCATGAGGGTGGAGTCAGGGGTTAGCGGGCTAGTCTATTTAATGCCATGAAGTTCTCGACGCGCAGCGGAAGCGCGTTACAATGAGGTTGGTTTTGTGCTAGCTGCTTATCTATTGCTAGTGTTTTAAAAGAAGTACGGTTCTACCTTTTGCTGTTGCCTTCAATTGAATGTGCATTTATTTTTACTAAAACTCTACTCTTTATCGTCCTACCTCGTACCTTCATCTCTCCCCCTCCTACACCACGGGCTTTGCCCGATTGTTGTGGAGGGTAGCGAGGGCGACCGTTCCTCACTTCCGATCATGAGGGTGGAGTCAGGGGTTAGCGAGCTAGTCTATTTAATGCCATGAAGTTCTCGACGCGCAGCGGAAGCGCTTTACAATGAGGTTGGTTTCGTGCTAGCTGCTTATCTATTGCTAGTATTTTAAAAGGAGTACGGTTCTAACTTTTACTGTTGCCTTCAATTGAATGTGGGTTTATTTTTACTAAAACTCTACTCTTTATCGTCCTACCTCGTACCTTCATCTCTCCCCTTCCTACCCCGGTCCACCACAGGCTTTGCCCGATTGTTGTGGAGGGTAGCGAGGGCACCATTCCTCACTTCCAGTAATGGGGTGGAGTCAGGGGTTAGCGGACTAGTCTATTTAATGCCAGGAAGTTCTCGACGTGCGGCAGATGCGCGTTACCATGAGGTTGGTTTCGCGCTAGCTGCTTATCTATTGCTAGTGATCTAAAAGAAGTACGGTTCTACCTTTTGCTGTTGCCTTCAATTGAATGTGCATTTATTTTTACTAAAACTCTACTCTTTATCGTCCTACCTCGTACCTTCATCTCTCCCCCTCCTACCCCGGTACACCACGGGCTTTGCACGATTGTTGTGGAGGGTAGCGAGGGTGACCGTTCCTCACTTCCGGTCACGAGGGTGGAGTCAGGGGTTAGCGGACTAGTCTATTTAATGCCATGAAGTTCACGACGCGCAGCGGACGCGGGCAGCGGGCATCGGGCGTGCTGCTGGCGCGCCAAAGGTAAGCCTGTCTGCGCCCATCCGCGCCTGTCCCCCGACCAGCGCCAGCAATGCTGCTGGTTGCCTCTCCACTACTCAACGTTGTTGGTCTAGGTCTCAGCTGTTCAGGTTGAGAAACGGGGCCTGCACCCCTGCAGTACAATGCAGTCTCCCTTGGCCAGAAGTGCAGCATTTTAGATGCAAGTATTACGCATTTACCTTGGAACATTTTGGCAAATGTCCTATCGCGTAGGTTAGGCATCCCAGGTCATCTAGTCACCCTGTGACCTTCAAGGTTGGCATGCTTAACTGTCGCCCCCCCCCCTTCATGCCAGTGACATCTGGCTATCGCTCTCTACCTACGCTTAGGATCTCCTGTTTCTAACAGAGACATGGATTAAAGATTTCTCTAATCCTGACATCAACTTGGCTATTCCCCCTGACTATCGTCTTGTGGGAATAAATTGCGAGGGTGGGGGGATCGCTGTTGTTGCACAATCCCACCTAAAAATTACTATTAGGAAAATTGTTAACCTAGGCCTCATTGAAGCTATGTACTTTTCCATCCCGGATGGCTCTTCAGTCATCTTTGCAGGCGTCCTGGTTTATAATCCCCCGGGCTCTTTACCCTCTTCGCTTTCTGCTCTCTTTGCTACAATTGCGGATCTTTCGCTAAAGCATTCCTACTTTACTGTTTTGGGAGACTTTAATCTCCATGTAGATTTGGCGACATGCTCACGGGGTAGTAATTTTATAAATTCCATGCTCGGCCTTAACCTGACTCAGTTGATACAGGGCTCTACACGTTCAGCAGGCCACACTCTCAATCTCATATTCTCTAATCACCCTGGTCTAACTATTCTCCCTTCTTTACTTCTCCCCTGGTCTGATCACTACCTGATCCCTTTCGAGCTGACCATGCCACAGCTCTGTGGTGTTCCGATGCCACAGCTATCCGGCTTTCCAACTAAAGTCAGGAACCAAAGTAGAAAATGACACAAGGTCACTTGTAATGCCCTTGAACCCATTTTTTCAAACAAATTGTTAGGTCAGCCCTCTAATGATCTGAACTCTGATGTATCCAAGTTCAATACCTGTCTCGCCTCTTCTATTGACTTAATTGCCCCTACGCTACCGCTGGCCTTAATATCTAAGCCGTCTGCCCCATGGTTCTCGTCAACACTGCGTGAGGAAAGGAGCACTGTAAAAAATTGGAACGCAGCTAGCGACGGACGTATGACCCTGCTGCTAAAACGATCTATAGAGCTGCTCTAAAGAATTTCCACAAACTCAAGTGCGCCACCATGAGGGAATTTTTTGTAGAGAAAATCAAGGCTGCTGATAATTCATCAAAGACCTTATTCAATATTATTAAGGAATTTTCTAACTCCTCAGCCCTGGCCTGTCCGATTGCCTATAGTCAGACCCTTTGTGATGGTCTCTCTGACTTCTTCCAAGAGAAAATCATGAATATCTCGTCCACTTTCAATAAGGACGGGGCTCCTCCTTTGCTTGCTCCTAAAACCGCTCAGGTGGAGACTTTTGTCTTATTCAAAAATTTTACCTTGGAGTCTGCTCTGACACGGCTATGCCGGTGCAAATCGGGGTCTCCCTTTGACCCGGCTCCAGCACAGGTGTTAAGCAGCCTCGCCCCCCTGTTGATCAACCCGCTTCTTGCTATCGAGAACACTTCTTTGTCCTCAGGCCTGTTCTCCTCTCTGCATGGAAGCAGGCCATGCTGATCCCAATCCTTAAAAAGGCAGTCGTTGACCCGTCACTGTTCAGCAATTATCGGCCGATTTCGCTCCTCCCTAAACCCGCAAAAATCCTTGAGAAAGTGGTGCAGGAGCAATTAGCCAATTATCTTGAATCCAATAAACTCCTTCATGACTCCCAGTCTGGCTTTAGAACAGGCTTTAGTACGGAGTCTGCACTACTTGAGGTATCTGAGTGTCAAGAAGCGTACCTGAACTCCTATGATTCCGTGGGAGTGGATGACGTGAAGATGGAACCCAGATGCTGATTTCCCAACTCCCCCATACCCCTGGACCCGAATCTCTCCAAGACCAGGATTGACGGGGAAAGGGGAAGTGGATTGAAGAGAGACTGTCACACAGTGGTCTTCGTCTACTCAGCAAGGCTGACCAGCAATACCTAAAACAATAAGCACACTTAGTACCGTTCCCTTTATACTAGCACTCTCCTACTAAAGAAATCCCCTCTCTGAAGTCAACTACCTGTATATGTGTGAAGCTTTGCCCCTCTCTGTAGATCATAAGCTGTGTTCGAATACGTCTGGATAGGTGGGAGTTCAAGATGTTCCTCGCATGTAGATACTTGGGATGAGTAGTCACTTGGTAGGTAAACAAACGTATCTATCATATGCATATAATAATACCCCTGTATACAATTGCGGCTGAAGATACTCCCATGAACAAAGCTGATGAACACTGTCTCTGACAATTCGAGTATATTACTGTAAAACGTGAGTATTGTCCCAAAAGCTCACATGTACTTAGAACGACAACAATAAGCTGTCAACAAAGTCTCGGGAATACTCGGGAACTCCTGGAAACTCTCTGACACAAAGTCCCAGCAATGCAGTTAGTCTTTAAATATCGAAGATTGTTCCTCTTACCGCTTCTCAGAGGAATGTCAAGTTCAAACCTGGCAACGAAGAACAGCTGACAGCGTATCTCCACAGCGCTGCTACAGAAGTTCCTGTCAGGGTAAATGCGACTCTGGAGCGGGAGGGGAGAGAAACCCGAGTCGCTGAGCGGGGAAAATAACTGGGGGGAAACTAGAATGAGGAGACTAAATTCCTCACAAGGCTGACTGGAAAACTATGGATGACGAACGCGTAACGGGAAAACACATCCGTACGCTGGAAATAAACAGTTGAAGTGCGCCGCGTTTAGAACGCGAGCGCACAAAATGGCCGCCCTTGCCTTAAACTAGAGCGCTAACCTATAATTTCAAATGGAACTACCAGGAAGCGCATCTCGTCAACCAGGTAGATGACCAGCGCTGTCTCCAACTCCATAAGGAGAGTGGCAATGATCGCAATGCACGGATCTTGAGGGAGGGGCTTGGAGCCTGTCTAACTGAGCGTTGCTGGATTCTGACAGTACCCCCCACCAAAGTCCCCTCTCTAGGCTTTTGTGGATGTGTCTTGTGAAACTCCATAACTAATCTGGGAGCATGAACATTTTTACTTGGCTCCCACGACCGGTCCTCAGGGCCGAAACCCTTCCAATCCACCAGATAGAATAAACTGCCTTTTCTCCACTTTGAGTCCAGGATTCTCTTTACCTCAAACTCTTCTGCAGATTCAACCTGTACTGGGGCTGGGGGAAGATCTCTCCTTAGATTTGGTGGACTTCGTTTGATCAAAGATACATGAAAGGTGGGATGAATCTTCATGGATTTAGGAAGAGCCAACCTGACACTGACTGGATTAGCCATCTTTACCACTGGATAAGGACCCACAAATCTAGGCTGAAATTTTTTATTTCCAACCAACCGCATATGGCGGGTGGATACCCAAACCAAATCCCCGGCCAAAAAGGTAGGAGCCTCCCTGCGCTTCTTATCGGCCTGTCTCTTGTAATCTGGTTTTGCCTTGGAGAGATTAAGCGAAGCTGACTGATAGGCTTTCTGTAGATCTTGAATAACCTCCTCAGCTGCGGGGACCTCAACCTCGGATTGACCCACTAACATGTTTGGATGTCTACCTGAGTTGAGGAAGAAAGGAGAATAACCTGTAGCCGAATGAACTGCATTGTTGTAGGCAAACTCCGCAGTGCTCAATAGAGAGGGCCACTCTCCTTCCTGTTCCATCAAGTACAAGCGGAGATACTGCTCTAGATCCTGGTTTACTCTTTCCGTCTGTCCATCCGTTTCCGGATGAAAACTGGTCGACAGACGGGAATCAACTCCTAAACCTTTTAAGAAGGACCTCCAAAATCGGGAAACAAACTGTGAACCCCTGTCAGAGATTACGATTTGTGGAACCCCATGCAATCTGACTATGTGTTGGAGGAAAAGTGTAGCCAATTGAGGAGCTGTGGGCAACCCTTTCAATGGAATGAAATGGCTCATCTTAGAGAACTGATCCACCACCACCCAGATGACAGAGAATCCCTGACTCGAGGGTAAATCCACAATAAAATCCATAGAGATAGTGTGCCAAGGGGATGGGGCTACTGGCAACGGCTGAAGTAAACCCTGCGGGGACTGTCTAGAACTCTTGCCCTTAAGACACTGCTCACAAGTAGCGACGTGCTGTCTCACCTGCGCTTCCATCCCAGGCCAAAAAAAGGTCCTCTTCACCAGTTCTAAAGTCTTCACTGCACCTTTATGACCTGCCAGCGGGTGTTCATGAAACTGCCGGAGGATTTCGTTCTGTAACTCTTCACTTGGAATAAACAACTTCCCTTGAAAGTATGGTTTCCCATTCTTGACTTCGCGATCCTTGCCTTCTTTTTCCCAATTTGAGAATTCACTTCCTTGAAATACTTCTCTGACTCGATCTTCCAAATCATCCTCCACCACTGTGGCAACAATCTTTTCCTGTGGAATGATAAAACATTCTTCAACTTTTTCGGAATCGTCTCCCAGACTGAGACGAGAGAGGGCATCTGCTTTCCCATTGGCGGCTCCAGGCTTGTATGTCAAAACGAAATCATAATCTGCAAAGAAAAGGGACCATCTTAATTGACGTGGAGTTAGAGTTCTGGCCGACTTGAGAAACTGCAAATTGCGATGATCGGTGAACACTGTGATCACATGTCTGGCCCCCAGTAGGTAATGCCTCCATACTTTAAAGGCATCCTTTATTGCCAACAGTTCCTTATCTGCAATTGAGTAATTGATTTCCGCAGGGGATAACTTTCGAGAATGGTATGCCACCGGATGTAACTGACCAGTTTGTTTCTGTCGCTGGGACAAAATTCCTCCAATTGCCAAATTGGAAGCATCCGCTTCCACAAAGAAAGGTTCCCTTAAATCTGGATGCTGCAAAACTGGTGCCGAAACAAACGCATTCTTCAACAATTGGAAGGCTTCTTCTGACTCCTTGCTCCAAATGAAACGCTCATTCTTTTTTAACAGGCGGGTGATTGGGCTTACTTTCTCTGAAAAATTCTGAATGAACCGCCGATAAAAATTGGCAAATCCCAAAAAACTTTGTATCTCCTGGCCTGATCTAGGAGCTGGCCAAGATTTTATCGCCTGTAATTTGGTATCATCCATGAAGACTCCCTTTGGGGAAAGAATAAACCCCAAGAATTCCACTTCTGAAGTGTGAAAGACACATTTCTCCAGTTTGACGTACAATTGATACTTCAGAAAACGCTCCAAAATGATTCGCACATGATGAACATGTTCCTCGAGATTCTCTGAAAAGATGAGGATGTCATCGATATAAACTACTGCAAAACGATCTAAACATTCACATAGTACATCATTCACAAAATGTTGAAAAGCGGCTGGGGCGTTACAGAGGCCAAAGGGCATTACTTGGTATTCAAACAGCCCCAGCCGAGTTCGGAATGCCGTCTTCAACTCCTCTCCTTCCGCCATACGCACCAGATGATAAGCCCCCCTCAAGTCCAATTTAGTATATATGTTAGCATTCTTGACCTGATCAAGTAGCTCTGAAATGAGGGGTAATGGATAGCGGTTCTTCTTGGTGACCTGATTTAAGGCCCTGTAGTCAATACAAGTTCTCAAAGACCCATCCTTCTTCGGAATAAAGAAGAGAGGGGAAGACACCGGGGACTGTGAAGGTCGGATGAAGCCTCTTTCCAAATTTTGCTCAATATACTCCTTCAAATGTAAATTCTCGGGTTCAGAGAGAGCGTAAATGCGACTGCAGGGTAAAGAGGCTCCAGGTTCAAGCTCTATCCGGCAATCATATTCTCTATGAGGGGGTAGTTTACTAGCTTCCTTTTCATTGAAGACTTCTTTCAAATCCAAATATTCCTCTGGAATTTCAGGAACTTCAATTGTACAAATCATTTGCACTTGCTTAGCTAAGCTTGCCGATACAGTTGGTTGAGGATGGTCCAAACGATCATGAAAACAATGTTCACTACAAAACTTGGAATTCATCTCCACAGATCGCTTGGCCCAATCGATCTGAGGGTTATGTTCCGTAAGCCATGGCAAGCCTAAAATCATTTGAAACTGTGGAGCATCAATTAAATTGAAACTCAGATGACTCCGATGCTCTCCCGGACCCACGACTGTTATCACTTCAGTGTCAAAGGCAATGGGACCAGATGATAGTTCTGTGCCGTCTACAGCATGCACAGGTTCAGGCTTCAATTTCTTCTCAAACTTGATCTGCAACTTCTTGGCAAACTGTAAGTCACAAAAATTTCCAGTTGCACCGGAATCCAACATTACTGATACCGTTTCCTCACGACTTCCTCCAAATCTGATTACACAAGGCAGGATCAAATGCGGGGCCGCCAATTGCAACGTATTTGCCAACTGTTGAGACTTGGGAGTTGAGTGACTCATGTACAGCTTCCACCAGAGCAACTCCGTCTACTGGTGGAGCCTGTCTTTTACCGAAGGGTTGGATTTGGGTCTTCTTGGGCATTCCTTAACAAAATGACCGGACTGGCCACAATACATACAAAGTTTGCCTTGACGTCTCTTCTCTCTCTCTTCTTGAGAGAGAGGACCTCTGACTGTTCCGATCTGCATAGGTTCCTCAACGGAATTCCCATCACTGTTCTTTGGGGGATCTGAGCGAACTCGATCAAATCGAGGCGGAATAGGCTTGATGTCCCTTCGCCTCTCACTCCGACGTTCAGACAGCCTTTGATCAATTTGCAGGACCAGATCAATCAATGCTGACACTTCGGTTGGTCTCTTCGGGATTTGAGCTAGACCATCCTTGAGCTCATCCTTGAGTCCACGATAAAAAATTGCTGCTCTCTTTTCCGCTGGCCAATTGGTCTCTACGATTAACTTGTTAAATTGTGCCAGATAAGCCACCAAATCCCTGTTCCCTTGCTTTAAGTCCAGCAACTCATTATCTGTGGTCTGGGAAACAGTACGACGATCAAAGATGCGCAGGAATTCGGACTTAAAATCTTCAAACTTATACAAAACTGGATCATTAGAGGATACCAAAGGCAGGGACCAAGCAGCTGCGTCCCCACTGAGATAAGACAGCATGAACGCCACCTTGGACTGGTCTTCTTTAAACAAAATTGGCTTGCAAAGAAAATGCAAAGAACATTGCGTCAAAAAGATCTGAGCTTTATGTGGATCCCCCTGAAATCTTTCTGGTGGGGCCAAAGGAATGGTTGGGGACATAGCATGCACTACCTGCGTGGTCAGGGCTGATGATGAGGACGAAGAGGGGGCAAATGTTGGAGACTTAAGCCCCCCAAAGTTAGGACTTGGACTTGCAGAGAGCTCATCTATTCTTTGTCTTAAAAAACTAGCCTCCTGATTGGACTTACGAACCTCCTCCCTAGTTTCACTAAGTTGTTTCTGCAACTCCTCCAGAATGGACGCCAAAGCCTTGACATCAAAACCTTCAGCCATCCTACTCAGACGGAAGGAAGAACTGGCACTTCAATCTGTCAAGAAGCGTACCTGAACTCCTATGATTCCGTGGGAGTGGATGACGTGAAGATGGAACCCAGATGCTGATTTCCCAACTCCCCCACACCCCTGGACCCGAATCTCTCCAAGACCAGGAATGACGGGGAAAGGGGAAGTGGATTGAAGAGAGACTGTCACACAGTGGTCTTCGTCTACTCAGCAAAGCTGACCAGCAATACCTAAAACAATAAGCACACTTAGTACCGTTCCCTTTATACTAGCACTCTCCTACTAAAGAAATCCCCTCTCTGAAGTCAAGTACCTGTATATGTGTGAAGCTTTGCCCCTCTCTGTAGATCATAAGCTGTGTTCGAATACGTCTGGATAGGTGGGAGTTCAAGATGTTCCTCGCATGTAGATACTTGGGATGAGTAGTCACTTGGTAGGTAAACAAACGCATCTATCATATGCATATAATAATACCCCTGTTTACAATTGCGGCTGTAGATACTCCCATGAACAAAGCTGATGAACACTGTCTCTGACAATTCGAGTATATTACTGTAAAACGTGAGTATTGTCCCAAAAGCTCACATGTACTTAGAACGACAACAATAAGCTGTCAACAAAGTCTCGGAAATACTCGGGAACTCCTGGAAACTCTCTGACACAAAGTCCCAGCAATGCAGTTAGTCTTTAAATATCGAAGATTGTTCCTCTTACCGCTTCTCAGAGGAATGTCAAGTTCAAACCTGGCAACGAAGAACAGCTGACAGCGTATCTCCACAGCGCTGCTACAGAAGTTCCTGTCAGGGTAAATGCGACTCTGGAGCGGGAGGGGAGAGAAACCCGAGTCGCTGAGCGGGGAAAATAACTGGGGGGAAACTAGAATGAGGAGACTAAATTCCTCACAAGGCTGACTGGAAAACTATGGATGACGAACGCGTAACGGGAAAACACATCCGTACGCTGGAAATAAACAGTTGAAGTGCGCCGCGTTTAGAACGCGAGCGCACGAAATGGCCGCCCTTGCCTTAAACTAGAGCGCTAACCTATAATTTCAAATGGAATTACCAGGAAGCGCATCTCGTCAACCAGGTAGATGACCAGCGCTGTCTCCAACTCCATAAGGAGAGTGGCAATGATCGCAATGCACGGATCTTGAGGGAGGGAGGGGCTTGGAGCCTGTCTAACTGAGCTTTGCTGGATTCTGACACTGAGTCCATCCGGGAGTGCGTGGATGCCTGCAAGGAGGCCATGTTGGTCCTCCTCGACCTATCCGCGGCCTTCGATACCATTTCTCATGACATCCTATTGGATTGTTTGCGCAATATTACCATTGGGGGTACTCCTCTAGCCTAGGTTAGATCTTTTCTGATGGGTAGATCCCAGCAGGTCTTTCTTCTGTCTTTTGTCTCCGAAGAGAAACCTCTGCTCTGTGGTGTTCGCAGGGCTCTGCACTTAGCCCCCTGTTTTTTAATATTTACCTCACTCCCTTGGCGGATGGGGTGGAATCCTGGGGGGTTAGAGTGATCTCTTATGCTGATGACACTCAGCTTGTGTTCTCCTTCAGAGATCACTCTGACAGCAGCTTTTCCAACTTTCGACGCTGCCTTATTAACATCTCCTCCTGGATGACTACAAACAATCTTAAATTTAATATGGATAAGACCAAGGTCTTATTCTTTAATCAAAGTTTGCCACCTTCCTCTACACTGTGGTGGCCGGCAGAGTTAAATCCCCCACCAACTCCAGTCCAAGCTGCTCGCAATTTGTGTTTTCAGTTCGACAATGCTTTGTCTTGTAAAACCCAAATCAACAAAGTCACTGCAGCCTGTTTTGGTAAACACCGTATGATCAGGAAAATTTTTCCTTTCGTCCCTCTTGATTCCCAGAGGACTGTTGTTCACTCCTTAATAACTTTCCATCTTGATTATTCTAACAGCTTGTACGTAGGAGCTCCAGCATACTTGATCAAGCAACTGCAGATTGTGCCGAACGTTGCTGCTAGGCTGATTTATAACATCCCTTATCGCCATTCTATCACTCCGTACCTGGTGAAGCTACACTGGCTGCCAGTGACCTAACGCATTCAATTCAAAGCTTTGGTATTTGCCTTCAGGGCCCTTAATGGCCTTGGCCCAGTCTACCTGAGGAATAGGCTAAAACCTGTTCACTCTTCCCGAGCCCTCAGATCAAACCATCTTCACCTTCTGTGTGTCCCTCGCTTTCGCCGTTCTAGAACGGGGGGTCGAGCCTTCGCTGTAGTTACTGCTAAACTCTGGAACAGCCTCCGACTGGGCCTTCGGCTCACTGCGTCGGAACTGCTGTTCCGGAGTAAACTGAAAATCTTTAGGCTACGTCTGATCCCTCTGGTTTCCTGTGGTCCGCAGCGCCGGGACTCTCCCGTCGGGGTAGCCGTGCGCTTTATAAGCTTAAAAAAATAATAATAATAATAAATCACTGGTAAACTAATAGGGGTTCTTGGAGGTTGGTTCATAGTGTCTCTGTGAAATACTACTAAACACCTTACAGGTAAGAGTTTGAGAATCTTGCAGGTAAGAGTATATTGGTTCCCTTGACAAGATTAACCTCTAGGGCTTCTTCCCCTGTGATCAGTGTAAGGCCTGGAGAAATAGCTCCATAAGGAAGTCATACCAAACACCAACACGTGAAAAAATGTTCAAGCAATTCTTCACATGTGGCACCGTATTTAACATCTATATCCTTGAATGCCCCTGCAAGAAAAGATACGTAGGCAGCACCACACTAGCTACTGAGAAAAGGGTGTTGGAACACATGAGGGCCATCACTAACAAAGACCCTCATTACCCTGTGGCAAGACACTTTGCAGAGTACCAAATCTCCAACAATTCCCTACTAACCTTCTTTGCAATAGAACAGATAGAATGCACACATAGAGGGGGAAACAGTCCTTCAAATGCACAAAAAAGAATCCTGGCATATAATTAACCTCCAAACCAAAACCCAAAAGGGCTTAACCAAGATGAAGAAATGAGCATTCATTTACATGAATAATATGACAGCACAGGCAACTGGTTGCTGAGATCTTCTTTCTGTAGATTATTCTGTTTACTTCTCCTAACATGCATGTTAAATACTAGAGCGTATTTTGTTTTTGACAATTTTAATCCACACTGTGAGATTTCTCATGGATTTTTAAATGATTCCTATTTTCTTTTTACACAGGAGAAAAGGAAGGGGCAGAATCTGAGAACCGACTTCATTGAACCCCCCTACCCTTTTCTTCAATCGTCATGGTGGAGGGCCCGACTAGACAGATAAGAGATCTTCTTTCCTTAACCCCTTCCGTGCGGGCGGTTTTCCCCGCCCATGCTGACTCCGCCTTGCGCGGGCGGAGTCATGACGGAACGGTTCCGTCATCCGCACAGCTCACCCGTAGTGCATGACGGAACCGTTCCGTCAGCAGCATGGAAGGGGTTAAATTAACTTTCTATTCACGTCTTTTGTCAACTTTTACTCTGTAGGGTTTTTTCACATACACACTTTTTTACACATGCTTCCTTGGTGGACGACTGAGTGTAGTGTTGGTGTATTGGGAAAGACTGACAGCATTCCTAGATATAGGGGCAGGTTCTGCCAAATGTAGTCTTAGTGCACGTTGCCAAGTGATTAACTACTCAGAGGTATGTATCTTTTCCGATCAAATCATACTATTTTCAGATATAACTTCAAGATCATTATCAGGCACTATGCCGAACACAATGTTTCCTGCAGAAGAGTATGGTGTAGTTTCTTACCATAAATTACGGTCTTCCCACGTTGGACTGGTTAACAAAAACACAGTTTGTTCAGAGGTTTCTGAAGGCACTAGGCCGAGTGGAGTCTGTTCTGGTAACACCTCTTGTTCCTTTATAGACTTTTCTATACTCCATGATTTTATATTTGTATACTCTGTATAAAACTCTTGTATGAATAAGACAATTTGTCATATAACAAGACTGTTTAACAACCTTTTGTATGACAATATGCACGTTACAAAATGGATGCCGTACATACTCCGGTCTGTCAAGTGACTATGGTACTCTGGAAAAATCACGGAATTTAGCCCCTTTATATGTTTGATTTAATCTGATAGGTGGGACATTCTATCCACTTTGGAAATCTATGTATGACGTAATACAAATTCTCACTACTAATGTTATTTTTGCATGCTTTTAATACATTTGAGTGTGTTGTATTTCTATCTAGAACTCTAATTCGATATTCCCGATTCATGCCCTTATTTGGTTATAATCAATAGTATCCTTATAAAAGCATAAGAATCCTATCCATATTTAGTAATAGCCCATGCAGTCCAAAACACAGCAAGGCTACTCCCATAGACTCCTAGAAAGCACAACGCGTTCTTTAAACAAACCAAGCCTCCAGCTTTTGTTTTGATTTGCACAAGAACTCCTGGAGTCCAGAAAGAACTCTTAGTTCTTAGTGACATCTTATGTCCAACCTGGCACCTTTCAGGTATAAATATACCAACGTTGCCTTAAGCAAACACACGGTGGTGTGGAGCAGTGCGGCTATCTACTTATCCGAAGCCCAGCTGATGCAAGAGCCAGAGGAAGACGCCCCTCCCTTTTGACGCGCTGGAGAAGCTGCCTTTTCTCACGCCGAGAAAATCCAACTCCGGTGTTCCCGAGTCACCCTCGCGGGTTACTGGGAGATAGAGTCCTGAGAAACGAGATACAAGACCTCCTTCATTCTATAACCAAGGTACGGAGCTAATTAAAACCTTAGAGAGAATTATTGATGCCGATACTTGTCAAATAACTTAACTTTAACTTAAAACTGCTACTTACTTACTCCTTCCCATGTATTAGGCTTAGGTCAGGTACACCGGGGTAGGCGTATTTTAGAAGCACCAGTTGAGTTTGTTAGCCAATGTTTTTATGTATGTATATATTTTATCCATTTTAAGTATCATATGGCTAAGAAACCATATCAATGCTTTTACAGTATTATTTCATAATACTACTTTTACTGTACGCACTTTACTTTACAATAAGTATTGCAATTGTGGCAATTCATTTCTCTTGCATGAGAAAGAAGATTGCTCAATAAAATAACATATTTTATTGAAAACGCCCGTCTCTCTATTTCTGTGCAATCTGGTGGAACTAAGCATGCACAACTGAATGAAATAGTTGTCTATTGTTTTCACACGACTCTGGAGATACACTCTTTATTCTGGGGGAGCAAAGTTGTCATGTTATATGGTTGTCAGAAGCTAATCCCTTCTTGTCTAAATCAGGACGGGTAACCCTTTCCTGAACATTCAAGAAAGTTTCTAGTGACCTCTGAGCTAGCTGGCAAAACTAATTAAGTCTAACATAGTCAGTAGAGACCTAGAGGACCTCAGTCCTACGTCTACACTGCTGTTTATGTTATTCCAATGCGCAGAGCCTATTGGGAATATAGGAACTACACTACATGGCGTCCAACGTATGGTAAGGCGATAATCTAACGCAAGACACTATAGTAACTCAGTCGTGCTTTTCACACAGACCCCTTTCTCCCGTAAAAACTCCAATAGACGTCTGGAGTGGGTGAAAGGTTAATATCCGCCGGAACTTAGTAGGATGACAATCCTATGTATTAGTTCTTGGTTTAGTCAAGGTTGAAGTTTCTTAACTGTGAGCTCTCTATTCTTTTTTAATCTCACTTCTTTCTTACACTTTCACTCTTTGCACTGCACTTTCTTCCAATTGGTGATCCCACGCATGGTCAGCTAGCGACTGCGGACGTGACACCAGTCCTGACAGGCGGTTTTGGTTTTAGTCTCACTGATCTAGAGACACACCAGCCTAGCCCTGTGGATGACCAGATGAGAAAACTAGATCACCAACAAGATTTTGATGGTAATCCATCTCTGGATGTTGGATCTCGCCTATAGTTGCTGGTGGTTACATGCTTTGGTTTACTTTACTCTATAAAATAGACCATTTAGTTACTGTACCAGTACTCTGGTGATTTAACATTGCGTATGGTTCTAGACTCATGTGTGTCTCTTTGCTAGACCCCCAGGTTCTTTGTATTTAGACTATACCGTTACCGCGCCGGAGAACATTACATGTGTCTGGTTCTTAGACAGTGCCCCTACCTCCAGCGAGCAGCAGTGTGGATTCGGCAAGAAAGATCATGGGACTTTGAGGAGGTAGACCCCGGGCTTCAATCACCATGACTGTGGGCTCGGGCAATATACTTTGAGTGCACATTCACGCCTACGGCCCAACAAAGAACGTGGCCTCATGATTTCCTGCTGCCTGGGGCTGATTCGATGCATGGCCCTGCTGGAGACTCCGAGGGTGCCTTACTGTGCTTGCTGTGGAACAGTAAAGGTTTTGGATCCTACGTCTGCCCAGCCCGGATCTCAGCAACAGGGAAAACAGAACAGGGTGGCTGGACAGGAGAATTACCTACACAATTTTTAGTCACGCAGTCAGAATGTACCACGTGGCCACAGGGTTTAAATCCCAAAATGAATTTATTTTCTTTACCTGAGATTATCAAAGTTTCAAAACACACAAGCATGAACAAAAAACTGTTACGACAGTGGATTCATGTGTACAATATCTACAAATTTACAAGTTTACAAATGTACACTACTTACAACAATAAATCAAGCAAAACAAATAAGCATGACACACCAAAAAACAATGGAAAGAATTCAGTGAGCACAATAAGTTGCAATTATCTACAGTGCAAAATTAGTGCATGAAGCAAATGTGCGACCAGTCCATAGGACTATGAACCCAAGGGACAGGCGGAGTAGATGGAATAAAGTGCCTGCCTGTCTACCAAAGCCTGTGGTTGAATGTTTTTTTGGGTTGCACAACTAGGATCCAAAATAATGAGTTGAGTTCTATCCTAGAGGCACCCTTTGAGATTGCCACAGGGTGGGAGTGTCGACGCGTTTCGAACCTGGATGTTATAGGTTCTCTTCAGGACAGGGACTGGGAACAGTGAGTCTGTAAAGATATACAGAGTGGGTGTCAGGGTAGTATATCATAGTACTGTAGCAATAAATTCTGACTCCACAAGGGGAAAAAAACAAAATACCTGCACGGGGGCATTGGAATTGCAGTGGTGTCGGTAAATCTCAAATGGACAGTAGATTCTGAAACAACACATACAAAGATCGAGCTTAGCGCAATGGCAACACCGGGAGTTTTGGGATATTCAAAGTGGTGGTGCACATCCATAGAACATTTGTGAATCATACCTGGAGTTCACACTGTGGTAAACCGAAGATGTAATGCCCGCCAAGCGGTGCACAATCAGGAATGAGGGGGGCTCACATTTTGCAGCACGTGGGTTACAAGCTGGGAAAAACCACAAGAGAAGAATTCCCAAAGTTAGCGATACGTTGCCAAGTGTAAGGGCTCACCAATCACAAACATGGACCCAGGGGGGAAAAATCCTACCTGTTTTCACAGCTGGCCGGTAGAGAAATTTATTTTATCACAAAGACGAATTCAAGCCGGCAGGCGGTTATTTAATTAATTAAACCGGGACCTGTGGCAGAGAAAGTAAGTATTTGTTTAGTAACGGACTCGTGAGTAAATGCCGAATGCTAAAGCACAGGGGCGCGCGCATCATGTGCGCGAAACACTTACTCGTTTGTAAAGATACGCTCCGTCAGTCAGTTCGGCAAAACGCTCATTCTGTTAGAAACGCGCGGCACTCTGCAAGGGTGTTTAAGGAGAATGCCGGGTCAGAAGACTCGTGGGCGTGTCTAGAGGCGGGCTCGCCGGGGATGCTGGTAGATGTAGTTGGAGTGTACCAGACTGGAAGTTTGTACACGCTTAGGGATTACAGGTGTTGGCAACGGGTGGCATTTGCCATGGAAGACAGAAAATGTCCAAGTTAAACAATATCGGTCTCATAATTCAATAGTCGATCCACATAGAGGCATTGCTATAATAATTATTAGTTTGTCTTGGAAATTACTAGAAACACACAGTGTGTGTCTGGTGGAAGGCTCCTAAAGAGTGCTGCAGAGTATAATTAGACGGCTCATAGTGATACAACCACAGGGGGATTGTAATAGTTGGAAAACATGTGGCATTCAAAATACTGAACCGTTTACATCAGGATCAATACAACAAAACTAGATACAATGTAATTCACACGGTCTACACCAAGACATTGTTGTTAACACAAACTAGTTTCAGAAACATTTAGTGAGCAGATTTACAACATCCTGACTAGCATTGTGTAGGAGCATATTCACAAATCTGGTAAGCAAGAAACTCTCTAGTCCCACAGGCTTTGGTAGACAGGCAGGCACTTTATTCCATCTACTCCGCCTGTCCCTTGGGTTCATAGTCCTATGGACTGGTCGCACATTTGCTTCATGCACTAATTTTGCACTGTAGATAATTGCAACTTATTGTGTTCACTGAATTCTTTCCATTGTTTTTTGGTGTGTCATGCTTATTTGTTTTGCTTGATTTATTGTTGTAAGTAGTGTACATTTGTAAACTTGTATATTTGTAGATATTGTACACATGAATCCACTGTCGTAACAGTTTTTTGTTCATGCTTGTGTGTTTTGAAACTTTGATAATCTCAGGTAAAGAAAATAAATTCATTTTGGGATTTAAACCCTGTGGCCACGTGGTACATTCTGACTGCGTGACTAAAAATTGTGTAGGTAATTCTCCTGTCCAGCCACCCTGTTCTGTTTTCCCTGTTACTGTGCTTGCGGCATCGGATAGCTTTTCCAAAGAGGCCAGAGAATGAGGGGCTGCGGCGACCCACAGTGAGCGGCATGTGAGGTTGACCAGTGGTGCTCTCAGCACTTGGTAGAAGTGACGCTCAGGCCCACCGGGGAACAGCCCCCACACTCAGTTACTTTCCCTGTTGACTATGATTACTACTAGAGCCCAGCACAGGTGAGGGAACTTCCAAAGGATAACACCCCAGGGACTGCATTGGGAGAGGACGGCTGTCCTGTCCTGCGAGTGGGACAGCCCTCAAAGGTCCTGCGATCGACGAGGAACTAGGTGGACTGACAATGGCACTGCGGCTCAGGGAAGTGGAGAGAACATGGAAGCTGGCCTCAGACCGTGGCTCTGTGTAGGGAACTGCCTACTACTCTCCTGGTGAAAGCAGCCTGGAGACAATCAGCCCAGCATCAGTCTGTTATGTGGGACAGCTTTGATCAACCCACTGGTAATAAGGAGCGGCCCTGATTGCCAAGACTAGCACTTGAGTCACAAGTGAGGAGACTTGAGGGGCCCGGGTCAGCTTTCCTGATCCGTGAACAATACTTCCTCCATGCAGGGGGGGGGGCAGTTCGCTTTGCCCCTATTTCATCGGGGTCGTGTGACAAATACCGAGAGTCCAGCTAACCCGTCCCTTTGGCAGCGGTTGCCATACACCCACAGGGCAACCGAATAGCACAAACCATGATGTCAGCTAAAAATAAAAAATAGCACTCGATATGCAACCTGCTTATGAAACCCACCGGGGTTCCACAAGGCGCCGGTCAAGCTGTCACTGGAGAGGGCGCTGATGGGGCTGTGACCTGCGAATTCTTGGAGTCCCTCTTTGTCTCACAGCAAGAAGATATCCTGGCCATAAAAACGGACTTACAAACAGACCTGAGAGAGGTGCGGAGAGATATTGATGTGGTAGCGAGAGAGTGTCGGCACTTGAGGAATCCACGATGTCTAGAGATGAAGAAATCGCCGCTCTCCAGAAAGAGGTCATCTGGTTGCAAGATCAACAGCTTGACCTTCAAGCACATTCAGAGGACTTGGAGAACAGGTCAAGACGGAAGAATGTCTGTATCCGCTCAGTCCCCACTGATGCAGAAGGCGATGACTTGGAGGAGTGCGTCCAGGCTTTGTTCAAAGAGGTTGTGAGCACCACTGCGGAGAACACTGTCAAAATAGACTGATGCCATTGAGTGGGCCCCCTGACAATCCAACCAACCCCCATCGGACATTTTGGCCTGTGTAAATGACATTAGAATGAAAGAAGCAAATCTGAAGGCGGCTCGCCCCACTTTGGCGCTGCAATTCAGAGACCACTCTCCCCAGCTTTTCCAAGACCTGGCTGGCTGTACTCTTCAGAAGCGGAAAGACTTCCAGCCAGTGGCCAGTCATCTGCGCTCAGCTGGTATTGCCTATTTCTGGTGCCATCCGTTTTGCATCATATTCCGGTATGAAGGCAACCTCCAACAGTTTCGCTCTCTAGCGAAGACCTGCAAGCTTTTCAACGTCTGCCCACTAACGGGGCCCACCATCTGGGTTGTGACTCGACCGTTTGCACCCTAATCTTGCAACAATAGTTAAAGTGCGATCTGCAGTGCTTCAATCTCTCTCCGACGCAGAAGGTGACTCTCTGGACTCTAACGGTTGAGGTACCAATGGATGGGTGAGGTGCACTGTATGATTGGGCCTGAAGGGGCAGAGGCGATTACCACAGTGTTAAGAAATGTCTCTTGCTCTCTTGGCTGCCCCGTATTTCCTGACAACCGTACGGGATGGACATTTACTGTACTTTTTCCTTTTTCTTTTGTATTTGGGTTGTTGATTTGTTTGGGTTGTTTATAGAAGGGTAGGGATCCCTCTCAAATGAGCCTCTTAGAACATTTCTTCCAGGTATTGTCACCTATAGTCACCATAGCTAGAAAGCACACTCCCTGGTTTGTCGAGATTCAGCAGTACGATAGCCAAATCTACTTAGACCCACTATCCCCCCATGTTTATGGAGACTAAAATAATCAGCTTCAATGTCCGCGGTCTTAATGGCCCTGTTAAGAGGAAGGTAATACTTTCTTTACTCCAGAATTATGTGGGAGATATATGCTTTCTTCAGGAGAGTCACCTACTCTCAAAAGACACACACAGAATGCAGGCCAGAGGGTTCCCATGTCAGTACTGGTCCTCCAAGAAGGACAAGAAGGGTGCAGCGGCTATCTTATTTTCCAAGCGTTTTAGGGGCACAGTGTTGGGCTCTGTGGCCGAGATTAAGGGCTGTCTGCTAGCTTTGTGGTTAAAGGTGGGTGCATTTTACTATACAGTGGTTTCAATCTACTCTCCTAGTGAACATCAAGAAGATTTCTTGATGGAGGCTATCGGCAAGGTGCTTCACACACCTGACCCTGCAGTTGTGGTGGGCAGAGATTTGAATTTGGTGATGGACTCGGAGATGGACCGCTCCAGTCTGAGGATGGGAGGGGAGGGAGCTCTGTCATTAGTGGGTCAGGAATGGCTTGAGTAATGTGGGTTGAGAGATGCATGGAGCAGCTTTCACCCTGGAGACAGTGATTATACATATTATTCTGCGACACACAAATCCTATGCTCTCTTGGATCACTTTCTGGTCACTTAACAGGGGTCATCTTTTGGATCATATATTTAGCAATTTAGATAAGCTTTCTGTTGAAACGCCGGTGCCACTGCCTTGATCGGACCATTTTTTGGTCCCCTTCACATGGTCTATTAATACCTCTATTACTGGCCAAACTCACGATAGGCATTGGGGCAGGAAATGGAATGCTCTTCCACTTCAGACATGGGAACAGGCCCTCTCCGAACAGCCGCCTCGGAAAACGATGAATCCTGATCTTGCTGTCCTTAATTTCCACAACTGGATCTCTAGCACACTGGATTTAGTCCTCCCGAAGTGTTTTCTGCAAACAATAAAAAGACCTAAAGTTGCTCCATGGTACACTCCCGCTCTTAGGCTGCTAAAACAAGCCTGCCGGAAAGCGGAGAGAGCATGGAGGAAGGACCGTTCTCAACTTAAGAGTTCAGAGTACAAATCAGCAATAAGGCACTATAAGAGCCAGATAAAACTTGCCCAAGCTGAGTTTTATGAAACTAAAATTAATATGGCGGCCAACTCCCCGCGGGAAATTTTTAAAATTGCAAAATCCTTGATGTCCCCTCCATCAGAAAGACCACCATCAGAGGATCTACAGGCCCGCTGTGAGGATCTCGCCACCTTCTTTTCTCAGAAGATTCAGGCCATTTACTCCCAATTTGCGACAAATGGCGATGGCATATTCTCTCCTTCTGTTTCAGACTCAGACTCGCATGTATCATGCTCTCTGGTCACGTTTCCACTCCTGGATTCTAATGTTTTAGATACTTTGGTCCAAAAGGTCACCTCAGGATCTCCTAACGACCCAGCCCCGCCCCAGACCCTAGTGAAAGCAATGGACGCCATTCGCCCGTCTTTGCTGGAGGTTTTGAATACCTCCATTACCTCCAACACAGTGCCTTCTTCGTGGAAGTGTGCGCACGTTAGGGCTTTGCTGAAAAAACCGAATTTGGATTCCAACAACTTATCCAATTCCCGCCCTATCTCGCTGCTTCCGTGGTTGAGAAAGCTGTTGGAGAGACACATCAATAAAACATTAGGGGACTACTTGGAGTCCAACAAACTTTTACAGGTCTCCCAAACAGGGTTCCGTCCTCAGCATGGCACTGAGACCGCCCTTCTGGCGGTCACAGAGGCGGCCAGAGCAATAATGGACCAAGGTGGAAAAACTGCTATCATACTGTTGGACCTCAGTGCCGTGTTCGACACTGTTAACCATGCCACCTTATTACATCGTTTGAAGGGCATGGGGGTGTCGGGCGCGGCCCTGAAGTGGCTGACCTCTTTTTTGGAGGAACGCTTTTTCCAGGTCTTTGGGGGCGAGGTGGTATCATCCAGGCATCCGCTCAGCTGTGGGGTTCCTCAGGGCTCCTCCCTGAGCCCCACACTATTTAATGTCTATATGCAGCCTCTAGAGAAGATAGTTCTCCCTTACGGTGTGCGGATCGTCACCTACGCTGACGATACCCAACTTGTGGTCTCTCTGGACCACAAGGGGGGTTCGTCTAACACCCTGGGTCCGTGTCTAGAGGCTGTTGCTGAGTGGATGCAACTCTCCCATCTCAAAATCAATGGAGAGAAGACCGAGATCATGTTATTAGGTAACCCTTCTCCTACCTTTCTGTTGGTGAACTGGCCTTCGTGTCTCGGCACCCCTCCCCCCCCAAAGGACCAGATAAAGAGTCTGGGAATCTGGCTGGATAGAGCACTGGATTTCTCAGTTCAAGCCACAAAAACAGCCTCCGTATGCGTGGGGCTAATGAAAATGCTCAGGAAAGTGGTCCCCTTACTTCCATTCCAGGCGAGAAGGGTCATGGTACAGGCCCTGATACTTTCCCGCCTGGATTATGAAAACGTTTTATATCTAGGGGCCCCGGCATCAGTGACAAAAAAACTCCAAGTCACTCAAAACTGTGCCGCGCGCTTACTGTTTAAAATTCCTCGTTGGCAGTCAGCCAGAACAGCCCTAAAGGAGCTTCATTGGCTCCCAGTGGCTGCAAGAACATTGTTTAGGGCCATGTGCATTCTGCACAAATCCTTTCATCAAACTGGCCCGGCAGTGCTGTTCCCCTTAGTACTGCCTTATGTACCGCCTAGAACTCTTCGTTCGGCCTCTCTGCATTTGGCAACTACGGCAAAAATTAAGAAAGCCTGCTGGGGTGGCCGTTCATTTACTTGCTTAGCAGCGAAGGCATGGAATTCCCTGCATTAATCCCTTAGACAAAACATCAATTTGATGTCATTTAGGAGAGATCTAAAAACTTACCTGTTCTCAAAAGCGTACTAACTCTGCCCTGCAGTCGAACACAGTAATCAGTTACCAGCGCTGCGAAGCCTTCGGGCAGTTATGCGCTATATAAGTGGAATTTTTCATTTCATTTAATTTCATTTCACTTCTGCTACCTGGAAACAAACCCACGCCTCTTCTATCGAAGCCTGTTAGCTCTCTTACCATGCACATATCACCCTGACCATGCATACTTCTCCCCTTCATCTTCGACACAGCAATGGCATCTGAGATATTCAATGCTGTCGTCCCCAACAACTGTTAATGCACAACGGATCCCAATTGAAGGATTATTTATCACTTAACGATGACAGCTCCACCGCCCTGTCCTCGGTGTGGGAGGTACTAAAATTGGTCGCTTGTGGGGGCTCTGATCGCTAAAGCTGCACACGAGAATAAGATAAGAAGGGCTAAGAGGGAGGAGCTTGATTCAAGAGTGAAAGAACTTAGAGGCAATTCATAAACGCTCAGGGGCACCCCAGATTTGGAGGCAACTTCAAAAGGAATGGCTCCACCTTCGGCGCCTTTATTTGGAAAGAGGTGAACATACTGTAACACGCTTGAAGCACAAATATTTTGTAGGAACGAATAAGAAAGGAAGCATGCTAGCACATTGCTTGTGCAGCAAGCAATATGCACAAACAGTCAAAACAGTGCAAGGGTCTCAGGGGGTGGAGATAGCTGAGGACCTTGAAATGGCTGAAACCTTCCAGGCCTATTACTTAGAACTATACTCTGCAGATTCTTTGATCTCCTCAGATCCACATGCCTACGTAAACGCAGCAGCTGTCTCTTCCCTTCCCGCTAAGGAGGCTGAAGATCTCATGCATCTATACGTATCAAGGAAGTGATCTCTCCGATTGGCCGACTGAAGCCTTTGAAGGGGCTGGGACATGACAGGTTCAGCGCAGCCTTTTATAAGTCTTTCTACACTGAACTAGCTCACTTACTCACTCGTTTGTTTAACTCCTTTGCTGATATAGGTACACTCACCGAAATGATGCTCCAAGCCTTGATTACCATGATACCCAAGCCCGGTAAGGACCCCTCTCTCTGCAGCTCGAACCGTCTGATCTCGCTGCTAAATATAGATGCAAAGTTATTCGCTAGTATCCTTGCCCAGTGCTTGAACGCTCTGATGCCCGGGCTAGTGGAGCCGGACCAGCTGGATTTATCCCCGGTCGGCAATGCGGGCACAATTCTAAATGGATCTGCCATCTGATCAATAAGGTACAGCGGTCCCGCGAAGAGTATTTGCTGTTAGGGGTTGATGCCGAAAAGGCCTTTGATTGGTGCACTGGCCTTATTTGTCTGCTACTTTAAAGCGCTTCGGCATGGGCACACGTTTCCGTAACTGGATTACAAGCATTTACAGCTTCCCTAGCACAGAGCTTTCCAAACTCTGTGTCAGGGCACAGTACTGTGTCACCTGCCATGTGTGGGTGTGTCGAGCGGCCAAGGTTTCAGATTGCTATCATGGTTCCTTCTACAATCAGCGCTCACTACAAAGGATTCCACTGCATTCAGTAAATACTTCAGTGGAGCCTCTGAAGTGCGGCTGATGGTGATGCTGCAGCGCTTTCAAATGCATTTCTAAAGACAGTTTTTTCTTCTTTAGAAATGCTACTGGGGGACGTTTAAATACCTACAGGGCTGTCATTAAACAGCAGGAGACAATTCCCAGAGCTTTCCCTGCAGCCCGAGTCCTGTTTGCCAAGTTCACAGACCTCTGGCTCCTCCACCTTTTGTTTTCTCCTTCTCTGTCTGGCTGTGGCATCACACGTGCTTGTCTGAGTCCTTACCAGTCGGTATGCTGGTTGGTCTCATTTCAGCAGCCTCTGCTATTTATGCTGGCCATTCACCTCTGCAGTACTTGTTAAACTTTTCTGTACTAGACTTTTGGTTCTCGTTTATAAAATGCAAATAAAATATTTGGAAATAAAAGAGTAAGAGAAACAGGTAGAAGTCTGTGCTGATCTTGGAGGCTGGTGCTTTTTACCTGAAATGTTAGCTTTAGAAAAAAGAAGACTAAAAGCGTAACCTGATTTAGTGCTTACTAGACTGTACTTCACCTGTAACATCTGTACTTTGAGAACCCTCTCCCCCAACCCCCTTAGGTGGTTCACCCTCGCTCGCTATACTTGCTACACTGCTTTAGCCCTAACGCTTCGGTCAGGCTGAATGGAGTTCGATCTTGTGGTTTCACAATCGGCAGAGGTACGAGACAGGGTGGCCCCTTATCTCCGTTGCTCTTTGCCCTTTTTTCATGGAACCCTTCGTACAAAGACTCAAGGACAACCCTAATGCTAGGGACATTCTGTTTGGCACCGACAAACATCTGAATAGTCTATATGCTGATGACGTTCTTTTTTCCATTGCTCACCCTTTGACCTCTCTTCCAGCCATCATTGCAGGCTTGCGCGCTTTTGACCAGGCATCCGGTTTTAAGACAACTTGCAAAAGTCACAAATATTGAACTTGACTTCTACCCCGCATACCGTGGGAACTCTGCACTCTCAGTCTGACTTTGACTGGGTTACAAAGGAGATGACATACCTCGGTCTGGTCCTCAGTAAGAGCCTAGCAAAAACCGCGGAAGGAATCTATTCCAAATGACTCTCACGTATACACAAGGATCTGACACAATGGCAGCGGCTCCCATTGTCATGGCTAGGCAGGCTCGCTGCTGTGAAGATGAATGTCTTACGAAGGACACTATATATTTTTCAGAGTCTTCCGTTTCTGCCGCCCCTGGGTGTACTTCCTAAAATCCAAAGGGAGATTGAGCATTTCCTTTGGGGATCGGTATCCCATAGGTTGCAGAAACATCTGTTGCAATGACCGAAGCAGGATGGTGGCCTCGCATTGCCAAACGTGATTCTCTATTACCAGCCAACGATATTACGATACTTGGTGAAATGGAATTGTCTGAGTATGGAGAAACACTGGGTATTTATGGACCAGACGGTTGCTGGTCGCCATATATGGAGGGAGGTGTGGATGCCTAGGTCTCCCCGAGCTTGGGGGCCTATTCTTCTCCTTTAACGCGACTGACCTTCCAAGTCTGGGATAGGGTGGTCTCATCTGCGAACCTTACAACGTTCCCGTTGTCTATGTCCCCCATATTCTCGAATCCTGTCTCTCCCACACTGAACGATGCGCTGCTGTGCCCCGCCTCCTTTTCTCTTGCGAGTCCTTCCAGGTTGCCGCTCTGTCTCCTGACAGCCGGCAGTGCGTCCTCCACCGTGCCCGGGGCCTCCCGGGACCACCCCCGCCGCAGCTCCGTCACACCGGACTTTCCTCCTTGTATGGCAAAGGGGGTGGATGCTCACTGGGTAAAGGGAGGGTGCAAATGACTGGGCTGCCTTTTTGATAATAATCGCCATGCCCCATTCACACAACTCGCGGCTGATTATGTCTTATCTACGTATAAGAAACATAAAGATTCACACTCAGATTGATGTATATCATTTGGGGCATATGTAGATAATTTCCATTTTGCGATTCTCAAATAGTGATTTTTAAGGAATCGCGATTTGAAAATAGCAAAACGGAATGTAGGTAATAATTTGCAAATTTTTTGCGAATCTTTAACATCCCTTATTTGCGATTCGCAAATTGCGAATCGCAATTAAGGAATGAGTGTCCCATTCCTTCCTATACGCCAAAAGGCCCATAGGAATGAATGGGGATACATTCTCAAATTGCGATTTTCTGTGAGAAAATTGCAATTTGAGAATCGCAATTCCAAGGGTGCCAGGGTGTCCAAAGAAACCTGTTACACCCCTTGAATTTGCCTGTAAGTACATGTGGCACACATACATGCCCTAAGGACATGTCTGTGCGCCATATTGCACTTTGAATTTTTTAAAAAAATGCA
Source organism: Lissotriton vulgaris (assembly GCF_964263255.1). Lineage (NCBI taxonomy): Eukaryota > Metazoa > Chordata > Amphibia > Caudata > Salamandridae > Lissotriton > Lissotriton vulgaris. The sequence goes on from NW_028242403.1 coordinate 270,811, forward strand.
TTTTTAAAGGAAATCGCAAAATACCATCTACTTGAAGTAGGTGATATTTTGCGATTCCTTATGCCAAAATCGCAATTTTTAAGGCACCCCTATGTAGCATTTAAGGAATCACAAAATCGAGATTCCTTAAATGCTATAAGCAAAATAAGGAATCGCAATTTTTGCGATTCCTTATTTTGCTAAGTGCCACCTACATACCAAAGGGGCATTTGCGCTTCGCAAACGCCTACCTACATATGCCCCTATGTCCTCACAGATTAACTGGGTTTCCTACAGTGGTGGAAAGCACACAGATTTGTTTAAATACCCCTAACACACCATGATGATGCTTCATCATAGGGTTCTTCCCGCCCGCTGCGGGACGGGGCGTACTAGGCCCTCCGACTACGCGGGAGCACTATTTTCTGGAAAAAACGAGACTATGTGTCATGTAGGACTGTGATTGGAAAGGTCAGGAGTGAGCGGAAATGTGAATTAAAAATTACCTGGCTCGGCGGAGGAGCCAAGCTCGCGACCGAGATGGCCGCATTGTAGCTCGGCTCCGTCCACCTCCTGCCTGAAACACATATCCTGTACTTCATCCTGCCCCGAGGAGACACATTTGGCGGAATATGGGAAGGTGAAACGCTGCTCGCACTTACCGTCTGGCCTGGGGGCTCCGGGGGGCCGCTGATCTGGAGTTGTGCTCTTGTTTGCTCCGGAGCCTCCGCGGCGTGTGGGCCGGGTACTCACCTGTGACGCTCGGCCGGAGTGGGGCATCGACGCCGGCCCCGGGTGGAGGAGAGGGGTCGGCTGGAGAGGCCATTGTGCGGTTGTGCCGGTGGCGACTGACCGGGCCCGGTCTGGTGGCCCGGGGGCTCTGTTGCGGGGCGCGGCCCACCTCGGACGGGGGTAGACTGTGCAGGAGGCTTGTCCCCCCTTTGTAGTCCTGTCCGGCCATCTTGAGGCCCTTCGCCCGGAATCGGCGGGCGGCGCCCGTGAGACGGTGGCACCGGCGACCCCTTGTTTTTGGCGGCCCATCTTTCTGCACCAAGATTGGCATTACCGGGGCTTGACGGAACTCAGGTGGGCCTTATTCGACGGCACGGTCCGAGGGCTGAGGAGCGGAGCGTCCCTGCTGCACTGACAAAATGGCGGCCGGCGCCCTGGGTCCCGGACCTGTTTGGGACGGCGAGTCTGGTCTGTCGAAATGCACGATGGCTGAAGCTTGTGGGAGTGAGCCCACGATTGGCGATGTCCCCGCCGCCCTATGTTCTTGGTGTGCGGCTATGGCCTTTGACGCAGCTGTGCAAGATAGCGGTTCTGCCGCCATGCCTGTTGGGCCGTCCCTCATGAATGCGGCCCGACTGAAGAAGTGTGCTGCTTTGCCTCCCTCGGCCGTTGCAGAGAGTGATGCCGCCGCTCATCTGGGAGACCGTATGTCTGTGACCCCGAACCTCCAGGAAGTTTTGATTGTGGCGGACATGGGTGAGGGCCCAACGTCAGGGCCCGTCCAGGTCAGTCTGGCTGGGGAGCTCGGCGGCTGTTTGACTCGAACTGCTTTGGTGGGGTCCCAAGGCTGCCCCGCGGGGGATACCTCACCCCCTTGGGCAGCGGAACCGCACCCAGACTGTTTGCTGTTCCTGATGCTGCTCTTTGACAATTTGGTCTTCTGCTGCCATTGTTTGCTTTGCTGCTCGAGATTGGGATCCCCTGTTTTGCACCCTTGCCCTGCCTGGTTTCGATCCTGTGTACACTCCATGCCGAACTGCTTGCTGTATTCTATTTTATTGTGTACTAAAGCTATGACCAGGAGAGGACAGGGGTGAGACAGAATTGCCTCGGCGGACTTCTAATTATTGTATGTAGATGAGAACTGCTCGCAGCTGTAACAATATGACCGATTCCTCTTCATGTTCCTGATATTTGAGGTTGTGTCGATCTCGTTTCGATGTGGGTTTCAGCAGTGTTAAGGCGGGGGTAGGAGCTGAATGTTCGATTGCAGATCTCCTCTCCCACTGGTTTTCTTTCTCCCTTCCTTTCTCTTTTTGTCTGTTGTGTTCTTTTCTCACTTTCTGATTCTTCTATATTTCGGGTTCCACTTAGGGCGACAGGCACGCTGCTGGGGGGGTAGGCCGTAGCCTTCTGCAGGGGTGCAGGGTGGTGTGGGAGGGATGGGGTCTTTATATTGTCCGTTCTTTCTTAGTTCTATGGCTCTTTTGTATCCCTTTATCGGTGCGCTGTGTCTGCGCGCGTCTTCCATGGAGTGTTAGCCGGCAGTGTGGGGTATTGACTTCCGCACGTCCATGATAATGATAGCACATATATCATGTCTTACTCGCCTCGACCCCGATCGTGGGTCCCTAGTTCTGTGTACTTTATTCGCCATGGGACGCGTATAGCGGCGCCGCATTCTTTCTTTCCTGTTTTTAATATTCCTTTTTCTGCCCTTCCCCCTTCTTTTTCCCTTTATTTGGGTTAGTATAGTGGATGGCTATCTTAGCGTTGCTGCTCTGATTCCTTTGTATTGTACCAGCACACATTCGGTGGTGACGGGTGGATGGTGGGCAGCGGTGGGAACTGATTTGAAACGGGGCGACTATATGTTGACTTTTGCCAATTGCTGCTATTACTTCCGCTTCTCACTGCTCCTTCGTATTGATGCTTTACCAACTGCCCGCCATAGGATTTCAGATGTCAAAAGTTGCTACTGCTCCTGCTATACTTCCTATTATATTATAAAATTAACCTTCTTTGATCCTGCTCCTAGCGGTTATACTCGGCCTCTTAATGTTGATTGCTTGCTTATATACTGCTGAGAAACTGCTGGGGAATTCCAATGCTGACTTTGTGTGCTTAAAATGTGTCGTGGCCGGCCTGATTGGTTGTAGGCCCGTATTTGTATGCTTCTACTTGCACAATAAAGGTTTTCAAAAAATTAAAAAAAAAAATTAAAAAAAAAATTTAAAAAAATTACCTGGCTCTGTGGACTACAAAACTTTAATATTCCTTTGAGCTGGTATTGTTAAAAGTGGGAAATAGATTGGAAGTGTATTGCCTCAATGAGCAGTCCCTCCTATGTCTGTCAACATGTTTCGAAGCCCTCCCCTGGCTTCTTCTTCAGGACCAAAAGGATCCCTTCTACAATCACTGTGTAATACAGAGCGATGTCAATAAGGTATCTGAAAAAAGTAGTGTATATACATGTTGTAACAACTACGAGGTGAGCATGCCAAATAACCTTGCACAGTATACAATACCTAATAGGTATACTACTTTGTAATCTGGAAGAGAAATCATAGTATTAAAAAGCAAGATATATCCATCATCCAAAGTTATAGGTGGTGACCTGTAAGGAAGGTGATATATTGTGATATATTTTCCTTATTCTCAATAGTGGTGCTAATGATGGTGCCGTGCCCTGCTTGTAGAAAAGTGTAATACAAAGACAAACATACACTGAACATAAAACAGACACTCTATTTCAAAAGACCGAGTCAAAAAACGGTTTGCGTGACCTTAGAACAAAATTGCATTACTTAAATAAGTTACGTGCCATGAGAGATAAGCAAAATTGGTAATGAGGTTATGTATGTACTTGTTCTCTAAGGAGATATTACCCAATGAGCCTTAAAACGGGTGGGAAGGGTGCCTATAGTCACACACTGCGAATGGAAAGAAGGATAAAACTGATTGTTATGATTCCATTCTTATGGTTGTCTGGTCATCATTTATCCATCAGGGGCTAGTAGTAAGCTATGACATACTTACTACTCCAAGGACACTGCCTCTCCTAAATCTCGCCTCCCTGCGGCTGTGTGGAACAATGAGCCAGGAGGGGGAGGGTCCGTAAGTAGTGCCGCTAATTGACAAAATTGCCGCCAAATTGGTATGCAGTTGGAAAGCAGTGATGAACTGCCGAAGATCCCCTGGAAGTAGTTAGACGAACTACTTCCTGTTGATGCTGTACCTGATCGCAGGGCTTAGAAATGTGTGCATCCATTAGGGCTGGTATGTGGATAACTAGACCGCCAACCCCGAAACCTCGTGTCCGCCACACATGATTATAGCAGTACAAAAAACTGTGTGTAGCCTAAACCATGTGTGCACTATTTTAGAAAGACCGAAATGGGTGGGATAGAGGAAATTGTTGGTTCTGTTCCCGAAGAGCGTCATTTGATATGTGTAATTGCAAAAAAAGGGGGACAATGTTGGTCCAGACCTCTGAGGGTCTCTTCCATGATCACTGTAATTTAATAGAAAGGCAGTTGGTCATTAAGATAAAGACCCATAACGTCAAGAATTTGCTGGTACAAGTCGACACACATTAGACAATATTTTGGCACCATAGCTCAGAGAAACTGTTGTCAATCTCACAGACAAAGGTTTACAGTCACTGAAGGGGTTCAGGTAAATTGAACCCAGGTATGTCGTCGTTGAGATCTTCGATGTGTATCCCCAAATGGAACACCAACCATTCCAATTGTTCAATGGTGGTCCATTGTAAATCTTCCACAGTGTGTTGGGTGGTTAGATAGTGGGTTGTCATCTTCATTGTGCCCCTTTTGCAGCGAATATTGCTCCTATGTTCCCCAATGCAAATCTTGACTGGTTCCGTCATCATGCTTATGTTCTCCCGACTGCATGGGCAAGTGACCATATAACACTACATTTTTGCTATTGCAATTAGTGAACCTCCTCTGTTCCCATTCGGTGACATTTCTGAATTTTATGTGCCTGCTCTTCCTTGTGAGGAGGATTTTCTTCATCTCCAGATGGTACATGTAGAGACCAGCTATGCTGGGAGCAAAAGTGCTCCCCATGCTGGTCCAGTGTTTCTGTAAGTAGAATGTATCCTCATAAATAAAGAAATTCTTTGTGAGAGCCAATGACACACATTCCATAACCACATTGTGTGGTGTTTGGTATTCCCATGCAGTGGTAAATAGGATTTCCTCAATTATGATCAGTGTCTCATCATGAGGGAGACTCGTATAGAGACTCTCCAAGTCGAGTCCAATGAGTTGCTGTTTATCACGGTCAGAATTCATGCCTTCAAGTAGTTGTAAAACTGCTTTAGTGTCTTTGAAGTAGGTCCTGGTTTTTTGGACTGAGGGGCGGAGGAAGGCGTCTGTGAACTTCGATAGAAGTTCCAGAATGGAACCTATGCCCGACACAATAGGGTAGCCTGGTGGTTGTCCAAGAATCTTGTGAATCTTGGGAATGGTGTAGAAGTACGGGGTTCTCTGGGACTTCTGGATGAGAAATTCAGCTTTCTTTTTAGAGATCCTGTCATTAGCCATTGCTTTTTCCACCATGGAGGGTATCCGGATGTGGATGATCTCTGTGGGGTCCTCACGTATGATCTCATAATTCCTGTGATCTTCGAGGAGTTTCCTACACTCGTTATCATAGGCAGTGATGGTCTGGATGACAATGGCCTGCCTTTGTCAGTTGGCTTGATGACAATGTTGCCGTTAGATGACAGCTGATGTATTGCCTCCTTTTCCTCATTAGATGGGATCTGAAAGGTAGTGTTCCCCTGTGTCAAGATGTTCCCCATTTCTTTCATTACTGCCTTCTCGAAAGCCAATAGTTCAACCAGCAGTGTGGAGTCCGGTGGGGGGGATGAGGGGGGGGAATGGTGGATTTAACTTGCAGCCCGGTGTCTTCACCATCTCCTTCTGGTATTTCCTTCTCTTTGAAGAAAGCTTCAGCTTGAGTATCCGGATGAACTCCTTCATCTCTGCACACAGTTTTTGAATTTGTCCATCCTGTTGGTTGGTACAAATCCTAGTCCTCGTTCCAAGACACGTTCCTGTGCCTGTGTCAGTTCGCAATCCATCAGGTTCACAAATAAGTTCCCCTCCTGCTGGTCGACAGCAGGTTGTTCGATTCGCCTGTCATGCTCTTCATGGAGACTTGTGGTGTCTCGTCTTCTGGGGTACACCAGTGAACATTGTTCCCCTTCTCTGTGGACCAGAGTGTGCCCCTAAAAAAGGCGGCGATCCATTGTAGTTGTAGTTGTATTCCTGTGGTGGAGGTACAGAGTGTTGATAGGGTCCACCCATTGGTGGGGGTGCAAAGGGGTAGGGTCGGAAGGTAAGTAGTCCGTGATGATTCTCCTATCCTCTCTGTCTTGAGTTATATGGTCGTTGGTATTGGCCTCCCCCTCTGTGGTGTTGGGGGCCGCTTCCTCTGCTGGAGTTGGAGCTATTATATCCTGTGTCTGATGTATCGCCATCTGAACTCTGGTCTGCATTTGAGTTCTTTGATGTGTAGTCATCGCGTATATATGGGTAAACCTTCTCATGGCTAAAGCGTGCAATGTCTTTCTTTAGTTTATTATATTTGTTATGCTTTAGGGTAATTTCGAACTCATTCATCTGCTGGTTAAGTTCTTTCAGGTGTTTCTTGAGGACACTCGGAGATTGGTAGCTCTTTAGTTGCACTTCCAGTTGTTGAATCTCAATCTTCAGTTCCTGGGTCAGTCTTATTGCTGTCTTGATGATCAGGATCAGCAAGTCACGGGTACAGTGCCACGATATCAGTGACCAGTCTTTTTTGAACAACCGGTCAATTTTGGAAAATAAATGGTTAGTTACGAATGATTAGGCCCTGTGGTGCTGCATTTGCCCTGAGATATTCAGTCATCAGCAACCCATGGACAGCTGTCTTAATCTGGGTTCTTCTCAGATTGGCCAATTCATCCCAGTCTGCATTGTTAGGACCGGGGTCAGTACTGTTCAACCCTTCAAAAGCTCATATAAGAAATGTACTTGTTTCTTTCCTGGAACATGCGCAAGGTCAGATCTGCGGGTCAAAAGCGGTGGGAGGTGGAAATTGGCCGGACGCTCTCGGACAAAGAGTGGGAGGATATTTTTTATAGGACTTACAATAATGCACACACCATGGGACATACCGAAATATCGTACAAAACTATTTCCTACTGGTATTACACCCCCTCCGAATAATGAAGTGGAATACTCAATGTGATAGGCTATGCTGGCGAGGTTGTGGTAGCCATGGCACTCTCCTCCATCTTCTATGGAATTGTCCAAAACTCACTAAATATTGGGAAAAAATATTAGATGAAATATACAAGGCCTTTAACACTCCCATCCCTAGGTTCCCCGCTTATACAATACTGGGTTTGCCAAATACACTAACCTTTCCTCTTAGCTCAATAAAAGGCAGACAGATGGCCCTGGTACTTAATGCCGCCCATCGGGTGCTTTTATCTTTTTGGAAGTTTGATAGAATCCCAGATCACACACAGTGGCTCCATCAGTTATGGTCCCTTCTGAGTATGGAAATATTGTCAATGCCACCCTGGGGGATAAATCAGACCATATGAAGATGTGGGCCTCCTTTATATCAATACTCTCCTGTGAATTGCGAGACCTGATCTGCCCCGTCTACCTGGGCTTTTTGAAACTGATACCGAACCCGCAAGGGGAGATTGACGCCTCTCCTTCTGGGTGAGGATCAGGTGGGTGATGCTGCCTGGGTGTTCCCCTGCCAGGTTTTTCGCTTGTTTTCATAGATTCTTGGCTCATTTGAAGAGGGATTGGGTGGGGTGGGAGGGGGACTTGTTCTTCCTTTTGTGTGGGTTCAAGAGAGTTTTTCTTGTGGTGGTTTATGTGTTTGGAAATGGCAGATCTACCAGCCTAGATACAGCCCTTTTCACCTGAGGTTTCCACTCTGAGGGCACCACGCATAGTTGACTGATGTTCTCCTCAAAGACTGATGGAAGAATGTAGCTAGCCTTACTCAGGTGTTCTGTTGAAGTGGCCGGCCCGGGTTGGGTTGTAGACAGATTGCTGTGTATTTTAATTTTCATAAGCAAATGCTATAATTACTTGTTTCATTTCTTTGGTGATCCTTCACACATCCAGTCCACTAAGTTGTAAGCAATATGTTGTGTATTGTTTTCCTTATACATTCTTCGAAGGAAAACTGATTTAATTCTAAAATTGATAATGCAAGCTGTAAATTCACCACCTCCTTTTCTTCAAACACCTTGGAGCCCCCTGTTCCAAGGAATCAGTGGTATGATGCTTTTGAAACTTATTTAGGTGCGCTTGGTACATTACGTTTTCGGCCAGAATGCAAGAAGTATTTGCTGCTACACACATTAGGTTTGAAGGCAGAGGAATTTTCAAACATCTTCCAGAGGTAGTGGTTGATGATGATATTGAGGAGTTAGATACATTTCAAGAAACTGTCAAAAAACTGCAAGAGTGATTTGACGTACAACCCAGTATCATAGTTGTCAGACATAAATTTTTTAAGAGGGTGCAAAATGGTGGTGAGGATGTTGATGCTTACATCACAGCATTGAGGAGATTAGCAGTGGATTATCAATTCGATAATTTCACTGACCAGTTGGTAAGGGATCAATTTATTGGACATTGCAGTCACAAAACCGTCAAGCAAAAGTTGTTGTCCATGGGTAACCCATCGCTTGACCTCACTATTAGAACAGCCAAGAGCATTGAACTGTCTCAAATTTCTGCTTTAGAGTTGGAGAACAAATGCCTCATCTGGTATCAGTTGTGTAAACTGAAGCATCTGCAAAGGAAGCATCGGCCAGAGAGCACTTACGCACTGAAAGACCTGGCTCTTTTTTCACACATTGTGAAATATGCTTTCGTTGTGCTAATCATTCACATGGAAAAGCGGGTAAACCGTGCCCTGCCAGAAATGTTGTGTGCAGACACTGCAATAAGCGTTGTCATTTTGCCAATGTGTGCCAAAGTTGCAAATCTAATGGAGATTTTTCAGTCAGATATGTATCTGATGAGAGTGTGGTGGATGATGAAGAGAACATTGGTATAGAGTTGAGAGACATGGTATTAGTGGTCAGGAGCGATGTTGTTACCATAGGTGATCCTAATGTGTGTGTTGACCCATATTTTGACATAAAGGTGGGTGATATTCAATAAGACTTAGCCTAACAGACTGCTTCTACCACCAGATCGCAAGGCTGTATCCTATGAAGGGCGGAGCATAGACATGTGGGTACATTGATGATATTCTAGAATTTATAGGGCGCAGGATTACTAGTGAAATGTATGTCCACAGAAAGGTCTAGATATATTAGATTGGTTTCATCAGGGCCTTTTTGGATTGTTTTGAAACCGGCACAAGTGAGCAAATGCTGGCCATCAGGGATGAGCAAGACTTAGAAAACCTTGTCAACAAGTACCCACATGTTTTCTCGGGTGAGTTGGGCAAGATCAAAGACTTCAAACATAACATTGTTGTAAAGGAGGCAGCCAGACCCGTGAAACATAAATCAAGGAATGTGCCTTTCAGCATTTGCGCTGATCTGGAAAAAGAGTTAGACACATTATGCAAAAAGGGGATCATTCAGTCTATTGATTCCTCATTGTGGCTGTCACCTTTGGTGGTGACACGCAAACACAATGGATAGTTGAGTGTGTTTTGACCTTTGTTGCTTGAACCAAGAGATCTGGATAGATGCCCATCCATTGCAGAACCTTTCAGAATTGTTCGCAGGGCTAAAAGATGATAAGATATTTTCAAAATTTTATTTAGCCTCAGCGTACCACCAAGTTGTGCTGGATTTTGAATCAAAACATCTAACGGCGTTTGTCTCTCCTTTTGGGACATATCAATATCAATACTGTCGAATGCCATTTGGTTTGGCCTCAGTGGCTTCTCTTCTTTCAAAGAGTGATGGTGAATATGCCTCAAGGAGTGGATGGTATTTCTATTTTTCGGGATGACATATTGATCTATGCCCCAGACTGGCATTCTAATGAAAAGACATTGGATGAGGTATTAAAAAGGTTTGAGATGAATGGCGTTGAACTCAGGAGGGACAAATGTGGTTTTCTGACAGACAAAATTGAGTATTTTGGACACTGTATCTCATGTGAAGGTGTGGCTTCCAAACTTGCGTTGGTTGACATTATAACTCAAGCCAAACCTACTGTTGATAAAGCAATATTGAAATTATTCCTGGGGTTGTGTGAGTTTTACTCTGGGTTTATTCAGAACTACACAATCAAGTCACGCCCTATGTCCTCCGTGTTGAAGAGAGTTGTTGCCTTTGTATGGAGTGGAGAGTGGCAAGAGATTTTCGACTGGGTAAAAAAAAAATTATCTTTGCAAGTCTTGAAAAATATTGATCCCACCCTAGATTGCGTGGTAAGTGTTTATGTAAGCAATGTGGGGTTGGGGGCTGTACTCACTCATGGTAAAGGGGCACAGTCTATAACTATCGGATATGCCTCTTGTGTCTTGTCTGATACTGAAAGACAGTACTCAGTCATTGAGAGGGAATTGTTGGCGGGCTGGTGGGCAGTCATGAGGTTCAGGAACTATGTGAAGGGTAAACGCTTCATGATTCAAATGGATCACAAGCCATTAATGTTTATTCTGAGTGGGAGGAACTCCAAAGGATTCACTCCCCTCATGGCTAGGCACCCTACAAAATTGTTACAGTTTGATTTTGCTGTGGAGTACATTCCTGGAGGGAAAAATGGGTGTTCAGACTTTTTGTCATGCTATCCTGTCCTCAATGACAAAGACTCTGGTTTGTCTGCTGATGATGATAAAGAAGATTGTATTGTTGCATCTGTCGATCTACCTTCTGCCTGGGCTTTTTCTGTACTAGAGTGGAGAAAAGTATTAAAAAAAGATTATGCCACTTTGGGTTTGGTCATTAGTTAAGTTGAGTTGGGTTGCCCAAAAGAACATAATCTGGATTTTGATCTGAAAACGTATGCTAAACTTGCAGACAAATTATCTGTGGAGGATGGTCTACTCATGAGGATGGACACATTTGTCCTACCCATTTCAATTTCATTGAGGAATTGCATTATCATAGGAGCACATGAAGGTCACTTAGGTGCTACCATGACCAAGAAACGTTTACGTTTGTGCTTTTGGTGACCTACCATGTGTGGTGAAGTTGATCTTATGGTCAAGGTGTGTGTGATTTGCTTGAGTTGTGACAAGTCTATGAAGGTCAGGACTCCCTTAAGTCCCACTGAAGTGCCTCAGGGGCCCTGGGAACAAGTTGGCATTGATATTGTAGGGCCTTTTCATGCATTGGCCAGCATGTCTAGGATTGCTTTAGTTATGATGGACTACTATAGTAAATGGCCTGAGGTGAAATTTGTAAGTGATGTAACAGCTAAGGTTTTAGTGAAATTTCTAAATTATTTTTTTCTGAAGGAAGGCTTGCCAGCCATTCTTGTGTCAAACAATGGTGTCCAATTGGTTCCCAAGGAAGTGGAGCTGTTTTGGAAGCCAGTGGTGTGAAGCTTCTTAAGAGTTCACTCTATCATCCCCAAACAAGTGGGCTGGCCGAGCGGATAAACAGAGTGTTGGGAGAATGCATTCAGTGGGCCATCTCCAATAGGTGTGTTGTTGGCAATGCTGTTAGGAGCATGTTGTGGTTCTATTGTACCACTCCTCATGCGAATGATCTTCTAATTCAGACAAATTTAATTTTGTCTGTTTTGCTTCTGTTTTCTTGGGCTTTCCTTTATCTCCGATAGTATACAATTGTGGTGGCTAAGGTTCCTTTCCTAGTTATTTTTTCCTTTGTTCTTTTCTCGTTCTTTAGGTTTTCTGTTTTGTTACATCTCACATTAGGTAAAACCGTGTTTGCATTATTTTTAATTGTTGATTTGGAAAGGGAAGAGACATGTAGAGCTCTCTATGTACTATGTGTGGTCCTCCCATGGAATGCATGATGTAATAGCACTTGCATTCCACAGGCGTGATGGGATTTGGAAGTGGCAGTTACGAGGCGGTGTGTGCCACTGGTGTCCGTTGTTTGAAGTTGGAAATAAACACAAAATGAAACATACCTGAGTCTGTTTCCTCCATCACAACAACCTCCCCGGGGCTTTATTTACATATTGGAGAAGGGCCGCGCAGTCCCCTCTCCATTAGACTACTTGAGCTCTGGGGACCACCACCACCCCGGGGCTTCATATATTAAATGGAGGGGGTCCCAGTGGGCCCCCTCCTGGGGCTGTTAGTAGCCCCAGGGTCCACCACCACCCCAGTAAAAAGAAAACAACTACAATGGGGCCATGCAGCCCCCTGAGGCCCACCAACTCCCCAGGGCCTATGTAATATTTAAAACTGGGAGGCGGGCCACGTGGTCCCCCTTCCGGGTCAGAAACATCTCCGGGGACCACCACTTCCCAGGGCCGGCTCCTGCTATGTCCCAGGGTGCATACCTCAGAGACATAGCAGTATGCTTTTCCTTGGCTAGAGGTATGACAGCTCCCACCAAGCAAGAGCAAACGTAACTCTGCTGCCAGCAAGTGGGAGCTGTCAAACCGCTCCCACTTGCTGAGAGCGAAGTTTTGATCTGGTTACCTGCCCACTGTCATACAGGCAGTGAAACTGATTAAACCATTGCTCCCGCTGATAGGGAGCTGCATTTTTAGATGCTCCCTATGTGCGAGAGCAATGCAGGCACCTGCAGAAGGTGGGCACCTGGTTGGCACCGCAGTAGCAAACCACACTGGGTGCCCTAAGTGGGCTCCAGAGCACCCAGGGAGCCCCTGGGGATAGGGTCCCCATGGCAGAAACAGGCCTGGGGAGGCAGACCATGCAGTCCCCCTCCCCCATTGAATTAAGACTGGGCTCTGAAGGATGGGATCCCAAACTCCGAAATGAGCCTGGGAGGGGGGCCTTTTTGCCCCTTGCCCCATTAAATTAAGGCTGTGCCTCTTGAGATGGGGTACCCAGGGATGAAGTCAGCACGGGGGGACTTGGCCCCCCTCACCCATTGAAATTTGACTATGCCCTAGGGGATGGGGTCACCAGAGCTGAAATTGGCCCATTGTTTCAAATTAAAAAAAGAACTAATTTATTGGGCTTGGGGAAGTGAAAGCAAGTGTGTTTCCTTTCATAATCCACATTGAAAAACAATCTGAAATCCTTAATAGAGGTGACTGCATTGTTGATTTATTGGTGTGCAATCTGATTTGGGATGACTGTGACAAGTGTTTTATTTTCTCATTTCTCCTGGTTAGAGCAGAGTCCATGATTGTCGGAAAGTGGATTATTAGTAGTGGTAAATATGCATCTACCACTGGCAGAACCCTCATGCTTTATGAACCCCCCTGCTCTGGCATTCTTGTGTGGCAGAGCCCTCTCCAGCAGACAACCTGTCCCCTGGTGAGGAACTTATCACTTCATCAAAACAGCCTGGTTAATCCTGTTAATTCTGACCAAACAGGAGAGACTGCAGGAAGGCTTTATTTTGGCATACAGATAAGAAAGTCTTATAAGTTATTTTCTGTACAATTTAGGATACATTCAGCAAAGGCATATTGCTGGATATCTCAATACCATTCTTCTGAGTCTTTGAATTATATTTAATTGTTATCATACGGGGCTAGGTATCTGCAATTGGGAAATGAAATGTGCAATTCTCCATCACCAGGGCATATAAATCATCATTTACACAGACCCTGCTTATACTTACATGATCCCCCCAACCCCTGGGACTTGCAGGGGAGACATTGGGGTTCCTCACTTCCCAGTGCTCATAGCACCTAAAAAAAAGTAAAGGAGTGTCTGCTCACTGCCCCATGTGGCTCTTTTGAGGCCCAGGGACCATACTACGTGTGGTCCTCCTGTGGTATGCATTTTATTTATTTTTTATTTATTTTAAGTTTTATATCGCGCCAGAATCGACTCCAAGGAGTATCTCCGTGCTTTGGACACGTATCATTTACATTTGCGGAGATTGCAGAAATTAGAAGCAAAAAAGGGTAGTTTTAAGTAGCTTTCTAAAATGAAGATGATTAGAGCATACTCGTAAGTGTAGAGGAAGGTCATTCCAGTATCGCAGGCCAAGATATGAAAGAGTCCTTCCCCCTAACCTTGCTCTCCTAATTCGAGGGACCTTCAGCAGATGTTTAGCGCTTGATCGTAGGGACCTTGAGGGTTGATATGGGATACATTTTTCTGGGAGATATCTGGGGCCAACATTGAACAGGGCCTTATGGATAGTACAGCAGACTTTAAATTGTATCCATTGGTGTATGGGTAGCCAGTGAAGTTTCAAGAGAAGAGGGCGAGATGCTGATCTGGGAGGCATATTCAGAACTAGTCGTGCTGCCGTATTCTGAACCACCTGAAGTGTGCTGATCGAGATGTCATTGAAGGAGAGCAGGAGATCATTACAATAGTCCAGGTGACTCAATATGAGGGCCTGAGTCAGGGTCCTCTGAACAGAGTCCGGGAGCAAGGGAAAGACTCATCGAAGTTGGCCCAAAGTGTGAAAACAGGTACCCAATGTCTGGCCGATATGCTCCTTAAAAGTAAGGGCATGGTCCAAACGGACTTCTAGGTTCTTGATGGAGGATTTAGGATCTGGAGGAGTCCCAAGTTTAGTAGGCCACAAGGTTGGGTGACCAAAGTAGGGTGGCCTCTCCGAAAAGTAAAATCTCAGTTTCCCGACATTACATTGAAGGAAGTTATTCTTCATCCAATGTGAGATGGCACTCATACCCGAAGAGAAGGTCTTTTGTACAGTGGGAGTGAATTCATCGAAAGGAAGAGTAGTTGTGTATCGTTGGCATATGATATTGGAATAAACCTGTATGTTCTTAGAACGTTGGCCAAGGGAACTACATAAATATTGAATAAAGTAGGACTCAGCCATGAGCCCTGTGGTACTCCCGTGGACAGTTCCATGGGTGCGACCGATATGGGCCTAGGTTGACCGTCTGAGATCGGCCAGCTAAAAAGCTTGACATCCACGAAAAGCTGAGTCTCTTAATCCAATTCCCTTCAACCTTCTGAGCAGTATTTGATGGGAAACCGTGTTGAACGCGGCAGATAGATCCAATAGCACAGAATCATAGAATGGCCCTTGTCTAGAGTCATTCTGATGCTATCAGTTACCATTAGCAGGGCTAATTCAGTGCTATGTTTGGGCCTAAAGCCTGACTGGGCAGAATCTAAACAGCCTGAAAGTTCGACATGGTTTGAGAGATGTTTGTTGACATATCTCTCTACTAATGTACTCAGAAATGGTAGGAGCGAAATGGGGCGGAGGTTAGTCAGATCAGTCAGAGGGGCCTTGGTGTTCTTATGAATCGGCATAATCTGCGCAGCTTTCCATTCCGATGGAACATGACCTTCCTTTAGTGACAGACTGAGAAGATGTTCAATCAGTGAAGATAATTGAGGGATTAAGGTGCTGGCTACTCTAGCAGGAATCAAATCACAGGGCGAACCAGATTTCACTTTATGAATTAGAGCCACTACATCTGCTGTAGTTAATGGGGGAAAGTTTTCAAGCAACATGGGGGGAGTTAATTCTAGAATTTCTGTAGTCATGGGTGTCTGATGTTGATTTCCAGATGACACCATTTTTTCATAAATTTGCTCTATTTTTTGTGAAAAATGTTGTGCAATGTCATTGCATAGTGTTTGTGAAGGTGCTTCAAAATCCTTGCAGTCTTAGGTTTTATAAATGACTGAAGAATGTTGTATACAACCTTTCGGAACATTGCCAGCCAATACAAGTTGGGTAGAAATTTGATTTTTACGTGCAATCTTGATATAACAGTACTTGAATTCCACGGGCTTGACGGGGATTGGAAGTCGCACTTATGAGGCGGTGTGTGCCATTGGTGGTCTGCTGTATGAAGCTGGAAATAAACATGAAATGAAATGTACCTGAGTTTGTTTCCCCCATCACGACAGAGTGCTGGCAGACAACATACATGGACTGAGGTACCTTTTTTCACTAATTTCGGAGGTTCTTTGAAACACCACCTCTGTTGCTGTGACTTGCCTCTGGAGGGACAACGTGGCACGCTGTTGACCACTATAATGCAGGAGCTCCTCACAGTGAGAGTATTCTAGCCTTACAGAGGAACAACAAAGTTTAAAAAAAAGAAAAAGAGGAAAAAGATAACCAGGATTTTTTTTACTTGTGGGTGTCAGCATATGCAGGTGGAACGCAGCGTACCAAGTGAACAAGGGAATTACTCCATCTTGGGAAGCAGCTGGAATGCGCCACACATGGATGAAGGTCCAGACCTCTGTACTGGGGTGAATGTATGACATTGTTCTGTATTCTGTCCATCAATTGTTCTTTTTTCATTTGTCACCCCGAGTGGGACGGGTATGCCCAGACGAGGGTCCTGTGTTCTCTATGCCACTGGAGTCAAGCTATCCTGGTTGATGAGGGCTGAAAGCCCGAAACCAGCCTGAGATGCCTATTTCCAGTCCAGGGAAGACCTGGCCTGGCAGTTCAGACTGAACTGTTCCCATTGAGCGCAGGGTCAAGACTGATTTTCATATGACCGGGTCCAAACTGGAATGGCATGGGGAGAAAAAAACAAAGGATGAAGGCCCAGATCTCTGTACTGGGGTGAATGTATGACATTGTTCTGCATTCTGTCCATCAATTGTTCTTTTTGCATTTGTCACCCGGAGTGAGTCGGGTATGCCCAGACGTGGGTCCCGTGCTCTCGAAGCAACTGGAGTCAGCTATCCTGCCTGATGAGGGCTAAAAGGCCGAAACCGGTCCTAAGATGCTTGTTTCCAGTCCAGGGAGGACCTGGCCTGGCAGTTGAGGCTACACTGTTCCCATTGGGCGGAGTGTCAAGAATGATTTGCAAATGACTGGGTCAACCTAGAATGGCTTGGTGAGAAAAACTAAGGATGGAGGCCCAGATCTCTGTGATGGGGTGAATGTATGACATTGTTCTGCATTCTGTCCATCAATTGTTCTTTTTGCATTTGTCACCCGACTGGGACGGGTATGCCCAGACTCGGGTCCCATGCTCTCCATGCCCCTGGAGTCAAGCTATCCTGGCTGATGAGGGCTGAAAGCCCAAAACCGGTTCTAAGATGTTTGTTTCCAGTCCAGGGAGGACCTGGCCTGGCAGTTCAGGCTGGACTCTTCCCATTAGGTGCAGGGTCAAGACTGATTTGCATTTGACTGGGTCCAAACTGGAATGGCATAGTGAGGAGAAAAACAATGGAAGAAGGCCCAGATCTCTGTACTGGGGTGAATGTATGACATTGTTTTGCATTCTGTCCATCAATTGTTCTTTTTGCATTTGTCACCCTGAATGGGACGGGTATGCCCAGACATGGGTCCTGTGCTCTCCACGCCACTCGAGTCAAGCTATACTGGCTGATGAGGGCTGAAATCCCGAAACCAGTCCTGAGATGCCTATTTCCAGTCCAGGGATGACCTGCCTGGCAGTTCAGACTGGACTGTTCCCATGGAGCGCAGGGTCAAGACTGATTTGTATATGACTGGGTCCAAACTGGAATGGCATGGTGAGAAAAAAACAATGGATGAAGGCCCAGAACTCTGTACTGGGGTGAATGTATGATATTGTTCTGCATTCTGTCCATCAATTGTTCTTTTTGCATTTGTCACCCGAGTGGGACGGGTAGGCCCAGACGTGGGTCCCGTGCTCTCCATGCCACTGGAGTCAAGCTATCCTGGCTGATGAGGGCTGAAATCCTGAAACCAGTCCTAAGCAGTGTTCCCTCTAACGCGCGCGCGCGCGCGCGCGCGCAGCTTGCTGACCCCGAGCGCGCAGAGTCCCGTGGAAAGCGCGCACACATCCATCCTGTGAGTGCTTTCGCGCCCCCGCGTTTAAAACGCGAGCGGCGCGAAAACGGCAATTCCGTGTTTGGGGGAAAGATCATAGATTGCTCCGCACTAATGGGCTGTGGCTGCGGGCTGTTTGTGGCCCTTTGTGAAAACATTTGTTAATAGCAGCACCGTCATGCGCTGCAATTAACAAACATTTTCACAATGGCTCACAATCAGCCCCCAACCGCGCTCCCTTAAGAGAAGACATTTAGCAAGTCCAAAAGCACGAATGCTTTTGGACTTGCTAAATGTCTTCTCTTAAGGGAGCGCGGTTGGGGGCTGATTGTGAGCCATTGTGAAAATGTTTGTTAATTGCAGCGCATGACGGTGCTGCTATTAACAAATGTTTTCACAAGGGGCCACAAACAGCCCGCAGCCACAGCCCATTATAGAACAAATTTAGCAAAAGAAAAGACAGGATCAGGCGGTGTCTCCCGCCTCTATTTTGCCACTTTCAATCATGTCACCTCACCAGCCCCTCCTCGCTAGTATTACAGGTCTCTGTTGTGGCTGGCTCGGGCATATGCATGTGCGCTCTGCGCTCTGCTCAGCTGACAGTTCGGGCGGGACAGAGGCCATAGCTACCAAGGTTTAAGCATAGCTGCCAAGGTTTCAGATTGCTATGTGTGACATTTTCATAATTTCACTGAAATGATGTGTGACATTTCAGCGACTATGAATGACACTTGCTCGCGGACAAAATAAAGCAATGAAGAAGAGGGAATCATAAATATCAGAAATTGCAATCATTTGAGTAAAGAGAGAGTTTACGTTAGCTGCTTCACAGCATAAGAAATAATAGTTAAACAACTATTTTATCAGACTGCAGCCAACATTTCAGAAAATAGATAAAGCAGACTGGAAGGTGTCCATAATTTATTATAGTCAGGTGATTGGTTAGCAGACTTACTCGATTGCTGCCGACCACATGAGCTGTAAGTAGCGCTGCATTAGAAAGTGGAGCGTGGGAGGCGCTCATTTAGGCCACAGCTAGGCTGATAGCAAAGTCTCACTGACCAGAGTTTCAGAACACTTTACTTAGAAGGCGACGATCCAGCTCTGTTGTTAAGATTATGCTCAGTCCTGATGGCACGAAAGCTGTGATGTATTGGGAATTGCACATTTATTATTGCAAAAAAAGTTACTGGCACTAGCCTTTACTTTCACCCATCTCTGCAGTTTAGACCACAGTTGCCACCCTTTTAGTACCTCACGATAGAATTTTACAGCCATCATAGGGTTTTAACCAAATGCATGTTACATTTTCCTGCCTCAGAAAAAACGTCCAGGATTCGTGCATAACAGGAGTTACTTGTTGAAACGCAGCATGTACGACCAATGTACAGATCATTCTCGCAAACTTTCGCACGCCCTCCAAAGACACTAATCTGCACAAAACCCGCCAATCATTGAAAGAAGACATCTAAACAAAGGCAGATTTATGGAATTTGTTAATGTTTGCAATAACGGTCTTCTAAAATTTTAAATCAACATTGTTACTTATTTTGTTTTACTTGGGCAACAAATGGGTTTAGTCACATATTTCAGCACGTACTGTTTTCACACGGTAAAATAAGCACACGCACTCGGGTGGCTTATACTTACTTTGACCCTTTTGCAGGCAGAGACTAAATTAAGATTGCTATGGGGGACATTTTTATAATTTCTATGTAATCTTGAGTGACATTTCAACAAATGAGAGTGACACTTTCAAGCAAAATCAAGCAATGAAGATGACGGAAACATAAAGATGAGACATTACACCCCTCAGATAGCTGTAATTTCTTTTATTTATAGGTTTTTCCTCTTTTTCATGGCTGGATTTTACTCGCCAGAAAGGGTCACTCAGTTGTTGAAATGTCACTCATAATTACACTGTAATTATGAAAATGTCACAAACAAGCAATCTGAAACCTTGGCAGCTATGTGTAAAGCACACATCGTGCTTTTGGGCTTGCTGCAGCCAAGCCTCTTAAAAGTTATACACAGCAGTAGTTGGCTGCCAGATTGTGAGCTGTGCATGGAGATAGATGAAGGCCGCTGCGAGGCTTTGCTGCATGCAGCTGACTATACATATATGAGGGTGTTGTCCTCGTGTGAAGAGTTGGATGTCATGCATGTTCCTGGCCTCCAGCTATTTTCAGGCATCAATTAAAATGTCTAGATACTCTGGTGATTAATAGTCTTGCTGGAAAGAGATAGAGGTTTGTCTAGTGCGATTTATGTGTGAAAATCCAGTCTTTTCACTTGTTTAAACATGAGTTTGGATTGATATTTGGCGCTGCACCCACACGCGTGGTCTGGTTCCTGGCGCACATAACCATGGCTGCAGCGCACAGAGACCCCACACTGCCGCACACAGAGGAAAAAAATTAGAGGGAACATTGGTCCTAAGATGCTTGTTTCCAGTCCAGGGAGGACCTAGCCTGACAGTTCAGGCTGGAAGGTTCCCATTGGGCACAGGGTCAAGACTGATTTGCATATGACTGGGTCCAAGGTGAGCAAAAAAACAATGGATGAAGGTCCAGATCTCTGTACTGGGGTGAATGTATGACATTGTTCTGCATGTGTCCATCAATTGTTCTTTTTGCACATGAAACACAGCGTTGGCAGCGCCCATAGCCCATATGCATGTCTTTGGGCAGCGGTCATTGAAGCAGTGGCTGATCTCTCTTGTATATCCCAGTGGAGAAGTGTGGCTCAGGGGTTAGAGGCGGCAGACCTGGAAGCTGAGATCGGTCCTGGTTCGATTCCCCGCCTCGGCGGGTCTTTGGCTCAAAAATTCCACGGACTCGATAATTCTCGTTCCGGTGCCTACTCGACTCACGGGTTCACACTCTGCGACTCTGGGCAATAGCTTGCTTAATCTCCACTACGGCCCCTCGCGGCGGGATGCCTGGCTTTCACCTTGTGGATGCCCTGCTGGGGTTATCTCACAGGGGAATACCAGGACGGGTTCCCAAAGCAAGCGCCTTGATGCCTTCGGGTGATACGTGCGCTATATAAATCGCAATACATTTACATACATTTACAATGGTGAGAAGCAACTCTTCGTGTTCTGGCTGCTGGGGGTCAGGAAGTACAGGAGCAGACCAGTTCAGTTGCGGAAAGGAGCATTTGCTGTCCCGCACAGCAGTTTTCTTCAACCAAGTTAGTTTGGTACAGCGTTTACATGTTCATGTGTTACGGATATGAGCAATCACTGTACCGTACAGCTGACTATTCTCTCCGTGTTACAGATGTCTCGTGTGGGCACTAATAATCGCTGACCCGCACAGCCGATTGTAGGTAACCAAAGGTTCCTGCGGTAAGAGAGCTTTTTCGTCTAAGCTCCAAGTGATCTCGTGTGGGCACCAGCACTCGCTGACCTGCATAGCTCATTGTTTGTGACACCCAACAGGAAGAAAAAAAACGAAGATATTTTTACAATTAGTTTATTTCTCTTTTAAAAAAATAACCAACTGCATAGGTGTTTCTAATTACATGTTTTTCTCATATGTCATCTGTGGTTGTGCCATATTATCACTTTTCCACTCACAGTAGGCTTTACTGTCCAAACTGTTGAAGTATACTATGTTGACTTCATTTAAAATTGACAATGCATCCCCTCTAGGGTGGCATGCCCAAGATGGCAGAGTGAGCGGATGCGTCTCGCTCGAGCTCCATTTTCGCCGGGCCTAAGCACAGACACAGCACCCTTGACCCACCTCACAGGCTTTCCAACCCCCCCCCCCCCCCCCCGCCCCCCCCAGGTTAAGATCCGCCGCTCGGGGTGGCTTTTCCCTGCCAGGCAAGGTTATTTGGAGAGGCGAGCCACGCATAGGTTTGTGGCCTACTGGGTGTGCGGCCTTCCATGCAGAGATAGGAGGAACGCGCTAGATGGCCTCATTGTGATTGCGCCAGTGCCCAAGGCGATATGGGGACTGCAGCTGGTCCTCAGACTGTGCCCCTTCCTCCAGTGGGCAGCCCCCTACCCCATGTTCTTTTTTGTCAAAGTACCCTAGTCTCTAGTGGATTTATGCTGTCTCCCTCGTACCTGTTTGTTTCAAGCACATCTTATTTACTCTCCTTGTTTTTGGGAAACAATTTTTTTATTGCCATTCAGTCGAAGGTGAGTTCACACATCAGTATGCAAGTAGAGGAGTATTCAATACAGTGGGTACATCGTTCAGCGTCATATTACAATAACGTTTGAGCTATTGGTGTTGCATTATTTAGCAATGCCAATAGCTCAAACTTTAATAATGCGAGACCTATTGCATTGTAAATGCTTGTTACAGCTTGCCTGTGTTCTAGTTGTTGCCTTTGGTATGTGGTACGTGGGTCTGATGAATAGGTCTTCCTCGAGTTTCCTTCAGTCTAATTGATGAATGATGACTGGTGAGGCCTTCAGTGAATTATGGGTGACAGCGTTACGCAGTCACAAAGTCCCCCAGATGGTGTTGCTCACACGCCATACCTCTTCGATAAAGAGGAATTTGTTACCTGCGCTGATTATTTTACATGATAACTGGTGAAGACTGGAGCGGGACTACTACTACTACTACAAGGTTCACAACTGATGAGCGACCTATTGGTCCCCTTAATCCGAAGGGAACGGATATTACCCTGTAGGGCTGTGGTTCCCAAACTGTGCGCCGCGGCGCCCCGGTGCGCCGTAATGAGGTGCCAGGGGCGCCGCGCACACTATCTGTAATTTTGGCCATCACAGGGAGCAGCGCTGCTCCCCTGTGAGAGGCCTCACCCCTGCTGCTGGAGGCGCCTCGCGCTCCTCCAGGAGCATGAGAGCAGCCCCACCAGCCCATTGTCATTCAGTATGCCGCTGATTGCCACTTACTGAATGACAATGTGGCGGCCTCCTCCTGCCCCAGAGTACAGAAGGGCATTCTGTACGATAAAAAGTAAAATGCCCAAGCTGCAACATTAGAAAACACTTCATTAAAAGAAGCCTGTAAAATAAGTTTAAAAGAACACTGTCCTGTCATTTCAGAACTGAAGTATTTTCAATATTGTATTCAACAAAGCCATGGTTGCTCCTTTTTTTTTTTTTAAAGAACTAGCAACCATTGAAAAAACAAATAGTCCTAGCTTGTTGAGGTGTAATGATTCTTGCTGTATTATATATCTGGATGCAATGACAGAGACAACATAATACCAGTGAGGCAGAACACTATGGTAAGCGCATATTTTTAGCCTAGGTGTTTTAAGCTGCGCTCTTAATTACGTCAAACACCCCCTTTGAAGAGACCCCCCAGTTTTTTTACACCGCTTTAAGCCCTGGAAACAACACCATGTTACAGTAACCTCACATCCTGGCACTGTGCATCATGCATGACTTCTACGTTTTCAGTCTATGTGCAGGGGCATAGTGAACTTTCCACCAGCCCACCCCTTGCTTTAGTTCATTCTTGATGGGACTCTTCTGCCTGCCACTCTGCAAACAAAGGCTCAGCTCATAATGTGAAAAGGTGGGTGAGTAAATAAGTGAAGGAATGTCTGAATGGCTGGATGGATTACTGAAAGGATGAATGCATGAATGAAAGGGGGAATGGATAGATAATGAAAGAAAGGATGGACGGATGAGTGAATGAATGGTAGTATGGATGAGAGAAAATGTAAATAGATGGATGTATGGGTGGAAGGGTAGATCTATGGGTGAAGGGTAGATGGATGGGTAAAAGTGTGGATGGGTGTGTGAAAGGATGGATGGATGAGTGAAAGGGCAGCTGATGGGCGAGTGAATTGGTGGATGGGTGTGTGAAAGGATGGATGGGTGGATGAATGAAAGGGTAGATGATGGGCAAGTGAATGGGTGGATGGATGAATTGATAAGTGAAATGTTGAATGGATGGATGAGTGAAAGGGTGGATGTAAGGATTGATGAGTTAGTGAAAGGGGGTAGATGGACAAAAGAATGGATAGATGAGTGAAGTGAAAGGGTGGATGGATGAGAGAACGGATGGCTGGATGAGTGAACGGATGGTTGGATGAGTGAAAGAATGGATGAGTAATAGGATCAATGGATGGATTCATGAATGGATGAGTAAATGGGTGGGTAGATGGATGGATAAGTGAAAGGGGGATGGAGAGAGAAAGGGAGGATGAATGACTGAAAGGGTGAATGGGTGGAAGGATAAATGACTGGGTGAATGGATAAGTAAGTGAATGGGTGGATGGATGAGTAAGTGAATGGATGGCTGGGTGGAAGAGTGGATGCATGGATGATTGTACAGATGGATGGGGTGAAAGGGTGGGTAGATGAATAATGGATGGATGAGTGAAAGGGTGGATGGAGGGATGGATGAGTGAAATGATGGACGGAAGGATATATGGTGGATAGGTGTGCAAATGGTTGAATATGTTTGGATATAGATGGGCACACAGATGGAAGGACAGACCTTTTTAGTGTAAAAATAAGGCTGGGGATACTGATTACGACAGACCAAACTCAATGTTCCATTTTCTCAGAGCGGGTCTCAGTACCAAAAGGTACTGAAAGCAGCAGCTGGCATAAATAAGGGTTTGGGATCAGGTACTCTGTTGAGCAAAAAACGATGGATTGGGATGCAGCCAGTGGATGAGATTAATAATTCAAGCATTCCAACCAATATAATACCTTCATTGCGTCCCAAATACTTTAAGGAATATAACAGGAGGTACACACCATCCACCCACCCACCGGTAAAAAAATGGTGGGGAGCCACGGCCAACTGCAGATTAGGTCAGGGGAGCCACAGGTCAAAAAAGTTTGGGAACCACTGTAGGGGTATGCGAGGGCTTGCCTGAGGCCCAGAGCAGGATTACCGGAAAACTTTAAGTGACCTGCATAGTGCGTTCGGTTGTTTGATATTGCTTGATCAGCAATACCTTTAAATTAACAAGCCCGGTAAAGAGTGCAGTGATTACTGGCCTGGCCGGCTCCGGTCAGTCTGGCTCCACTACAAGACTAAGGTAGGCACTTCAAAAATGTGAGTGCTGCATGAGCGTGAGAATCTGATGGGGACATCTGAGACCTCGCCTTTATGCGGTTGGGGTTGCAGTTCATTCTCCTGTGCGGGAAGCCGTCTGCTCCCGCGAGGTTCTTGGGGCTAACATATCTTTTGACGGTGGTGACTACAAAGCGATGCAGTTTTGCAGCAACAAAATGTGTTTGAGCGCTGCTGTTCCCATTTCAAAACCCTGACTCCAGCTCGAGAACAAATACACTCAGACGTGCCTGCATGTTTGAGCTCCAGTAGTCAATATTGGCCCAATGCAAGCATGAGTTAGTTACTCTCTGGAGTATATATATGCATTCTGGCATGCTCTTAAATTAAAGAAAAATCTGACATACATTTCTTTATGAGGGTGTGTCTCAAAATGCAGGTGCTTCTCTCAACATGACCCCCTTTCGATTGAGTTCAGCAGCTTTTCATACTTACTCGAGAGGGGGAGCATTGATTCCTCAAGTTCACTGCTATAGTGTATTTTATTTTGCACCAGCTACAAATCTTAAGCTGGTGGTTAATTCATTGTATCCACCATGCACTCACATTATAAACGTGTATTTCAAAATGTGCAACTGTTATAAGTAAGGTTAGTTGCCATCAGGTGCAGTATCAGGCCTCCATAAGCTGCAGCTGACTGTCTCCCACTTTTTATTTGCATGTATGGCCCTTGCCGTGCTCAGATGATGCTGATGAAGCCTCATGGTGAACAGTTGGACCAATATATGACGGCAAGGAGGGAGCAGAGCACGCCATTGACAGCAGGCTGCATAAAAGGAGCAACAAAGGTGGAAATACGAGCGTCACAGGAAGGCGTAGGAAGACGTAAGCCTCCCTAGCGGCGTGGCGGTAAGAGAGGTACAGCGGATGGTTATGGAGGCACACCGACGGGGCGGTGTGTAGAAGGAGGGCCACTCACTATGGGATGCCGAACGGCAGGGTGAGTAGGCCTGACAAAAACGGGTAGCAAACGGAGATGGCGCTCGCAGCCCAGACCCAGCCGGACGGCAGGGCACAAAAAGAGACTAGCAAGGTGGCGAGTTGGGGCCTAACTCTGGGGAGAGGCTACACCCCACACGCAAAGCGGCATAGAAAACAACGGAACAAGTTGGACCCGAAAAGTGCCAAGAAAGGAGATACGCCTATAAGAGAGCGGAATAACGAACTGTCATGGTGATTCATAAGTCTATGATATGCAAAGGAGGTATGACAACCAAATGATCTATGACCAAGAATGATGGATGACAAATGATTTACGACAATGTAACACAAAATGATTCATGATGTCCAAGTTATGGCGGTCCATGACACAAATTATTTATGGTACAGAAATGATTTATGACACATGATGTATGATCCTCTGATATGCAAATGAGTGATGACAGACAAATGATTTATGACCAACAAAATGATTTATGACAAATGATTTATGACAAGCGACGCCAATCATGTATGACGTCCAGTTTATCATGACACAAATGATTTATGACATACGGATAAGGTATGACACATGATTTATGTTAAGCCATGATAATGATTTATGCCCCTGGCCATAAAATGTTGTGCCCAAGGGGCAGAAAGTGGGTTGGTATATAATGGTAATAAATCTGCAGCCAACAACGACCACAACAAAACTACGCCTTGTGTTCGCTGTGTTTGTAGTAATACGTATGTAAGGAAGTTGGCAGGCCATCCAGGAATGGGCCTGTGCGGGAGTTATGAGACATGGCATTTGGGGGCCTTCTTTCTGATCATTTACTCTGGAACAAATCAAATGCGCAAATCAGCACTGAAAATACACCAGGCGGGATGACATGCACAGAAACACAAGGGGGGAGAGGATGTAGCGTTAGGGACAAAGCTGCCGACCGTGGAGCTAGGGAACCAGGTTCGACCCTCGGTGTCGGTTCAGGAGTCTGTGATTGTGGGTAAACCACTTAATTACCTCATGCTTATGTGTCTTTGTAATACGTAACTGATGCTTATGTCGTGCGCTCCAATACCTTCGGGTCGAGTTCGCGCTGTATCAATGGGCGGTAGCAGACGCTGACTGACCATTAATCACCCACGACTCATTTCCCTGCTGCCGTAGTGCCTCGTCACTCCAGGTGTTTACGTTCTCCGTCGGAATTTACCAAAGATTAAAGTACGTGTTTCGGAAGCACGCTTTCTGATCTGCAGCCCCTCCCTCCCTACCACCTTGTACACAAGCATTGGCCCATTGCTGACACCTCTGAAACTCTTGTGTTTCCAGTGTGCTTGGCTGTGAGAGGAACATTTGTCAGGACCGCTCGAGGCGCCCAGTGCGGCCCCGGTGCTCTACATTTAAAGACAGCCCGGCTCGGACAGGAAGCCAGGCAACCTGTGTTGGGACGGGGGCGGGGCAGCAAGAAGACAGGAAGCAGACGGGAGTGTTATGTGCTTATGTGTTTATGTTTGAAGCGGACACGAGCGCTCTTGCACTCGTGTCAGCTCCAACTACTTTCCACGCGGCATCGTATTATTTAAATGGTACCGCGTGGGATGTGCGTCTTCTGTGTTGATTTGAATGGGGAGATAGAGTAGTTAATGGGGAGAAGTAGATGTTAGGATTACTCTGTTATTGTACACCAGACTCGCTTGTTCTGAATAAACGGCTCTTCACTGTACCTGCTCTTCTTCGTCTTCTTTACTGGATTTGTGCAAACAGGGCTTTACAACTGGCGACGATCGGGAACTACTCCACGTTTGCAGTCATTTACGGAAAAAAAAAGTTAACATTTCAAGTTTGGATGATTCTTGGTAACTGAAAGATATTGGCAGCTCCACACCCGGAATTCAGAAACGGATTGGTCTGTTGAGTCAAAGTCTACAGCGTGATTGGCCAGTTAATATTTTGGGTACCTCCTCTTCCAGCAATTTTGGAATCCTATTGGCGCGGGGTGCGTGTTTCTCTGCCAAACGCACACGCCAGTTAAAGAGATCTTGACGATCATTGGTTATTATCGGGTCCAGTCAAAACCGAGTTAACTCGTTGCTTTCCGACTTAGGGAACAGACGATGTTATAAAACCCGGTTTGGATACAATCGGTTAAAGATCTAAAGCACAATCGAGTGGAGCGACTTTAGGGCCTTTGTGAGTATTTCAGCAATCATAATTAAATAACTTTGGGTTCTTGGGAGCATTTCAGCAGGTACAATAAAAAAAAAAAGTTATTACAAGTTATGCTTTCACATTTTATGCATCTCGTCTGTGACACGCACACATTTAAATAAGTGTGTCATAGTATTGCTTTATAAAAATCTTCATCATCATCTGTGACACACACACACTGTCAATATTTGTTATACCAATTAAACTTATATTTAAAAAGAAGTAATTTCAAAAAAGTCTTACTAATGTCTGGCATTCAAGCTCCTCCATCCTTCCTTAATTTACCTGGTGAGACGCAAATAGAATGGGACATTTGGGAAGCAATGTTTCTTGCTTATGTAGATGTTTTAGAAAGAGAAGAATGTGAGCCAGAAAGGAAATTAGCTTTATTGAAACATTGTCTTGATGGCATTGCTTTGAAAGAATACAAGAATTGACCTCCTTTGAGCAATATTTCAGATTTGGATGTTTATCAAATTGCTTCCAAACAATTGGCTATTCGTTATGGAAAGAAGATAAATATGGTCATGGAAAGATTTAAATTCTATTCAAGGAAACATAAATCTGATGAATCCATTGACAACTATGTATCAGCTTTAAGGGCTTTAGCAGTCACGTGGGATTTTGAACATATTAACTGTGACCAAGTTTTGAGAGATCAAATTCTGATGTGCACGAATAATAAAAAAATACAACAGAGGCTGTGGACATCGTCTGATATGTCTCTCAATGCAGCTATTGAAATAGCATAATCTATAGAACATTCTGAAAAATTTGTGGATGAAATCAGGTCATGCAATAAATCGAATATACATCTTGTCACCAAGGAAATTGATAAACAAAAGGAATTTGATAAAAACAAAAAGTATTTTAGTCATAAAAATGATGGATATCAGAAAACTGAAAACAAGAATAGATGGCAAAGACTAGAAAAAAGGTGGAACACTAGTTATTGGTTCAGATGTGGTAGTAGCTACCACCTTGTGAACTCGAGATCTTGTCAAGTCAGCTCCGAGAAGAGTAAATGTCAATTAAGAGCAAGAGGATTTACCGGATTGTGATTATGATCTAAACACCATACTCTGTGTAACCAAAGTTGAGCACACAAAAAAATGTCCTTCAAGCAATGTAATTATCAATGGTGTTTCTACAAAAGTTTTTGTAGATTCATGTTCAGGGTACACTATTTTATCCCATGATTTAGTCCGTTCTAACTAGCCTAACATAGCACTTATACAGCCTGATATTTCTCCAAGAGGATACACTGGTAATAGGTTACAACTTGTTGGGTATTTTGTGGCTACTTTAAGTTTTCAAGAACGCAACCCTAAAGGGAAAGTATATGTTACCAATGCTGGGCAAGCACTTTTAGGTTGGCCGCATCAAGAGAAACTAGGTATAAAATTGGATCATAATGCTGATCCTCCTGTGTATTCTTTTGACACAATCATCACAAAACCAAGTTTAACTGAATCTAGTGATTCTTCTTTTTTTTTTCTAATCTAAAAAATGATTTCCCTACTCTATTTTGTAACAAGCTGGGTGAATATAAAGGGTTCAAACATCGCATAAAAGTGAATGCAAATGCAATACCAGTATGTCATAGGGTTAGAAATGTACCTTTGTCGTATAGGGACACATTAAAAAGTAATGTTGGATGATATGTGTGCTAAGGGAACTATTGAACCAATAGAATCATCTCCTTGGGTTTCTCCAGTTTTGATTTCTATTAAATCTGGAGGTGACCTTCGGTTGTGCATTGATTTGCGCAGTCTCAACAATGCTATATGTGTATATTCAAACCCATTACCTAATTTACATGAGATGGTTTCCACACTAGGTGATGCACAAGTGTTCTCTTGTTTTGACTTGGCTAGCGCCTATCATCAAGTGTTACTCCATGAAGAATCAAGAGATCTCCCTGCATTTATAACACCAGAAGGACTGTACAGATTTTGTAGGATGCCCTTTGGCTTAGCCAGTGCAGCTGCTGTTTTTCAGAGGTTGATGAAAGAAACACTGCTGGGTCTCACTGGAGCCATAGCGTTCCAAGATGATATTCTAATTTTTGGGAAAAGTGATGAGGAGCATGACTATAACTTGATGAAAGTGCTTCAAGCATTAGCGGTTAAGGGTTTAACACTACGTGCAGAAAAGTGCAAATTCAGAAAAAAAGAAGTAGAGTATTTGGGACACTGCATTAGTGGATATGAAATTAAACCAAAATTGTCACATTTGAAGAACATTAGTAAAGCTCCTATATCAGAGAACAAAGAACAACTGGTTGTATTTCTAGGATTAGTAGAGTTCTATGCAAAATGTATTCCAAACTATGCAACTGTAATTGAACAATTTAGGAAACTGCTAAAAAAGAAGATGAAATTTATTTGGACTGACGCCATGACCACTACGTGTTCAACAGTCAAAGAAATGATTATCAAAGCACCTTGCCTCAAACCTTTTGTTATTGGCAAACATTGCATTGTCATGGTTGATGCAAGCAATTGCGGATTGGGTGCTGTGTTAATTCAAGAAGAGTGGGGTAAAGAATAGATTGTGCCATATGCTTCGAGAACATTGAGAGAAACTGAGCGCCACTATTCTGTAATTGAAAGGGAGCTATTAGCGTGTGTGTGGGGTGCTGAACACTTTAGGCCATTTTTATGGGGAACTAAATTTACAATCAAATCTGACCATAAACCTTTAGTACACATACTATCACCTGGTGGTGGACGCACACTGTCATCTAGACTAGCTAGACTATCCTCAAGACTACAAAATTTTAGATATTCCCTGGAATATGTTCTGGGTAAAAGTAATGTTCACGCAGATTGCATGTCAAGGCTACCTATTCCGTGTAAAGATTCAGATTGTGTTGACAAGGATGAATGTGAAGTAGCTCATGGTGTAGCTGATGTTAATTTGCTTTCTGATGACAATTCTATTGTCCAAGAGCAGTTGTGGAATGATGAAATGGAGAAGGATCAGGAACTTAAAGAAGTGAGGAAGTGTATATCAAATGGTTGGCCAGAAGAGAAAGAACTTATAGGGAGCTTGACTAGTTATCATAAGATTGGTGATGAGTTAGCCATTGAGAATGGTATCATTTTGAGGGGTGATAAATTTATTCCACCTTTTGGTCTTAGGAAGATGTTTGTTGATTTAGCACATGAAGGACATTTTAGCATTTCTACTACTAGAAGACGATTGAAAGATAATTTTTGGTGCCATGGGATAGATTCATTTGGTGAACATACAGTGAGATTCTGTAAACTGTGTGCTAATAGTGACAAGTCAGCTAAATCGTTATCAACTATTCCAGAACCTGTTGATTTGCCTGCTGCACCATGGAGCAAACTTGTTATTGATATAGTTGGTCCATTTAGTATTTTACCATGTCAACATTCCTTTGGCATTGTACTCATAGATTATTATTCTAAGTGGCCAGAAATTAAAATGGTTAGAGAAGTTACTTCTGAGGCTATTGTACAATTTTTAGATGGTGTGTTTTGTAAGGAAGGTATTCCTCAGGAGATAGTTACTGACAATGGACCACAGTTTGTTAGCAAGACCATGGAAGATTACTTAAAGAGATGCGGTATAATTCATAAAAAGATTGCAGTCTTTCATCCAGAAGCCAATGGTCAAATTGAGAGATTTAAAAGAGTTGTCAAGGAAGCTATTCAGTTAGCCGTTAAAGGTGGGTTGAGTTAGGACAAAGCATTACAATCTATGTTACTTTCTTCTAAAACAATTCCCAATGCAGTAACTTCATTGAGTCCCTTTGAATTGTTGACAGGTTGTAAACCAAGAAGAAAATTAGTTCCTTGGTGGTTAAAGAACAAGAATGGATCACAAGCGGAGTCAGCTGAAATAGATTTAAGGAAATCCGTCGTAAAGTTGACTCATAGAAAATGAAAGATAATCTATTGAGAAATAAGAATGTAAGGATTTGTTGAATACAAGCAGGAGATCTAATGCAATTGAAGAAGGGTGGGTTTGTGCGCAAAGGGTTATTTAATTGGTCTGATCCTTTGGAAGTGGTAGAAGTGTGAAAAAATGCAGAGCGTGTGGAAGATGGAAGTGTTTGAAATCTCAATAGGGTTTCAATTTGCAAAGGCAAGAAGGAATTTTGTGATGATAATTATTTCTCAAATGTATTTTTGGATGTCAATGTAGACAATGCAAGTAATTCAAATACTGACCTATCTATGTGTGGACAAAATGACTATGCTCCAAGAGAATGTTCTATTACTGATCAAAGTGATGCTGTTCAAAACTGTGGTACCAGAACTTCAAGAATTCGTAAGTTGCCTGTAAAGTTTAAGGATTTTATTCTATCTTAATAATAAAATAAAAAAATTAAAGGGGGAGGTGTGTTATGTGCTCATGTGTTTATGTTTGAAGCAGACACGAGCGCTCTCGCACTCGTGTCAGCTCCAACTACTTTCTACGCGGTATCGTATTATTTAAATGGTACCGCGTGGGCTGGGCGTCTTCTGTGTTGATTTGAAGGGGGAGATAGAGTCAATTGGGAGAAGTAGACGTTGGGATTATTCTGTTATTGTACACCAGACTCGCTTGTTCTGAATAAACGGGTCTTCACTGAACCTGCTTTCCTTCGTCTTCTTTACTGGATTTGTGCAAGCAGGGCTTTACAACAGGGAGACTACCCCGTGCTCTTGTGTCCGTGAAGCCTGCCAGAAAAAGAGAGCGTGTGAGCCAGCGGGGCTCCCATGCTCGTGGAGAGCCGCACCTGCTGCTGAGCCTGCCCAGCTGACGATAGAGAGAGCCCGGTGAGCAGGGACTCCTCGAGAGCAGCGGGGGAGTCCTGAGTCAGCCCAGTGAGTTGCTATTCCCTGTGTGCCTCCCCGCATTAAGGGAGACAGGAGACGTGCACAGCCCGTAACTGTACATGGTGAACGCGAGCGTTCACAGTTCCAGTCAAGCTTGCGCGTACCCATCTCCTGTCTCCCTTTAGAACCCTTGAAAGCAAAGTCGACGACAATAAGTCTCTCTGGCGACAGTGCTTCGCGCTGCGTCGCCAGGTGCGAGACCTAAAAAGAGCACTTGGTGCGCAACCTGCTAATGAAACCCCAATGGATTTGCAAGGCGCCGGTCAAGCTGTCACTGGAGAGGGCACTGATGGGGCTGTGATCCGCAAATTCTTGGAGTCCCTATTCGTCTCGCAGCAAAAAGATATCCTAGCCATAAAAACTGACTTACAAGCAGACCTGAGAGAGGTGCAGAGAGTTATTGATGCAGTAGGTGAGAGAGTGGCAGCACTTGAGGAATCCACAATGTCTAAAGACGAAGAAATCGCCGCTCTCCAGCAAGAGGTCATCTGTTGCAAGATCAACAGCTGGACCTTCAAGCACATTCACAGGACTTGGAGAACAGGTCAAGATGGAACAATGTCCATATCCGCTCAGTATCCACTGATGCAGAAGGTGATGACTTGGAGAGGTACGTTCAGGCTCCGTTCCAAGAGGTTCTGAGCACCCCTGCAGAGAACACTGTCAAAATAGACCGCTGCCAATGAGTGGGGCCCCCCGACAATACGACTGTCCCCAGCAGACATTTTGGTCTGGGTAAATGACTTTAGAGTGAAAGAAGTGACTCTTAAGGCGGCTCTCTCCAACCAGGCACTGCAATTCAGTGACCACTCTCTGCAGCTTTTCCAGGACCTGGCTGCCAGTACTCTTCAGAAGCAGAAAGGCTTTAGGCCTGTGACCAGTCTTCTGTGCTTGGCCGATATTGCCTATTCCTGGGGCCTCCACTATTTGTGCATCTGTGCTTCACACCTCCCCATTCAGATCTCTGATCATCTGGATCAGAGCTGCCTGTGTTTTAACCCTCCACATCATATTCCGGTATGAAGGCATGCTCCAACAGTTTTGCTCTCTAGCGGAGACCTGCAAGCTTTTGAACCTATTCCGTCATCCTGGCCTCCCAGTCCTCTTCCACAGGGGATGGGGCCCCATCTGCCCATCAACAGGGCCCATGGTCTGGGTCACAATTCGACCGTTTGCACCCTGATCTTGAAACGATAGTTAAAGAGCGATCTGCAGTGCTTTGATCTCTCTCCGGCGCAGAAGAGGACTCCCTGGACTCTAACGGTTAATTTACCAATGGATGGGTGAGGTGCACTGCATGATTGGGCCTCAAGGGGCAGGGCGATTGCAACAACATTGAGAAATGTCTCTTTCTCTCTTGGCTGCCCCGTATGTCCTGAAAACCCTTCGGGATGGACATTTACTTTACTTTTTACTTTTTCTTTTGTATTTGGGTTGTTGATTTGTTTGTGCTGTTTATGGGTGGGTAGGGATCCCTCTCAGATGAGCCTCTTATAACGTTCCTTCCAGGTATTGTCACCTATAGTCACCATAGCTAGACAGCATACTCCTTGGTTTGTTGAGACTCAGCAGTGCGATAGCCAAATCTACATAGACCTGCTATCCTCACCATGTGTATGGAGACTAAAATAATCAGCCTCAATGTCTGCGGTCTTAATATCCCTGTTAAGAGGAAAGCAATAGTTTCCCTACTTCAGTATTCTGGGGGAGATATTTGTCTTCTTCAGGAGATGCACCTACTCTCAAAAGACACACACAGAATGCAGGCCAGAGGGTTCCCATATCAGTACTGGTCCTCCGGGAAGGGCAAGAAGGGTGGAGTGGCTATCTTATTTTCCAAGCATTTTAGGGGCAAGCTGTTGGGCTCTGTGACCGAGATTAAGGGCTGTGTGCTAGCTTTGCGGGTAAAGGTGGGTACATTTCATTATACAGTAGCTTCAATCTACTCTCCTAGTGAACGTCAAGAAGATTTCTTGATGGAGGCTATCGCCAAGGCGCTTCACACACCTGAACCTGCAGTTGCGGTGGGCGGAGATTTGAATTTGGTGATGGACTTGGAATTGGACCGCTCCAGTCTGAGGATGAGAGGGGCGGGAGCCCTGTCATTAGCGGGTTGGGAATGACTTCAGGAATATGTGTTGAGAGATGCATGATGCGGCTTGCACCCTGGAGACAGTGATTATACATATTATTCTGTGACACACAAATCCTACACTCGCTTGGACCACTTTCTGGTCACTTCCGCCACCTGGGAACGTACCCAGGCCTCTTCTATCGAAGCTCGTTCACTCTCTGACCACGCACGTATCACCCTGACCATGCGTACTTCCCAGATTCATTTTCAACACCACAATGACGTCTGAGAGATTTGATTCTGTCGTCCCCGACAACTGTTAATGTACTACGGACCACATTGAAGGATTATTTATCACTTAACGAGGACGGCTCCACTGCCCTCCCCTCGGTGTGGGAGGCACTGAAATTGGTCGCTCGGGGGCTCTGATTGCTAAAGCTGCACACAAGAATAAGATAAGAAGGGCTAAGAGGGATGACCTCGATTCGAGAGTGAAAGATCTAGAGGCAATTCACAAATGCACGGATTTGAAGGCAACTTCAAAAGGAATGGCTCCACCTTCGATGCCTTGATTTGGACAGAGCTGAACACACCATAACGCGCTTGAAGTATAAATAACAAATAATAGAGGACGCATGCTAGCAGCAAGCAGCATAACAGTGCAAGGGGCTCAGGTGGTGGAGGTTGCTGAGGACCTTGAAATTGCTGACGCTAACGCCTTCCAGGCCTATTACTTAGAATTATACTCTGCAGATTATTTGATCTCCTCACATCCACATGCCTACGTAAATGCGGCAGCTGTCTCTTCCCTCCCCGCTGACAAGGCTGAAGATCTCGATGCACCTAAACGTATCGAGGAGGTGATATCTGCAATTGCCCGACTGAAGCCTTTGAAGGCGCCGGGACCTGACGGATTGAGCGCAACCTTTTATAAGACTTTCTGCACTAAGCTAGCTCCCTTACTCACTTGTTTGTTTAACTCCTTTGCTGATACAGGTACGCTCTCCGAAACTATGCACCAAGCCTCGATTACCATGATACCCAAGCCCAGTAAGGACACCTCGCTCTAAAGCTCATATTGTCCGATCTCGCTGCTAAATATAGATGCAAAGTTATTCACTAGCATCGGGGTCGCTAGAAGGCACAAAGCTATATGGCCGCTCTCTAGAGCAGCTCCGCCAGCTGAGACACAAATCCGCTCAATATCCTGCCTATCTGGTGCCATTGACCCTTCAACTACCGCGGGAAACACCCATTACATCGATGTAAATACATCGCGGTGCTATCGCACCGCGACTTTTACATCGCATTGTCGTTGGCATCGCAGACTTTTACTGCGCATGCTACAACGGCGCCATGGCATTAACATCGCATGCAATTACAACGCATGCGATGTTAACATGCCATTAGAACGCAAGACTTTCATAAAAACAGTACGGAAACGGACTAACATTTATGTTACAACCTAATAAATATTACATATACGAAACGAGTGACACAAAACGGCAAAGGGGTGACACAAACATTTTCAATTTGAATAATTTACAATTATACTAAACGGAAACAGTAAATATTATATAGACAAAACGGAAAAGGGGTGACACAAAACTTTAAAAAAAAAAGGAGAACAGAAGCAAATGCCTTTTACTAAAAACGGGCTACGTCGATAGCAGTGAGAGGATATGGCCTAACTGATAGCTCTGCCGACTTTCGTGTTGTCTACCACGGTTCGAGCCTCCTATCAACTAAGTAAAAGTGCAGTGCTACATTACCTTTTTATTACTGGTGCAGCGCTACATTACATTTTTATTACTGATGCAGCGCTACATTACATTTTTATCACTGTATGGATGGATGCATGGATGGGTGTATGGGTGGATGGATGCATGTATAGGTGGATGGATGAATGGATGGGCTGTATGGATGGATGCATGGATGGGTGTATATCAGATTTAATGAATGGGTGGCGGATGGATGCTCTGTGGTGGGTGGATGGATGCATGGATAGGTGCTGGATGGATGCATGGATGCGGAAAAGCCACGCAGCGCTAGATATGTTATAATGGCGCAGATGTCAGATTTATTGAATGGGTGGCGAATAGCAGGGTGGATGGATGCATGAATGAAGGCTGGGTGGAAGGATGTGTGTGTGGTGAGTGGGTGGGTGGATGGATGGATGAATTCATGGCGGATTGATGAATGGATGGCTGTAAGAATGGATGCATGGATGGGTGGATGAATGGATGGTGGATGAATGGATGGCGCATGGATGAATGGGTGGCGGATGGATGAATGGATGGCTGTATGGATGGATGAATGGATGGCGGGCTGCATGTCTCATTGTGTTGGTTAATGGCATAGAAGGGGAGTGGAGGCCTCTATGTCGCTATGGGTTCAGGCAGTATTAAAAAATCTCGCAAACATGATATCATGTTGATTAGTCGAAGATGAGTAGGAATAAGACAGGGCTTGAGGTATTCAGAATGAAGCACATGAGCACCTTTGCCCTTCCTTCTACAGGCTGCAAGTATTCCACGCACATTCCTATGTTTCCTTCTTCACTGCAGCCTCGATGCCTTTACCCCCTCTTTACCCACCGCAATAAATCTTGCTGTTTTGAATCGCGTTCAATTATAACCGTATTCATATGGCGCTTGCTACCCCTTACCCGGAATACATTAGGAGTCAGTGCTCTCTTTCTCAATCTCCCCGCAGCTCTCTTTACACTGTCCACTCCGTGCCTTCCTTGAATGATCATTCTTCCTGCACGAAATGCCATCTCCAGCGGTGACACTGGTATCTCCCACTGCAGTACATAGAATCTCCTGGAATACAGGCCTCGCCAGGTCAAATATTAAATATAGTGTCAGCAAATAAAGGATTTGCATGCCAAAAGATTGAAAAGCGTTTGTCGGCATAAATGATTCACACCGCTTTAGAATAAATAGTCTGAAGGAATAAAGCATTCATCTCCCGCCGGATTTAACAGAGTAAACGGCTCACCTTCCTAAACATTAAATATAATGTACGCAAATAAAGGGCTCTCCTTACTGCAGATTGAGGGAGTCTCTCGCAACAAATAGGATACACACCCCTCAAAAAAAGAAATCAAAATAGAAGATTCTGTGTTGGGGGAACGGGGGCGGGGGGGGTGGTAGGAGCGGGTTCAGGCGGCAAATAACAAAAACTGCGTTGTTTTCCACTGCGACGTAATGTTCTGCGGGGTGATGTTCGGGCCAATAGGAATGAATGTAATCGCGTTGCAAAGGTCAGCGATGTGTTGACTCACGAAGTGTGGCCGCGATGTAGCGTCATACAACCACTACCGCAGTTGAGAAGCGGAGTGTGGGGGCCAGACTTCGCCGTGTTGTGTCGCCTTGTGGGCGATGTGTAAGCCGCGGGAGAGACCTGTCAGTTTCACGTCCACTCCCTAGGTTCCAAGCGATGCTCAAAAGGGGTCCACCTCCAGACGTCCCCAACTCTGGATAATAATAATAACTCAGAGTACTAAGGCAGTCAGGCGAGGAAAAAAGGTATTAGGGAGGGCCAGCGGGGAGCGGGATACCTGTAACAAAAGAAGACAGGGTTAACACCAGTCATACACGTAGGCTACTCTCCAATGATCTCACTAGGTCTAACTAGTACCTGAAAATGGTCCAAGGGAAAAGCCGTGATTACACACACCAATTCTCAGAGATAATTGTCTTCCAAGCAAGAAGCCGGAAATAATAACAAAGGCAATCTGGGCTTCTCCTCACAAAGGCAAACAGAGAAACTGAAATAGACTCTTGAAATAATCCAGAGCTCGTAACTTCCAAAGGACCGGACTTTTCAGTTTCCCAAAAAATAATAAACACAGTGTCCATAAATGATTCCAAAGGACTTGTCTTTTTCAATGCCCCAGAAAATAATAAACACAGTGTCCATAAATGATTCTAAAGGACTTGTCTTTTTCAATGCCCCAAAAAATAATAAACACAGTGTCCATAAGATTGTAGCGCTTTCAATAGGAATCAGTCTTTCCACAGCCGATGGCCAGCGCTTACCTTCAGCGCATAACCGAACTCCAAAATGCGAGTTCAAGGCAGGAGTCTTCCACTCGTTAATGCACGACTGAGTAATCTCCTTACCAGTCTCCGAGAACGGCTGCTCTCTGCTACTAGACGCTCGGCGCTTTCTCCAGCGCGTCTCCTTCCAAACAGAACTCCCCACGGCCAAACAAACAAAACAGCATGTCTGGTATCCGCGCTTGACTTCAGCGCGATACCGGAAGGAAAGCGCTTGCATCCTCGCAAACGCGTCCCACGAATCCAAACCCCACCATCCAAAAGGAAAGTACTCCAGCACCGGAATAATCCAACCACGAACACGGGAACAGCACTACAAACAGAATTACGCGCGCTTCCTGATGGCAGAGTTCCAGGTAATATAATGAATGCTCCTCCCACAGCTAGGGCTGCTGGGAGTTGTAGTGTCTAACTGAACGATGCAGTAGGCGCATGGTCTAGCGCCTGACAAGACCAGCAAACTTCTGGGCCTGCAGCACCAATATGGCGGACTAGCGCCGGCCCTGGTGATGATCCTGCGGTGAGTGCTGCGAAAATAAAGCTGAGACCTGCTACCACTGGGGAGGGATTGCCGTTGCCTGACCGGTGCCGGGTGGGGAGCGCGTTCGGGGCTGGTGGGGGCAAGTGCTGGTACGGGTTGCCTTGGAGGCCAGACCTGTGACGGTCCTTACCCGGCCCCGCGTGGTGCTCCTGTCGTGGGCTGAGTTGGCGGTGTTTCCCGAGTATGCCTTGGGGCCGGATAGCTGAGTTGGGGTAGCGCGATCACGGTGTACTGCCGACTGCGGGCCGGTGTACTGGGCGCGCATTGTGGTGTCTGCCTTTCCGGCCAAACGGCAATTTTCATACCAGTATCTACTGCAGCCCCACACCTGCCACTGCTTGAGCCTTCACCTCATTGACGCTGAAGGCCCCTTACTTGTGACCTGGCTGCAGTGCCTTCTGTGGATTCGGCCCTTTGTGTGTGCCTACCGCAAGAACGAAGGACTTGCTTGTGAGCTCCAACCTAATTTCTGCGGTGTTAGGGAGACTTTGATCCCCATAACCATTTTATCAGACGGCGCCGTGTGGCGAGTTCCTGGGCATTGAGCTGACTGGCAGCCGGAGCCTGCTCCCCACGTCTCCCATTGGTGTAACAACGACCGGCGGTGGCCACCGTTTCCCGATAAGTGCCTGTATACTGTAATGACCCACCGACCGCTGCGCAGAGACAATTGCTTCTTGTGGCCAGCATTGGTTCTACTCTTTGCCCCAGTGCTGGCGGGCCTAGAACACTACGGGCCTTAGAGGTTGTGATCGACCCTGGCACTCTGCCCCTGAAAAGTGATGCCCTCTGGTGGTGGAATGCGACTGCTGGGAGTGCTACATTGCCTCTTGTGGGGCGTGTGGTTCTCTTATTTTCAGTGCTCCATACTATTGCCGTGGGCCTCCCCCACATTTGTCAAGGTTGCCCTCTCTGTTGCTGCCCTGACTCATCTGCTCGGACATTGAGGTTGGAGGCCGTCATGCCCACTGCATCCATGCACTTCCTACACCCGTCTGCTTCCCGATCTGAGTGCACCAGCATGGGGAAATCTGAGCGCAGTCAGCCGCGTCTTACCTTTGAGCCCCGTAGGGCCACCAAGACTTCTCAACAGGCCACCTCCGAATCAGAACTGGACGCCCCTGGTGATCATTTGTCCAACATAGTTAAAACTCTCATTGCTGACCAGACTAATCTGCAGTCAATCGATGGAAAGATTGACAACATGAATCTCCACATGGATCACATGTCACATAAGCTGGACATTTGAAGAATGGGGGAGTCAGGTCCTGGGACGTGGGGCTAGCTGGACCATTAATATAACTAAGTACACAGATTGCCAGCCACACACTTACTTAAATCCTCTATTTTTGAGGGAACAAACCATAAGAGACTTCCTGGTTCGTACGGGTATATCACTCAAACCCTTTTATTATTTATTTGTTTTTTGTCTTTTTTTAAGTATTGATGTATGAAAGGGACACCTTCTCGTTTTGTACACCTTATATACAATTATTTACAATTCGCGATTATTTACAACACAAACACATACACATAACTAGTTGTATTATACAAAGTGAATTGCTCTGATATATATACACTCAAATATTCATACTACGAAGAAAAAAATCATCCGTAATTCCATAAAGACCAGAGTCAAAAGTATAAACTTGATGACAATCATAAATTAATGAACTACAGTTGAATGTAGGCAGTTCAAAAAAGGAAAAATAGACTTCAAATTAATTCATTCAGTCCATTCAACCAATAAATGGCTAATCTTTTTACGCCAACGCATTTCGAATCCGGTATGTCAACTCTACGGATTCTCATCAGGGCTCTGTCTTAATACGGGATATCTGCAAGTGTATAAAATAAAACTTGTTTTAGCTACATTTCTGACAGTTGTTTAGCTTCCAACTACATTTAACTCGGATTCCTCATATTACCTGTTGAACCAGCAGCCGCCGGTCAAGGGTAGGGTATTAGTTCTGACTGAGTTTCTTTTCTTTTCGGGATCTAAAAACAAACGCAGGTATCATGACCTGTTCTTGCTCACTTTCTAAGACCAGAATGGGGCACATATGTTATCAACATACCTTACTGGATCATGCTCGTGATCCTACGTTTCCACCAAATGGGAGTTAATTTTCAGTCTTGTATTACAGCCTGAAAATAATGAGAATAACGTTTTACGCGCTTTTTATGCACAGACGGAGAGAGTATGGCACTCGTTGCTCTACTCAGCATACCTGCTCTGAGGGATTCCTCGCGTGGGCTGTTCGTGTTCTAATCGGTTGCAGCGGTAAACGCTTTCTAACCATGTAGGCACCGCTTTCCTCAGTCCTTATTATTTGCGC
Organism: Lissotriton vulgaris; assembly: GCF_964263255.1. Lineage (NCBI taxonomy): Eukaryota > Metazoa > Chordata > Amphibia > Caudata > Salamandridae > Lissotriton > Lissotriton vulgaris. The sequence continues at coordinate 312,427 of NW_028242403.1, forward strand.
TCGCTTTCCCTAGAGGAAATAACAGCGTTTTATTAGGTTTCTGGGGCTACTGCAATATTGGTGGCAAATCAAACCCATGTTAGCTCTAGACTTACTTGAACAAGCTGTGACTCGGCATCTAGCTCTCATTCACTTAGTTTGGCAGCCATGTTGTAACATGGTTTTGGACCTACTTATAGCTACTTGCTTGGCGGCCATCTTAGAGTGGGATCGCTAAAGAAAGCTCTCATTCACTTAGTTTGGCAGCCATATTGTAACATGGTTTTGGACCTACTTATAGCTACTTGCTTGGCGGCCATCTTAGAGTGGGGTCGCTAGAGAAGGCTATCATTTAGATGTGAAAAAAGGTGAATTTAAACCACATATGAAAACATACGCGCAATTACCATCGACCCTTTCTTTTGGAGGCACTATACTAGATAAAGCTCACACTCTAGATATTTCAGAAAGCGAGTTGAGCCCGCTGAGTGCGCTATTAAACTTAAGTATAAGGTAGGCCTCTTTTTTTAGTAGAAGTTTATCATGGTCAATGGGTCTAGACTGTTGCAGAACATATAGAATTGACCACTTTAAGTCATTCTCAGTGTGTTTATTCTCAATGCAATGCTCCACCATAGGTGCTGTAAGCACTTTATTCTTGATTCTAGACTTATGTTGCGTTATGCGCATATTCACTTGTTGTGTTGTCTTGCCTATGTAAATCTTATTACATGGGCAGATGACTACATACACAACATTTCGTGTTTTACAATTTGAGAAACTTAAGTGTTTCCACTTAATATTCCCATGTTGGAATTCCTTCCCTTCCACAGTAGTCCCACAGGCCACGTATGTCCCACATTTATGATGTCCCTCAATGGGTTTCATTCCCCTTTGAGACAATAGGTCACTCTTGGGTTTGGGTAATGCTATCTCGGCTCGGACAAGATGTTGTCCGATGCTGCTGTTCTTACGGTACGCGAAAAGCGGACGGGGAAATGGACAGTCCAGGTTTCAGGTTTTCTAGTAAGTGCCAATTTTTTAACACGGTTTGTCTGAATTTGTTTGTGTCAGGCCCAAATGTGGTGACACAGACCATCCGGTCTAGTTCAGCCTTTCATTTTGTTTGTAGCAAACATTCGCGTGGTGTACATCGTGCCCGCTTGAATGAGTTTTTTAACAGTTTTTTCGGATAACCACGGCTTTCCATTTCGTGACAGAATGTGTCAGCGTGTCTTTCATACTCTGACAACTCCGTGCAGTTTCTCCTGATACGGAGCAGTTGGCCATAGGGCAAGTTAGCCTTCAAGTTCCTGGGGTGGTCACTTTGGTGGTGCAGTATTGTGTTTTTATCAGTCTGCTTCTTGTACAAAGAGGAGACCAACTTCCCGTTTGAACATGTGATTTCCACATCCAGGAACGTCATTCTTGTGTCACTGATCTCAATAGAAAATTTAATGTCTGGATGTTTGGAATTAAGCCATTCATGAAATTTCATCAACTCCGTGTGGCTCCCCTGCCACAGGAGCCACACGTCGTCGATATATCGTAGCCATTGCTTAATGTGACTGCAAAAACTCATTCAAGCGGGCACGATGTACACCACGCGAATGTTTGCTACAAACAAAATCAAAGGCTGAACTAGACCGGATGGTCTGTGTCACCACATTTGGGCCTGACACAAACAAATTCAGACAAACCGTGTTAAAAAATTGGCATTTACTAGAAAACCTGGACTGTCCATTTCCCCGTCCTCTTTTCGCGTACCGTAAGAACAGGAGCATCGGACAACATCTTGTCCGAGCCGAGATAGCATTACCCAAACCCAAGAGTGACCTATTGTCTCAATGGGGAATGAAACCCATTGAGGGACATCATAAATGTGGGACATGCGTGGCCTGTGGGACTACTGTGGAAGGGAAGGAATTCCAACATGGGAATATTAAGTGGAAACACTTAAGTTTCTCAAATTGTAAAACACGAAATGTTGTGTATGTAGTCATCTGCCCATGTAATAAGATTTACATAGGCAAGACAACACAACAAGTGAATATGCGCATAACGCAACATAAGTCTAGAATCAAGAATAAAGTGCTTACAGCACCTATGGTGGAGCATTGCATTGAGAATAAACACACTGAGAATGACTTAAAGTGGTCAATTCTATATGTTCTGCAACAGTCTAGACCCATTGACCATGATAAACTTCTACTAAAAAAAGAGGCCTACCTTATACTTAAGTTTAATAGCGCACTCAGCGGGCTCAACTCGCTTTCTGAAATATCTAGAGTGTGAGCTTTATCTAGTATAGTGCCTCCAAAAGAAAGGGTCGATGGTAATTGCGCGTATGTTTCATATGTGGTTTAAATTCACCTTTTTTCACATCTAAATGATAGCCTTCTCTAGCGACCCCACTCTAAGATGGCCGCCAAGCAAGTAGCTATAAGTAGGTCCAAAACCATGTTACAATATGGCTGCCAAACTAAGTGAATGAGAGCTTTCTCTAGTGACCCCACTCTAAGATGGCCACCAAGCAAGTAGCTATAAGTAGGTCCAAAACCATGTTACAACATGGCTGCCAAACTAAGTGAATGAGAGCTAGATGCCGAGTCACAGCTTGTTCAAGTAAGTCTAGAGCTAACATGGGTTTGATTTGCCACCAATATTGCAGTAGCCCCAGAAACCTAATAAAACGCTGTTATTTCCTCTAGGGAAAGCGAGCGCAAATAATAAGGACTGAGGAAAGCGGTGCCTACATGGTTAGAAAGCGTTTACCGCTGCAACCGATTAGAACACGAACAGCCCAAGCGAGGAATCCCTCAGAGCAGGTATGCCGAGTAGAGCAACGAGTGCCATACTCTCTCCGTCTGTGCATAAAAAGCGCGTAAAACGTTATTCTCATTATTTTCAGGCTGTAATACAAGACTGAAAATTAACTCCCATTTGGTGGAAACGTAGGATCACGAGCATGATCCAGTAAGGTATGTTGATAACATATGTGCCCCATTCTGGTCTTAGAAAGTGAGCAAGAACAGGTCATGATACCTGCGTTTGTTTTTAGATCCCGAAAAGAAAAGAAACTCAGTCAGAACTAATACCCTACCCTTGACCGGCGGCTGCTGGTTCAACAGGTAATATGAGGAATACGAGTTAAATGTAGTTGGAAGCTAAACAACTGTCAGAAATGTAGCTAAAACAAGTTTTATTTTATACACTTGCAGATATCCCGTATTAAGACAGAGCCCTGATGAGAATCCGTAGAGTTGACATACCGGATTCGAAACGCGTTGGCGTAAAAAGATTAGCCATTTATTGGTTGAATGGACTGAATGAATTAATTTGAAGTCTATTTTTCCTTTTTTGAACTGCCTACATTCAACTGTAGTTCATTGATTTATGATTGTCATCAAGTTTATACTTTTGACTCTGGTCTTTATGGAATTACGGATGATTATTTGTCTTCGTAGTATGAATATTTGAGTGTATATATATCAGAGCAATTCACTTTGTATAATACAACTAGTTATGTGTATGTGTTTGTGTTGTAAATAATCGCGAATTGTAAATAATTGTATATAAGGTGTACAAAACGATAAGGTGTCCCTTTCATACATCAATACTTAAAAAAAGACAAAAAACAAATAAATAATAAAAGGGTTTGAGTGATATACCCGTACGAACCAGGAAGTCTCTTATGGTTTGTTCCCTCAAAAATAGAGGATTTAAGTAAGTGTGTGGCTGGCAATCTGTGTAATTAGTTACATAAGCTGGACAAGCACGCACTGCGAATAGCGGAGGCAGAAACTCGGATCTTCAACGCAGAGGATGGCCTACTACAGGTGACCGCGAAGGTGACGTCCATGGAGAAGGTGCTGGCCGTCATATAGGCGTGCATGGAAGATGTGGAGGCCAGTTTGAGGCGCAACAATGTGCACCTTACTGGACTACCATAATCCACTAAAGCAGGCCGCCTTGAGACATATATTGAGAACCTACTTTGAGAAATATTTGGAGCCAAACAGTTCTCACAGGAGCTAATACTTAAGCCGGCTCCTAGATCTCTGGCTACTCGCCCACCTCCTGGTGCGCCGCCACGCCCCATCATCGCCCGTCTACTAAACTACCGGGACACCATCCTTCGGCTGGCCCTTGAAAAGGGCAACATCATCCATGAGGGCAATGCTCTTGCATTTTATCCTGACTTTACGGCGGCAGTGCAGGAGGCTCGAAGAGAATACTTGCCCGCTAAAAAACTTCTTCTGTCCGCAAGGTCTCTTACACCATGCTTTATCCTGCGCGGCTGCGCATTGATGATAGCGGCAAACCTAGGATCTTAACTACTCCTAAAGCTGCTAAGGACTTTGCGAAGTCTTCGACAAGACGCAGCCGCTCCCCCACAGCAACAGCGGGGGTGCAGCTGGCTCCACTAGAGAAGTGACTGATGAATGAGGACATTGTCAGGATACGTGAGTTGCTGACTGGTTCTTCCCCCTCACATGTGCTTTGCCCTGTTTAGTGTGTGCCTTTATTTCTCAGCTAAGGTGTGACTCGATGTTGTTTCCTATGACACTTATGTGACATTGTCCTGTACCACAGTTGACACTTTGTCTGCTGCGGCATTGAACGTTATGGCGAGGGGTAGCTGTTTATTGCTAAAGACTTATTATATGCTACCAGCCAGGTAGTAGTATTGCTACAACTCGCCCACCTCCCACTACACCAAGAGGGGTATTGTGCTCCTGCGCCCCCCTATGGGTATTCCCCACTATTGTTCTCTCTTGTGGACCTTTAGGGTTATATGGGAGGTTCGGGATGGCTTTGGCATGTTGGAGTCGCTGAAGTAGGTAGGGGTTGTAAGGGGGAGGTGCGGGTTGGAGGGTTTGGTTTTGCGGCTATTGTTGCTGTCAATATTTTGTTTGCTGCAAATGTGCATTCATACAGTCTCGCATTGTCTTGCTCATGTTATGCAATGTCTTAACACCGCATCCTGCTGACACAGTAGTTAACTGCCTCACATGGAACGTACAGGGCTGAATAACCCCAAAATGATTCATCAGGTTTTGGCGTTCCTTAATAGGCATGATGTTGCAGTCGCCTTACTTCAGGAGACACATCTCACACCCCAATAAACCACAGGGCCTCTTAGCATCCTCCTATTCTTCCTTCTCACGAGGTGTTCTCAAATTAGTTAAGAAGCACCCACCATTAATCATGCTCCAAACCTGTATTGATGATGCCGAGTGATATGCTGTAGTGCACGGGAAATTGGCAGGTCATTCAATTATCATAGTCAACACTTATGGGCCAAATATAGATGACCCGGGATTTTTCGAACGCATACTCTCCGTATTGTGCACCTGGCCAGAAGCTGTGATATTGTGGGGAAGTGATTTTAACACACACTTAGATCCCACTCGTGACAAGGCGAGCGGCAGGGGTGGTCAGTCATGTAGAGAGGCTCAGGTTATAAATGAAGAAATGTCGGAGTTGGGTCTCATTGATGTCTGGCGGCAGCGGAATGTGGATACCCGCGAGGGCACACATATTTCCACAGCACATAACAGTTGGTCTCGCCTAGACTACTGGCTCCTGAGCAAAACCGCGTGAGGTTGGGTCTCGCACACGGCTATGTTGCCTCGCACACTCTCTGATCACAGCCAGGTTCTCCTGACACTACACCTTCCTTGCACTGCACGCCACACATTCACATGGCGCCTCCGCACAGAGGCTCTCCTCGACCCTCTCTATGTCACCACCATTTGCAATGCCATTACACAATACTTCACGGATAATAAGGGCTTAGTGTCAGCTGCGCTAACCCTCTGGGAGGTCTTCAAGGCCACTATCCGGGGCACATGTATCAGCATATCCGCTGGTATAATGCATGACCTGCGGGGACAGCTCAGTAAACTTGAAAGTACGCTGCTGGATCTTGAGCGGGAATATGAGGCCTCGCGCCCAGACCTTAGCATCGATTAGGGTGGTCACGCTAGAGTACACTGAGTTAGCTGAAAGGAAAGTCAAATATATTTCTCTGCAGCACATTGCCCGTGCGTTTGGGGAAGGTGGGCGGACGGGACGTCACCTAGCTTGTATGGTCAAGGATCGCACGACCCAGCATGTTATTTCTAAGATCACTGATGACCAGGGCTATGACCATTACACTACCCCAGAAATTCTAGAACAGTTCAGACTCACCTATGAATCCTTATACACCACACAAGGAGAGGCTAACACAGATAACATAGATGCATATTTCTCTGACATTGCCATTGCCTGGTTTTCGAATGGACAAAGGGAGTTTCTCAGTTAGCCTGTCACAGAGGAGGAAGTACGTGCTGCCATTAAGTCCCTCCCGAACAACAAGGTTGGGTGTTTCCAGCAATAACATCCTTTGATGCTGTGTTGGTTCCTAATGTACTATTAATAATATTGGGTCTGCCCTCCATAATACACTTATTAACAGCCTCCATATCTTTCAAGAGTCGTTCTCCCCTCAACTGGTCGAGACTAATCACCCCTTTCCATTTTACGTCTTCCTTTTTTACCAGGTTTTCCAGTCTATCTAGTCTTTTAAAAATTAAATTAAACTGTTTATCCATTTGACTTTTTACTTGTTTAAAAATTGTGTTAACAATAGTCTCAATAAAGTTCCCATTCCGCTTGTCGTGAGTGACGCTCTCAGTTATGGGCTCAGTCTGTGTACAAGCCGAGTTTTGACCTTCTTTAGGAGGGACTATAGCAATGTTACCATCAGCTAAATGCAGAGACTCATTATCAGTTCCACCTCCAGATGATGTTTTCCCTCTAGTCCACATGCTCTGAGGAGTAGGTTGACCCTTATTGCGTGGGGTTTGTTTCCTCTTGTTTAATGTTTGTTTCAAGGGGCCTCTTTTCCTTTTCTCTCCAACGGTCATATTACTCGGGGTCGAAGGAGGGGTAGCAGCTAGAGCGACGGGATCTTGCTGTGAGTCAATAATGATGGTAGAGCTACTGCCCCCAGATTGAGCTACAGGCACGTTGGCCAACAAAGTGGGTTTTATGATTGTCACCACAGGGAAAAGCGGCAAGGCATTGTTTGGAATAACTTGCTCTGGCTCTAAGTACGAGCTCGTAAGACCCATTGACATTCTCCTTTCAGTATTGGCAATTTTTAGTAGTGACCAAATTGAGGGCATTTTCCAGCATACTTTCAAAGGTGGGCGGGAGGACAGTAGGACCTTCAGAGGCCTGTGTGACAGTGCTAATATTTTGTTTCCCCATGATGCATTTTGGGCTCACCTTACTGACAGCTGTAGTTTAGAGGGGAGGCCTGCCCGACCACTGTTGACCACGGAGGACCACAGAGGGTCCGCCCTTTGCCCGGGCTTAGCCCAGCACTGCTCGCGCGCTCCCGCGACGCGGGGGCTGCCTGCTCCTTTTCAAGCGCCTCCGGGCGCGCTGGCAGGCTGAAGTGCTCGCCGAGCAGCCTGGGAGCTGTTGTTCCCCCGTGGCGTCCTCAGATGTAATGGACAACTGCGGCAAGGGAGAACAACAGCGTGGGCTCCCCAGGGATGTCTGCTGGGCTGGCGGTGAGTAGCGCTGCCCCCAAGGTCCGTTTGGCTTTTTGGAAATCTCTCCCCGCTCCACCGAGGCTGCCTGCTCCTTTTCAAGCACCTCCGGGCGCGCTGGCAGGCGGAAGTGCTCGCCGAGAAGCCTGGGAGCTGTAGTTCCCCCCGCGGCGTCCTCAGATGTAATGGACAACTGCGGCAGGGGAGAACAACAGCGTGGGCTCCCCAGGGATGTCTGCTGGGCTGGCGGTGAGTAGCGCTGCCCCCAAGGTCCGTTTGGCGCTTTCGAAATCTCTCCCCCACTGTTTTTGCACTATGCCCCTCGCAGAGCAGGCGAAATTAACAAGTTCACAGTCCCATTGAGGCCACAATGAAACAGGCCCAAATTCCAAGGCCAAAGTATTCCTCGTAGTGAACTACTAAATTCCCATATTACCAATAATCGAAGCGCTGGTGCCTCTGTGCCCTGCGTGTGGATATGCAATGGCCATATAACTAATAGGAGCACCAGTACGCTGCGTACTCCGCATTTATGTTGAGATCGTGTGATCTATGTGATCTAATAGTGATATGGGGATTTTGGTGTTCTCATTATAATCAAGCTAATGCATTTCCAGGCCCTGATAAATGATGCAGGTCTTTTTTGATACCATAACTGTCAGGATAACGAGTATCATGTCAGTAACTGCATGATGTGCACAGTATTTCTAATCTATGTCGTTTTGGACTATTATATATATATATATATATATATATATATATATATATATATATATATATATATTCACAGAAAAAACCATAGGTTATAGACCATATATAGTTAGGAATTTGCATTTACAAAACCTTGAAAATTCACTGAAAAAACCATAGGTTATAGACCATATATAGTTAGGGATTAGCATTTAAAAAACCTTATTTTATTTGCACAAAACCATTGAAATTCCATATATAGTTAGTTGCACTAACTATATATCGCGGACCCGCAATCCACTGCTAATGATGTCACATATTACATCATTCATGACATGGTCAGTGACATCACTGATGACATCACTGATGACATCTCAAATGACATCACTGATGACATCACTGATGACAACACCCAGTGACTGTATGTTTCTGTAAAGTTAAAATATGTCTTACATATTGAAGAATGAGTGGATGTATAAGTGTCTGGATGCCGTTCGGGCTAAAAGTGAGTCCAACCGCCCTATGGAAATTAACATGGGAAAAACGCGTTTTGGGACCCCCCTTTTTTCTCGGCCCCCCCTTGACGAACCCCCCCCAAATTTTCAGGAGCTGCTCAGAAACAAAATGTGCCATTTTCCTGAAAATTTCAGCCGATTCCGTCCACAAACGCCAAAGTTATTAGACATAGAATTTTCAAAAGTCCCATAGGAAAAAAATCCTAACTATATATACCTACTGGCTATCGCCAGTAGGTAATATATATATATATATATATATATATATATATATATATATATATATATATATATATATATATATATATATATATAAACACACAAGGTTGCCTGCTGTAAGGAGGTCCACTCAGGTGAATAACGATCCGCCTCAATTTTTTTTAGAGAACACAGCGGTGTCAAATAGCAGAATGTCTCGCCATAGTTCAATGTCCTGCCCAACGCGTTTCGTGCGCTGAAGCACTTTGTCAGGGGCTGCGGGCATCATGAGACACACAAAAGCGCGACAGTTCTTAAAAGCACTGGTGAACAAAATGTCCCCGCCCATGTGGGCATGCCTGTTAACACGGCCTGATGGTACTCGTAGTGCCTTTAGTCTTTACTCGGGTGAGTCGCCAGCTTCTGCGCTCTATTTATTAAAAAAGTTCTTCAAATCCCCAGTAGGTTGCACAGAACACTCACGCCGTTTGTCCTGCTGATTCCCCAACAGGCTTCACCCGTCCTTGACTCCGTAGTGCCAGGTAGCGTTCCAGAAGGGCTGCAACCTGCAGCGGGACACTCCTTGCGGCTCAGGCTGGGCCGCTGTAATACAAACACACAAGGTTGCCTGCTGTAAGGAGGTCCACACAGGTGAATAACGATCCAACTCAATTTTATTAGAGAACACAGCGGTGTCAAATAGCAGAATGTCTCGCCATAGTTCAATGTCCGGCCCAACGCGTTTCATGCGCTGAAGCACTTTGTCAGGGGCTGCGGGCATCATGAGACACACAAAAGCGCGGCAGTTCTTAAAAGCACTGGTAAACAAAATGTCCCCACCCATGTGGGCGTGGCCGTTAACACGGCCTGATGGTGCTCGTAGTGCCTTTAGTCTTTACTCAGGTGAGCCGGCAGAACTTTTTTTAATAAATAGAGCGCAGAAGCTGGCGACTCACCTGAGTAAAGACTAAAGGCACTACGAGTACCATCAGGCCGTGTTAACGGCCACGCCCACATGGGGGGGGGACATTTTGTTTTTGTGTATCTCATGATGCCCGCAGCCCCTGACAAAGTGCTTCAGCGCACGAAACGCGTTGGGCAGGACATTGAACTATGGTGAGACATTCTGCTATTTTGACACCGCTGTGTTCTCTAATAAAATTGAGGCGGATCGTTATTCACCTGTGTGGTCCTCCTTACAGCAGGCAACCTTGTGTATATATATATATATATATATATATATATATATATATATATATATATATATATATATATATATATATATTCACTGAAAAAACCATAGGTTTGACACATGTTATAGTTAGCTGGAAATTTTACTGACATAAAACCAATGAAATTCCACGTTATAGTTAGTTGGACTCACTATAACTTGCGCGTGCAATGCACTGCTGATGACGTCACATATTACATCACTCATGACATGGTCAGTGACATCACTCATGACATCACTGATGACACCATCCTTGTGACATAGTGTCAGACCTCCTTTCACTGTAATGTAACCCTTGAAACAAATATTCAAAAATAGAAACTGAAATTTAAAAAAAAAATGCAGATACCCGTATCAGTTACAACAAGTAATTCAGTAATTCCACCATCTATATACACATCCACTCATACATATACTCACTCATCATATGAAGTGATACACCTATACATCCTGTTACACACCGACAATCATCGAAAAGTTACTCACACACATACTCACACGTGCAAATAAACTATTGAACATCCATTTATTTGAATATAGAGTTATACACACACTTCCACCTTACTTCTATTGAAAATTACACATATTTATTCTCTTAAACAATCACTTATAGAAACACATACTTATTTAAACAGGAACTCTTTCAATCTCTTACTCTCACATATACACACTCATCCACCCATACACTCCTGCACATATGCTGTCTTCAAAACACATACAAACAGAGAGTCAGACACTCATGCATCTATGTGCTAAGTAATACCCCCACCAAACCATATAGACACTCATACTGATACTAAGAGAAACATCTAATAACCCATATACATACGCATGTAGCTACTTACCAACACATGTAGCCACTTATACACAAAGTGAAACACTAATATATATATTTAAATATTTAAACATTACTCACTAATATTTATTTTTCAGAAAGACACATATTCACTGGATGGTGTCATCAGTGATGTCATGAGTGATGTCACTGACCATGTCATGAGTGATGTAATATGTGACGTCATCAGCAGTGCATTGCACGCGCAAGTTATAGTGAGTCCAACTAACTATAACGTGGAATTTCATTGGTTTTATGTCAGTAAAATTTCCAGCTAACTATAACATGTGTCAAACCTATGGTTTTTTCAGTGAATTTCATAGGTTTTTTAAATGCTACTTCCTAACTATAACGTGTGTAAAACCTATGGTTTTTTCTGTGAATTTCATTGGTTTTTAAAATGCTAATTCAGAAAAATGTCGTGTATGCAACCTATACTTTTGGCAATAAAGTTCTGGCAATATTTTTTTTCGAAAACAAGCCGTTTTCTTCACTGTTCAAGTTGCATAGACACTCCTTGTAAAGCAATACAGAATTCGAAAGTCTGTACCTTGCCTTTTTTTAAACACATTAAAATTTGTCTGTAAATAAAAATAGCCTTACTAAACTTTCGTGCGCGACCCGGTGTGCGCACTCTCGGCAACAGTTGTCAATAAAATGGATATCGCATTTCCAGGCTTTCGTGCGCGACCGAGTGCGCGCACCAGCCTATATATTTCGTAAAAACCTTGCGATTTGAACTTATTGAATTTCTTCATACACCCCTCAAAGAACTTATAGTACGTCAAAGAGACTGTACCTAGACTTCTTTTTTTATTCTTATGAAACTTTTCAGTAAATGGAGCCGAATGTCTTTTTAAACTTTCGTGCGTTACCGGATGTACACACCTTAGTATTTTTTTTAGAAATATAAAAAGTTTCATACTTTAACAATTGTGTGCTTAAATCCAGCTCAGAAGATATACAAAATCAGGATGGTAGTTGGTTCAACCCGGACCGTTTATTAGAGGTAGATCGTCCGACTCCACCGGAGGACACCCCTAATAAAAAGGACATATATATAAAATGCGGACTAGCCGCTGTATCGTGCTAGCAAACTATAACATATAAATCGTTAGAAAAAACAAAAGGAATCGACCAAAATCAGTAGGCCACTGATGAGATCTTTTTTTGACCTCGCTAAAATAGAAAAATTAGGAACAACCCCTCATGAGAAATATGAAACTAGTGAGAGGAACCGAGCTCGACGCCATGATGGCTGCAAGACAGCTCGGCTCCGCCGCCCACCCCACCCAAAATAACGACAAATATTATAAAGATACACAACACACCAGCAAATTAACAGGGTAAAACGTTTTATTAAATAACTATTTACATGGCAGCCTACTGCAACATGAAAACAACACTTTCAATTGGTTCTTAATAGTTTCAATTCTGGAATTTACACGCAGCACTCCACCCACTTCCCTCACTATCTTTTCTACTCTCAAGAGAGAACAACGTCCTACATCTTTCGGAAGACTTTGGTGAAATGGCTACCGTATCTCATTCATCTTCTGAATCTGACCAAAATGATCGACTACCTTTAATAAGAAAAAATAAATCTTTCATCTGGCAATTTTTCACTTATCCTGAAGATCAAAAGAAAGTGAATGCACCAAAAGTAACCTGCACGATATGTGACTTGGTTCTCTCAAGAAGAAATCCAGCAAAAAAATATTCCTTTTCCATACATACCATGGTGCGTCATGTCAAACAAGTGCACCCTCTGCAATTTGCAGAGGCAACGACAAGAGCCCTGGCCACGCTATTACCATTAGAGGTGGCCAGCACATCTTCTGTTTGACGACCTGTATCCCCATCGAGCGCAGAGATGGACTTCAGATATTTAACTATATATGGTCTATAACCTATGGTTTTTTCAGTGATTTTCTTTGGTTTTTTAATAGCAAATATCAAAAGCTTTTTTGTGGAAAATGACTAAAATTAGGTATACATAAGCGGCGTTCATTTATGTTTACCACAGCCATTGTTAAAAGTAAAGTGAAAGTCGCGAAACAGTAGCCACGCCATCTAGTCCCTTTTAGGCCCCATCATGCACGTAAGTAACAGCCATTTTCTGTGTCATGGCCTCTCTGCCCACTACCAATAGCCTATGATTGTTCGAAATTGGTTCTCTTTGGGTCATTCTCTGTTCACAAATAAGCATAAAGTCGCAATACTCTGTTTAGTTTTTGCAGATAGTGAAGGATAGGTAGTGCACACTTTTGTCCCCTTTGTAACCCATCATGCCTATCTCTGCCCCGTTTGTTGGTAGTTGGTTCAACCCGGACCGTTTATTAGAGGTAGATCGTCCGACTCCACCGGAGGACCCCCCTAATAAAAAGGACATATATATAAAATGCGGACTATCAGCTGTATCGTGCTAGCAAACTATAACATATAAATCGTTAGAAAAAACATGAAACTAGAGAGAGGAACCGAGCTCGACGCCATGATAGCTGCAAGACAGCTCGGCTCCGCCGCCCACCCCGCCCAAAATAACGACAAACACTATGCAAATATTATAAATATATACAACACACCAGCAAAGTAACAGGATAAAACGTTTTATTAAATAACTATTTACATGGCAGCCTACTGCAACATGAAAACAACACTTCTAATTGCTTCTTAGTAGTTTCAATTCTGAAATTGAACACCCAGTACATCCAGAGGTCATGTCCGACAAGTTGTGTGGGGGGATGCCTTGCTAATGCCGCCACCCCCACCACCTTCTGTAGGAAGGACTCTGGATATGCTTGGTCCCTGAGAGGCTTCGATGTCCCCGCCTTGCACAAATGTCATAAGTTCTGGATGTTGAGAGCCATACTTCAGGGTCCGACAAGTTGTGTGGGGGGATGCCTTGCTAATGCCGCCACCCCCACCACCTTCTGTAGGAAGGACGCTGGATATACTTGGTCCCTGAGAGGCTTCGATGTCCCTGCCTTGCACAAATGTCATAAGTTCTGAATGTTGAGTGCCATACTTCAGGGTCCAAGAAACGCGGACTCGGAGGGGGCGCTTGGCTCCTGCCCCCTCCCCAAGTCTTGTTCCCCTGGTATGGCCTGAGATCCCCCCGACATAGGCGGCCGGCTCCCGGGGTCAGGCGGAACTTCTTGCCTTTTGATGCCTCTTCCATTCTGGACCTTGTCCCACAATCCGTTTGACCTGAAGACACGTCCTGCGGTGCCCTGGTCCGACCATCACATATACCTGCGCCAGGAGACGGCGTGGGGTGCACTGGAAGGGAGAGGCGGCGCGAACGAGCCTCTCCCACCTCACCAGGTCGAGGTTTCTTAGCTACACCCCAGCGCTTCACTCAGCCAGCTGAGTTCCGCCTGCTCCTGCGGCACAGTGCCTCGCTCGGCCAGCTGAATTACGCCTGCTCTTGCTATTACACCGTCTCACCCGCCATCCGGCTGAATTGCACCCACTCTTCTGATACAGCGACAGGCGGCTGCCACGGAGCTCAGGAAATGGCGGTCGGCTCCACAGACTTGGGCCTGGCCTGCAAGGATGGCTCTGGGCAACCCTGGAACTCGGACGCTTGACTGCTAGGGCATGAGCCCCATTCCCAAAAGCGTCCCCTCAGCCTTGAAGATTCTACAAGAGTCACCGAGGCCCCCGACTCCTGCAGACTTCCGGTGGGGAGCGACTGCCATGATTGCTCGCGGAATGGCCACGACGTAGCCACGGGGTGCTCTCATGCTGACGCCAGCTTCAGTCTGAAACATCCAGAAACACTGTAGACTACCAATTCGATCAGTTCCAGTGGAGCCCCAACGACGTATCGCGTTGTTGCGTAATCCGTCATATGACGCGCCGCGTTAACACACCCGGAAGTGCTCCCGTGCGCGAGGCGCGAAGCGCAGCTTCCCGGAAGCAATGCAGAGCGCGTAACGTAAGCATTTACATTTCAGTTGGTTCTCCCTCACAATATTTTCAATGTCACATAAAAGTCACCCATCACCCACTGCCATCTCTGGCTGTTTCCATGGTAACACCTCATTCTGCACCTGGCTGAAGGCACAGGTCAAAAGTTCATATCTCAACGTTCTACAGCAAAGTAACAACACTGTTTTCCCTCCAGAAACACCTGCCAATCCACAGCTCTGTTACATGTCTTTTTTTTTCACACCCAATAGTACTTTTCGTTTAACATAAACATTAACATGCAACGTACTGTTCAATCTCCACTTCTTACAATCAACCAATCATTTTTATTTTTTAAACCACACCCAGCCTCTTCCTTTTTCTTTATTTAGAATTTCAACTTCTAACTACCATTCCACTTCCAGAACCGATCGAAGGACGACTACAAATCCCTTGAAAATGAAGGTCTGGCTAATAGGACACAGTTATATTCACTGGAGTGAAAAATATGCAGTAAGCAGACGAATTTGCAACCTCAGCTTACCAAATGTACACATAACATGGATTTCCAAAAGAGGATTGAAATGTCACCAATTGATTCCATTGGTGAAAACGTTTATGCATCTCCCAGAACCAGACCGTATAATTGTGCACTGTGGTGGGAACGATCTAGGCACAATCACTGGGGTAGGTCTAGAAATGCTTCTAAAAGACACCTTTCGACAATTGATGACACTTTTTCCTCGATCTGCCTTGGTATATTCCAATATATGCCAAAGACAGAAATGGAATTGGTCCAATCAACATTGTGCACAATTTGAGAAAGCAAGGAGACATGTAAATAAATCTGTTTCTGCGTTCCTCAGAGATTATAGCATGGGTTCTATTTACCACAACAACTTGCGATACCACATGCAAGACGTCTATAGGAGAGACGGTGTTCATTTCACGAATGAGGGAAACAGAATCTTCCTCTGCAACATCAGGCTCTGCATCGGTACTTACTTATAAATGCAGAAAACACTCAATTAACACAAGGGCTCTTTTCAGAGCCACCTTATATCTAAGCACTCAAACTACTGATTTATCTCCATTTTCACACTCTAGTAAAAAGGTGTGCGCGACCGAGTGCGCGCACCACGCAACTTTAAAAAAAAAAAATATATATATATTTTCGCCTTTAAGGGCCTTACTGCACACCCTGAGAAAACCTACGCAGCAAAACAATCTCTACCTTCTCCCCTTTCCATATTCCAACGCTTTGAAATCAACAATATATTTACTCGCAATGACAAAATGGCGGTCAACACTTCCTGATTTCCTTCGAATAGAACGTTAACAGACGTCACGCAGCAAAATTCCGCTCGCGCGCGCAGCCGTTTGGGTGCGCGCACGTGTGCGCGCGTATAGATATATAATTGACTTTAACTTTAATTTCCTCAGCAACTACTGAACGGATTTACACCATTCCAAAAAAAGCGTAATCTGCGAGCCGGACTGTACAGTTTTGCCAAATTTCTTATAAATCCATTCACCCGTTCGACCTGTAGCCGAGTCTAAAGGTCCTATGGAAAATAACATGGAGAAAACACATTTTGGGACCCCCCTTTTATCTCAGCCCCAACTTGACCAATCCCCCCCAAACTTTTAGGGAAGGAGCGCAGCGGACCGAGCCATCTTCTTTGAGAAATTCGCTAAGATTCTTCAGCCAGGGCCAAAGTTATTCCAAATAGAATGTTGAGGATTTCCTATGGAAACTAGGTCCTAACTATAACTACCTACTGGCGACCGCCAGTAGGTAATATATATATATATATATATATTGACCGTCAGAACTCTAACTTCTCAGCGCATATGGCATTGAAGAAGGCACTACGCCGAAACCGGTCTGCCCGAGTTGAGGGGAGAAGACAACGCGAACATTCTGCAGTGTTGTAACTGGTGGCAATAAATCTTCTTGCAACAAATCCAGCATGTGTCAGCCCGTTTTTTATGAAAAGCGGGATTGGAGGTGATATATATATATATATATATATATATATATATATATATATATATATATATACATACAAAAACAGCAGTCTCTCACCACGTCACCACCCGACAGGCAGGAATAGGAAAGACCACGGGAGTCCCAATGTATTTTCAGCAGATTTTATTGAGAAAGAGAGTTTACCAAATCTGACGCGTTTCGGGCGTCCGCCCTTGGTCACAGATCGTCAGGCTAATGAACAAACACCCTTTATAAATGGTACACTGTACGATTTTTTTCAAAGTTTCAATTAGTGTTTTTTTTCACTTTTGGAACACCATGTGATGAAAAAATAAAAACTGAAGACACACTACACATAACTGACATAGGTAGTCTGTTTGTCAAGCAATAAATACCGTACACAGAATCAAAAAAGGAAGTGTGGTTTTCGACATTTACAAATCAGTTAATAAATGAATCTAAATCATTTAAAGAACCAAATTTGACAAAATGTAAGATATTAAAGGAAGCGCTATAATTAGTAAGTTGAAATATGTAATTATATCAGCATAAATGCTTGAACCAGGTAAACTGCTGTTGATCCAAAGATAACTATATACAATGATCACTTTGTATTTGAAAGTGCAATTTGCGCACATAAAGTGCAATTGCATTGTGCAAAAACGCAAGATAATATGTGCAACCCAGCATATATACATAAATATATATAGATATTTATAAATAATTTTATGGTAAAACGTTCTAGATCATAATTTATAGATCTATTTGAAATAATCAAACCATAAAAAACCATTGTCTATTTCATATCAGCAGTTTTGTATTTTTCTGCATAAATGCAGTGGTGGTTTATCTGCAATATTCACAGCACTAATAAAAAACATTTTTTTCTGTTATGCAAGTCGAAAACATAATCATCCGATAACTTCCAAAATGAATTCATGTAAAATATATCTGACGAAAACATATCAAAATATTGTCATAGTGTCTATGTCCCAAAAACAGTAGGGAAAGTAGTGTGAATCCTCTAAACCAGTGAAAAAAGGAGAAAAAAACAAATGTGCAAAGAGTACAGAAAAGGTATAAAATAATGTAAGTGAAATTCATAGCAAATCATGATTTTGTGAGGCAGATCAAAGTGGAAAATTGCATATTTTGAAGGTAAAGTGGAAAACATGGTTATAAAAAAGCATGTAAGTCTTCCGTTGTATTCAATCCATTGGGAACTCTGCTGTCTAGTTCTAAGATGAACTGAGATTCAAGTCTCCTACGCATTCTCTCCCTGTCACCGCCTCGCCTAGGTTTTGGAACAGAGGCAATGATATAGTATTCCAAGCATTGTAAGTTGTTGTTATGTATTGCTTTGAAATGCCTGGGAACCGGGTCCGTGCCATCATTGTTAACGATGGCACGTAAATGCTGGAGTATCCTGGCATGCACCTGTAGCTTTGTGCTGCCCACATATCTGAGGCCACAGGTGCATGTCAGGACATAGACAGCAAAGTCAGTCTTGCAGTTGTATATACCCTTGATGTCCTTCACAACCGGACTGAATGGAGTTGAATATTGGGAAGTGTTTTCCTAAACTTACACGCTCTACATGTAGAGCAACGTTTGAATCCCGGCTGGGATTTAAACCAATCCTCTTTTTTATCAAGCTCAGGGAATTCGTGACTGATCTGAGTTTTAAGGGAGGGTCCCCTCCGATAGGTGCAATGGGATTATCTGGAAGCCTGGGGGCCAGAACCAAATCAGTTTTTAACACAGGCCATTGTTGTTTTATAATGGATTTGATCTGTCTGGCCTGTTTGCTGTACCCGGTAATCAGTCTTGGAGTTTGTTCCTCAGTTACACTGATTGTTGTTACCAAGTCATTGTTAGTAGAAGTTAACAAAGACTCACGGGTTCTAGCGTTGGTTTTCTGAATGGCAGTTCTAAGAATGGATTCTTTATAGCCTCTGCGTCTAACCCTATCCAGGGCTTCATTTGTACAAATCTCCAAGTCCTGATCAGTGCT
The DNA here is from genome assembly GCF_964263255.1 of Lissotriton vulgaris. Classification (NCBI taxonomy): domain Eukaryota; kingdom Metazoa; phylum Chordata; class Amphibia; order Caudata; family Salamandridae; genus Lissotriton; species Lissotriton vulgaris. The sequence goes on from NW_028242403.1 coordinate 331,347, forward strand.
ACAGATTCTCTTTAATCTGAGCAACTCCCAAATGGAATGTTATCAATAGTGTGTCGTGGATGAGCACTGCTGGCGTGCAGAATGTACATATATATATATATATATATATATATATATATATATATATATATATATATATATATATACACAATATGACACATATTTGTATATAATGCAGATTTGTAGATACGATTAGTACAGCAGGTGCTGTAGTGTCCCAGTGGTATAAAGGGCCAGCTAAACCCCATGTCTGTTTTACTATTCTTACTATTAGATTATTATTACAGTAGGGTCCAGTGGCCAGTTGCTTTGGGCCTCTGAGTAATGATCTTAGGGTGGGAAAATTGTAGCAGAGGAGACACCTTTCTGGGGGCCTCAGAGAGAAGCCAGTGACTAGTGTGGGACAAAATGAGAGCTCACGTTGTTAACGAAGGGCAGAAGAGACATCCCACATGGCGAGGCAGTACTGATCACTGGTGAAGTAGGTAAAGCAGCAGCAGGGTCCACTGGTCTAAGGGGCCCACTGTATTACAGTTATGTCTTTTTAAAAATAAAGAGGGTATGTGGGCTAATTTTCCTTGCTAGCATTAGGACCACATATTAAGCAAACAAGAAGCGATGCCTAGGAAAAAATATATCCAGCTATTTTAGGAAAGAGAACAAATAAATTATCCCTTCCTACGTGAGTTTAATCACAAACAAACCTAATCTTCAACTTTATGTTCATCCAAGCCCAAACTAATAGAAAAAAGGCAAAATACTAAATATCTCACTTATACCTATTTATTATACATTTCATTGTATGTTGTTCTATTTTGTCATAGAATTCATTATTTTTTGTTCCTCAAAAGATCATATATATATATATATATATACAAAAACTAACACATATATATATATACACATCACATTTAAAGTCTTCACAAAAAAGGTATATATACACATATATTCACAATATATACATTAAAACACTGACATCAATCTTCAAAACTTTTTATGTTCTAGCCCAACATTTTTAAACAAAAAGGATGCTTTACTTAATTACAAATAAGCATTCCCATAAATCAAGATCTACCAAAGAAGCGGGGCCTAGGTGGTATGTGGTATTTAAACCTATCTAGTTCCGCATTTATCTATTTATACAACGTAAACAATTTCAATGGTGTCTTCTCAGAGGTGTCGACGCGTTTCAGTCCAATGAATATGGGCCTCATCAGGACAAGGGCTAATAATAATCCGTCGTGGTCAAATGTCCTGAAATGGCTAAGGACGAAGTATTTCAAAGGACGTTTTTTATGCTATCTAGCAGCAGCCACAAAAGAGTTCTAATCCTCTATCATATGTCTTGTATATTCTTCCAGGAGAGCTCCCAAGTAGCTCCAAATGTAAAACAATGGAAAATAGCCTATATATCTCCCGTACTAGTGATGCGCATTAAGTCGCATTTTGCGGTCTGTTCTTTCGTTATGGACTCTCCTACAGACAACGCTCGGCCTTCATACACCTCGCCATTCTGATTATTCGGCGTGATTCAGAGCATTAGGACCACAGGCACCTTTGCTCCAAAAAGGAGGGCATGGGAGCTCATGTTTTTCTGGTGGAGGAAATGTGGCCTTATTATGAGAGATGTTGAATTTGGAACAGGGGAACTAGGTTCAAGTCCCAGCTTTTACTCAACATCCTGGGATTTTTGGTGAATCACTTAACTTTTCCAAGTCTTACAAAATCTCGACTTGGGTAATGTAATTGGAGTATATTTCTTGCTGCTCAGGGCCACGGTTATCATTACTATAGCAGGTGCAGTTGCATTGATCTGAGGAGTGTGATAGGCTGACAGAAACCAAATTATGGGGAGCAGAACTTTTCCTGGTTAATTCATGTTTTTGCTTAATGAATTTACTATTTTGTAAGTCTTACCTTTATTGTGGAATATATGGCATAGAAAACATCTTCCAGAAATGATCTCATAAGCCCCGCCCCCTGTGCTCAACCCTGCCCCTCCCCCCAAACCTTGTCATAAAGGTTTGTTGGGGGACCTGGCGTCAAAATGTTTTATTTGGGGGGGGGGGCTTAGAGCAAAAAAGTTTCAAGACCTCTGGACTATGGTGATACCTCATGCCATTTTGCCTAATGTTATTCTTTATACCTTGTGCCCACTGGTCCTAGGCCTAATGTTTACATTCCAGGATTACGCAAAGATGGTTTACGCCTATTTGGATGCTGCATTTATACCGATGGTTTTGTGCAGAATAGGCCTCTTGTAGAAATGCCATGATGTCTGCAGAATGTCTTGATGCATAATGTTTTCTCCCCAAGGTTACACTGATGGTGTTGTGCATAATGTGTCTGATGCCGACTACTAACGTTGGGCAAGGAGGGTTTAGGTTCTACGGTTCTCCTGCGTTTATGCCAAAGGGGGGCCATATACCATACAGCAGAGGTCTTCAATCTGTGGGGCGCGACCCCCAGGGGGGTCGTGGAGTCCTTGGAAGGGGGTCGCAGATTCTGTCAGAGTGCAGTTCCTGGCTTGGGCTGATCGAGGGTGCTCACGGTGGAGGCCTAATTCACACCGAGGGGCGAAAAACATCAAATCCTCATTAACAAGTAAAAGGTCTTTTAAAGACCTGTCAAGTGCTCAGATGTGGCTGTGTGTGTGTGTGTGTGTGTGTCCCGGAAGCCGTTTCGAGCTGGGGGAGGAGGGGAAGTGGGGGGGCCGAGGGGGGCTGGGGGAGCAGGCTGTAGTGTAGCCTTTTGAGGTCAATGGATATTGCACGCCTGGAGCTGTTGGTCCCGTGACACGTCCCCCGCCCCCAGCAGGGAGGCACAGAGATGCCCTCCCATGATCGAGAAAGAAGGAAGAAGACGCAGAGATATACTGACTCCCCCCTCCCACCCCCCATGAGAGAGGCACAGAAAAGGTGGGTGGATGAATGATGGGTGGATGGATGGATGTAAGGATAAAGGATGGATGGATGTGTGAAAAGGTGGGTGGATGAATGATGAATAGATGGATGAAAGGGTGGATGGATGGATGAAAGGATGGATGAATGAAAGGGTGGATGGATGGAAGGATGAACAGGTAGATGGATGAAGGGTGTATGGATGGATAAAAGGTTGCATGGATGAATGATGGATGGATGTGTGAAAAGATGGGTGGATGTATGATGGGTGAATGGATGGATGAAAGGGTGGATGGATGAAGGATGGATGAATGGATGGAAGGATGAAAGGGTAGATGGGTGAAGGATAGATGGATGAAGGATAAATGTATGGATGTAAGGTTGAAAGGGTGGACGGATGAAGGATGAATGGATGGATGAAAGGGTAGATGAATGGATGAAAGGGTGGGTGGATGGAAGGATGAAAGGGTGGACTGATGAAGGATGGATGGATGGAAGGGTGGATAGATGTATGGATGGATAAAAGGTTGCATGGGTGAATGATGGATGTGTGAAAAGGTGGGGGGATGAATGATGGGTGGATGGATGGATGAAAGGGTGGACGGATAAAGGATGGATCAATGGAAGGATGAAATGGTGGATGGATGAAGGATGGATGTATGGATGGATAAACGGTTGCATGGATGAATGATGCATGGATGAATTTGTGAAAAGGTGGGGGGATGAATGATGGGTGGATGGATGGATGAAAGGGTGGATGGATGAAGGATGGATGCATGGATGGATAAAAGGTTGCATGGATGAATGATGCATGGATGGATGTGTGAAAAGGTGGGGGGATGAATGGTGGGTGGATGGATGGATGAAAGGGTGGGTGGGTGGATGGATGAAAGGGTGGATGGATGATGGATAGATGTATGGATGGGAGGATGAAAGAGTGGATGGATGTATGGATGGATAAAAGGTTGCATGGATGAATGATGGATGGATGTGTGCAAAGGTGGGTGGATGAATGATGGGTGGATGGGTAAAGGATGGATGTATGGATGGAAGGATGAAAGGGTGGATGGATGAAGGATGGATGTATGGATGAAAGGGTAGATGGGTGAAGGTTGGATGGATGAAAGGGTGGATGGATGAAGGATGGATGGATGGATGTAAGGATGAAAGGGTGGATGGGTGAAGGATAAATGGATGAAGGATAGATGTATGGATGTAAGGATGAAAGGGTGGGCGGATGAAGGATGGATGGATGGATGAAAGGGTGGATGGATGGATGGAAGGATGAAAGGGTGGACGGATGAAGGATGGATGGATGTATGGATGGATAAAAGGTTGCATGGATGAATGATGCATGGATGGATGTGTGAAAAGGTGGGGGGATGAATGATGGGTGGATGTATGGATGAAAGGGTGGGTGGGTGGATGTATGGATGAAAGGGTGGTTGGATGAAGGATGGATGTATGGATTGGAGGATGAAAGGGTGGATGGATGTATGGATGGATAAAAGGTTGCATGGATGAATGATGGATGGATGTGTGAAAAGGTGGGTGGATGAATGATGGGTGGATGGATGGAAGGGTGGATGGGTAAAGGATGGATGTGTGGATGGAAAGATGAAAGGGTGGATGGATGATGGATGGATGGATGGATGGAAGAATGAAAGGATGGATGGATATGTGAAAGTGTGGGTGGATGAATGAATAATGGATGTGATGAGGTCTAACAGGCACATTTATGGTTGTCAAAAGTTGATGATGAGGAGTACCAGTTTCTAGAAACTTTTGTCAGAAGGGGGTCCTTACCCCTAAAAAGGTTTTACAAGGGGGTCTCGGCATCAAAAAGTTTGAAGACCTCTGCCATAAAGTGATATTTGCATTCTATGCCTAATGTTTTTTTTGCAGATTATGTTAATGGGGTATGCCTAAAGGGTTTCATGCCAAGGTACTGAACAGAGTTCAGTTATTCCCCAACAGGTACGGACTGCTTCTGGTTATCATTATTGATGAACTTTACATTGGTTCTTCCTGTGTAATTGCGATGCTTCTGGCAGCGGCCCGATTGGCCCTGCCCTGTAAATATTCTCCTTCCGTACATGACTACCGGGTGCCAGTTGGCATCGTGTTCACCCCTGTGATTACCTCTTGCTGTGTTGTGCATAATACATATGCTGTTTTTCACCTAAACTGGTGTGGTCTCTTTTTGTAGTGTGTCTTGTGTGTCGCCTGTGTGTGCTGTGCGGATGCTTTACACATTTCCTCCAGAGTTTGGCCTGCCCACTCTGCACCACTCTACCCGTTTCTAACAACGAGTGAACACGTACAGCGGTGATCCCAGCACTCCCCGGTCCCCTTGGGTACTTTGAGCAACGTTGAATACCACCCTGACACTTTGTCTTTTCATCTCCACATATAAACTCCGGCTGGAGCGCATACCGACGGAATACAGTACCTAGACATCAAAGCGTTAAGCTGGAAGTGCCGGCCCAGGACAATCTACAATCACAGATCCGGCCCAGTTTGCGAAGGACAGATTAACCAGTTGCCATAAAAAAGTCTTTCAGAAAATAAAACCTTACTTAACAAGACCTGGTCTCAGATCCCTCACTTCTACCCCGCCACAACGTCAAAAAGGCCTTTGATCCGTGCACTGTCCTTATTTGTCTGCTACTTTAGAGCGCTTTGGTATGGGGACATGTTTCGGTAACTGGATTGCGAGCATATACAGTTTCCCTAGCGCTTCGTTCAGGGTGAATGGAGTACGATCTTGTAGTTTCGCAATCGGCAGAGGTATGAGACAGGGTGGCCCCTTATCACCGTTGCTCTTTGCCCTTTACATGGAACTCTTCGCACAAAGACTGCGGGACAACCCTAATACTAGGGGCATTCCATTTGGCGCTGACTAACATCTGATCAGTCTATATGCTGATGACGTTCTTTTTTCCATCGCTCACCCTTTGACCTCTCTTCCAGCCATTGTGGCAGACTTGCGCGCCTTTAGTCAGGCATCCAAGTTTATGAACACTTGCAAAAGTCACAAATATTGAACTGGACTTCTACCCCCCATACCGTGGGAACTCTGCACGCTCAATTTGACTTTGACTGGGCTACAGAGGAGGTAACATACCTGGGTCTGGTCCTCAATAAGAGCCTAGCGAAAACCGCGGAAGCAAACTATTCCAAATTACTTGCACATATGCTAAAGGATCTGACACCTCCCGTTGTCGTGGCTAGGCAGGCTAACTGCTGTGAAGATGAACGTCTAACCAAGGGCACTATACAATTTTCAGACTCTTCCGCTTCTGTCACCCTGGGTGTACTTCCTAAAATTCAAAGGGAGATTGAGCATTTAATTTGGGGATCAGTATCCCCTAGGTTGCAGAAACATCTGTTGCAACTACCGAAGCGGTATGGTGGCCTTGCTTTTCCAAACATGATTTGCTATCGCCAGTAATTGCTATTACAATACTTGGTGGAATGGAATCGTCTGAGTACGGAGAAACACTGGGTATTTATGGACCAGACGGTTGCTGGTTGCCATATATAGAGGGAGGTGTGGAAGCCTAGGTCTTTCCAAGCTCGGGGGCTTTATTCTTCCCCTGTAATGCAACCGACCTTCCAGGTCTGGGATAGGGTGGCCTCATCTGCGAACCTCCCAATGTTCCCGTTGTCTATGTCCCCCCTATTCTTGAATCCAGACTTTCCTCCTTGTGTGGCTAAGGGGGTGGATGCTCGCTGGGTAAAGGGAGGGTGCAAATGGTCTGCCTTTTTGATCATAATGGCCATATCCCATTCACATAACTCGTGGCTGATTATAACTTATCCACCTCAGATCAATTTCTCCACTCACAGATGCTGCATTGGATGTTGGGTGCGTCCGCACTTCCCCTTGTAAGCAGGCCCATGTTCCCATTCTAAAAGTGGTTATTTCTTAAAAATTACGATAAAGAGGGGCGTGGCCTAGCGGCGAAACAAGATGGCCGCAAGCTAAGGGCTCTCCCGATCACCCTTTTTCCCCACGTCAATCCTACTATCACATCCATGTCCTGACGTCGGATTCAAAAATTGGAGGACCCACGGACTCCAGCGAGACCAAAATTGGGGCGATCTATGCGCAGAGGAAGGAGATACGGGGGCTTCTAACTTCGGCCTGCGACCGAAGGTGAACCGGGGCCTGGAGTGCCCGGCGTGCCCCGCATCTACGTCACATCAGCGGCCAGCACCAGATGCTTTGCCCTGAGGGACGCCCTGCTAGGAATTGGCAGAGAACCGGCAGCCAATCCCTGCGGTGAGTGCCGGGGCTGCGGTGCGGGGCCCTCCCCCCGACTTACGTCATCAGAAATATTGTCAGCAGAGGTCCCGGAGCCAGGGAGAGAGGCGGGTGAGGAGGCCCGCGAGACAACTGCACCTTGACCCAATAGACAGCGGGGAGCCCCCCACTGTGCTCAATCCCTACTGGCAGCGAAGGGACAGATGGAGCTGGAGGAAGACACAGGCCCCTCCAGAGACCGGGAGGTACAAGAGACGCTGCGGAGCCCCCTAGTGCTAATTGTAACAGCCTGGGAGGAGAAAGTGAATCACACCACTGGGCTACCTTCCGCACCTACATACCCCCAGAGGCCCCACCCCAACAGTAATCACTAAACTTCCCAAACGAAGGTGGAGAGAGGAGAACTTGGCTGAGTGAGGCGCACAGGCTCTTGAAGGGGGAGCGTCCCACGGGCACAGGACAACACACTGCAGTTGGCCGAGGCGCAGCACTGGGTGAAGTTTAGCACCTACTTAAGGCCGTAATCTGGCTGCCCCCTCGGCCCTGACCACGACTGTTGCTGGAAGTTCATCTGGGTGCCTCCCCCCACATTGTACTCCATCCCACAGCGACTAGCCATATCAGTGCCACTGAGACAAGGAGGGATAGAAGGCTTGGACAGACAAGGCCCACCAGTGCATAGTAAGCCGCGTCCACACTACGAGCACCGGAAGACAACCTTTAGATCAGCCATACAGTGGACAGTGTCACTTCTGTCGCGATGTCGAGCCGAGGGGACTAAAGACTGTCCAAAATAATAAACTGGACAGATATACCTGCCCGAAAACAGGGTCAGCCGAACAGCAACCGCCCAAAGTGGCGTCAGGGGCAGAACCAACTACGGACGCCCCGGAGCATACCCTGAAGGATGTACTGGACGCAATCGGTGGGATCCGAACATCCATGGAGCAGAGAATGAACGCTATCTCCTCGGATGTCAGGCTAATCAGGGCAGACCTAACCACAAACAGGAAGAAAGTTAAACAATTGGAGGTAACAACAGCAAGCCTGGTGGAAGATACTAACCAGCTACAAATCGAATTGCAAAAACTGCAGGCATTCCGCAAAATGGCTAAAGGAAAACTGGACAACTACGAAGGCCGTAGTAGGCGCAATAATGTACGCATCCTTGGAGTACCGGAAAAAGCGGAAGGACAAGCGTCGGACCTATTTGTGGAAAACATAATCACCAAGCATCTCCAATCAAAAGGTCTGTCCAACATCTTTGTTGTTGAAAGGGCCCATCGGGTGCGTACGACCCCAGGAGTCCCTCCTCATCCTATACTGGCCAGACTCCTGAACTATCGAGACAGAGACATAATATTACAGACGGCCAGAGGTGCACCACCCATACGACTTGAGAATTCGGAGGTCAGCTTCTTCCCAGACTTCACCCAGGCTGTACAGAGACAGCGCAGATCCTTCTTAGGGGTCAAAAAACGTCTGAGAAACAAGGGCCTTAAATATGCCATGTTGTTCCTGGCCCGTCTCCGAGTGGTGGCCGGGGGGAAAACCAGATTCTTTGAGGCTCCGGAAGAGGCATCAGACTGGCTCGATGGTTGGAAAAACTCAACGGAACGCGGCTCCCAGAGAGACTAGAAGGTACCCGGGCCCTGTCCCATTTGACTTCTGTGTTGGGGTATGGGCGGCATCCCCGCAGGGGCCTGACTTTTACTTACTATCTGCTCAGGGTGTGAGACATCAAACACAAACACTAGATTGACCGTCTCAGGAAGAACATTTCCATGATATCAGGGGAGGGGGGAGGAGAGTGTACCCCCCAGTTTCTCCACTTAGTTCAAGTTCAGGGCGACAGGCACTCTACAGTGTTGTAATCATGGGCAGTTTGGAGCCAAGAGTGCAGGGGAGCAGGGAGGGGGGAGTTGGGAGGGGTTCAACAACAGTTACTTGGTTTTCAGGAATCGTCAAGGCATTGCAGTCCGACAACGTAGGCATTATGGTAACACGTGAACACCCATAAGTACTCAATGGGATAAAGAGTTTAAGGTGATGAGCTGGAACGTAAACGGTTTGGGGGACAAGGTAAAGAGAACTGTGGTAGTACAATACATCAAGAGACATGCCCCTGATGTGGTGCTGCTACAAGAGGCACACTAAGTGGTGAACACATGTAAAGCCCTTAGCAGGTGGGGATACAGCCTAGTGGCGCATTCAGGCTTTACTTCGGGATCGAGGGGAGCGGGGATAATGCTCAGGAACTCCTTTCCCCTGACATTCAAGTCCACCTGGGTAGACACTGGGGGGAGGTATGTGGGCATCTCGGGGCAATGGGGAGGGAAGGTACTGACCCTAATGTCGGTCTACGTGCTGCCGGGCGTTCAGGAACTTGCCTTTAAGGACCTGGGCGCCATTTTGTCAACAGTACCAGAGGGACTTCTCCTGGTGGGTGGGGACTTGTACGCAGTAGTCGATGGCACCAAAGACAGGAGCCCCCCAAGAGAACTTCTCGCCTTCAATAGCTGGTTACCGGATTTAATTGGAGCTATGGGATTACAGGACCTATGGTGCTCGTTTCACCCGACTACCACCCAATATACCTACTACTCAGGCGCCCATGTCAGTCAGTCATGGATTGATCACTTGCTAGCTCCTTCAGACCACTTGAAACATGTACTCGAGGTCAGGCACATGGCGAGAGGCATATCCTACCATTCCCCGTTGTGGGCACATATTTTGGTAGGTCACCAGAGAGTGGGAAGGGTTTGCCCCATCAACCCCTGGCATCTGCAGACCCCTGTGATTCGGGAGGCTTTACACACTGCAATTAAACAATATTTCCTAGAAAATGTTGGCTCTGTGAGCTCTCACCAGACACTTTGGGAAGCATTCAAGACGGTAGTCAGGGGCCAGGCCCTCTCCCAAATAGTGGGCGTGAGGAAGGAAAAGGTCAAGGAGGAGGAAGCATTAGAGTCAGAGATCCTCCAATTGGAGGATGAATTGACAGAGGGACCCAACCCAGACACCCTACACGCCCTACACCTTAGGAAAGATAGCTACAAGGCCCTGGTGACAGATAGAGCTAAAGCACTGGATATACGACCAAGGGGATAAGGCCGGGAAGCTGATCGCGTGGCTGGACAAGTAAAAGCTAGCTAGTAGGCTCGTACCAGAACAAATTGACAAAGCTGGCCACTCAATCAAGGACCCCCAGGACATTGCTAACACATTCGCGGCCCACTTCGGGCAAGTCTATTCCTCATAGAACCGCTACACAAAGCAAGACTCTCTTGATCTCATACGAGACATCGCTTTGCCTACCCTATCAGCGTCAGACCTGGAGTATTTAGAAGGGGCATTCACAACAGACAAGATGACACAGGCAGTTAAGGGGCTTGGGTCAGGGAAAGCATCAGGCCCCAATGGATTTCCGATTGAATTATATAAACTTGGGACTGACATCCTTGCCCCCCACTTGTGTAAAATGTTCGCAGATAGTAAAAAACTCGGGGAGCTGCCTCGTGACCAGAGGATGGCCCCCTTGGTAATGATCCACAAGGAGGGCAAACCCCGAACGACCTGTTCTTCCTGCAGGCCAATCTCCCTACAAAATGCTGAACCCAAATTTTTAGCTAAACTCCTCGCCAACAGGCTGATCAAAATCATCAACAAATTAGTACACCCTGACCAATCTGGCTTTATGCCTCAGCGCAATACAGCATTGAATCTCCGCAGGGTACACGGGGTGATAGGAAGGGCGGCAACCATACAGGAGGAGGCGTTATTAGTCTCGCTAGATGCATCCATGGCATTTGATATGCTTGAATGGACATACTTATTTGCTGTCCTAGAAAAAATGGGGTTGGGACCCCACTTCATCCAGTTGGTAAGTCTCCTCTACACGAAACCCTTAGCCCAGATAGTTGTAAATAATAAAAAAGTCTGCGGTGTTTGGACTCCATAGAGGGACCAGACAGGGATGCCTGCTCTCCGCTCTTCTTTTCGCTCTGGCCCTGGAGGGTGGTGCCTCCATCGTACATGGTACGATGGGGGCACCACCCTCCCCGACCTCCAAAAATATTATTGGGCAGCCCATCTGGCAGCCATCAATTATGGCACCTACAGACAGGTGGATGATCGGGCTACGTGATGGATCATTTGGTGTTACCGGGAAGGAACTACCAATGTGCGCTATACTCAAGTGCCGGAAAGGATCGCCTCACCTGACCCACGAAGCGCTCGATGCAGATCTGGCAGGTAGCCAACAAAAGTCTGGGGTGGAATCGCAAGCTGACTCTGCCACTCCTCTATGGGACTCGGACTAGTTGGGGAACCTATGGACAACTAAAGGTTTCATCAAATGGGACCTTATAGGTATATCAAAAATAGGAGACCTATGGACAAAGGGTGAAGTTAAATCATTCTCAGTCCTGCAACAGGAATACGACCTGGCTCCCACAGAATATTTTAGATACTTGCAGACCCGCCACGCTTTACAATCCTGTTTACAGAAAGGATACGTCCTCCCGGACCCCTCGAAGACAGACTCCTTGATGGATACTTACCAACGAGGGTCATATCACTCACCTACAAAAAGTTAGTAAACCTCACTGGAGATCCCCTCTTGAAACTGTGGCAAAAGTGGGAAAGAGAAGGTATAATTCTTGACGACGAAGATTAGATTAGCGCGCTAGCCTCACCATGTGAGGTTGCCATTGCAGCTAGGTTAAGGCTGGTCCAACTTAAAATACTACACCGAATCTACATCACGGGGCCTGGTCTGGTACTAATGGGTAGAGCGACGGATTGCCGGTGCAGGAGGGGGTGTGGAAATGAAGGCACATTCCTCCACATACTGTGGGAACGCACATTCCCTTTTTAATTTAGAAAGTGATTTAAAAAACTTCTTCAGAAAAGTACGACCGAACAGATTCTTCGAAAATACAATTTACGATCCGGCTCCTAGCATCACGGCCTCAAACCAAAATCAACTTTCCTCGTTATTCTTCATCAAGTAGATAAAAATGTTGAGATCTTCGAACGCGTTGTAGAGGTAGAGATTAAAACTTTATTCAAAAACTCTGAGCATAATAAATGCAATAATATCCTCTCTAAGGAACAAAGAGGAGCTCTAACCAACCTCCAAAATTGCGATGAGCTAACGATCAAACCCGCTGACAAAGGCGGTGGGGTTGTGTTATTTGATACTCCGGCATATGAAAGTAAAATACGTGAGCTATTGAATGTACAAGAACATTACAAGAGATCCAAATTTATGGAACTTAGTAAATTGAAAACAGAGGTGGCAAATCTTTTAGTCAGGGGTAAGGAGGAAGGTTTTATCAATGACCATGAATACAAATTTCTTCTCAATACGCATCCGGTGATCCCGGCAATTTATGGACTGCCAAAAAACAATAAAAACATAGTGGATCCACCTATGAGACCCATCATTAGTGAGATTGGTTCTATCCTCGAGCCACTTAGCTGCTATGTTGATTATTTTTTGCAACCTTTAGTTAAGAAACAAAGGTCCTATTTAAAAGACTCCTCACACGCGATTGCCACCTTTGAAGGTAGAGAGTTCAATAGGGCGACCCAGTTTCTAGTCGCCCTAGATATTGAATCCCTTTACACGAACATTCTGCAAAATGACACCATGGAGGAAATTCAGTCCATCTTAGAAACTGAGGACCTAAGAGGGAGTAATAGCAATTTTATCATGTCCTGTATTTATTTTATTCTTAAAAGAAATGTTTTCTTATTTAAAGATGAGCTTTATCTCCAAATCAAAGAGACCAGAATGGGGGCCACCTGTGCCCCCAGTCTGGCCTGCCTCTATGTAGGCAATTTTGAGGAGTTACATATCTTTAATGAGATAGCTCCCTTTTACGAGAACATATCTTGCTGGCACCGCTACATAGATGATATCATCTTCATCTGGAGCGGTGCCAGTGAAGATCTAGATACTTTCTTAACATGGCTCAATTTGGACGATCCTAACCTAAAATTCACAGGACATTAGAGCAAGGATAGAGTTGCATTTTTGGACATCAACATAAAAGAAGAGGATGACATTCTTAAGGTGGAATTCTACACCAAACCCACAGATAAAAATTCACTTCTCCATTACTCCAGTAACTATCCAAGAGCCCAGAAAGATAATGTGCCTTTTGGCGAGTTTCTTAGATTAAGGCGAAATTGCTCTAATCTAGAGGACTTTTATAAACACTCCGAAAACACTAAGATCAAGTTAAAAGCACGGGGATACCCTAACAAACTGATAAAACATGCACTTAAATGTGCACGTTTTTACGATAGAGATAGTCTGCTAGACCAGAACAAAACCAATAAGAGACAGGAAGCGACCTTAGACAGAATAGCCTTTGTGACACAATACTCGCATGTCAGCAACCAAATTAAAAACATCGTCAATAGAAACTGGAAAATTCTCAATTTTAACATGGACAAGCAGTTGAATAAACCCCTTTTTTCTTTCCGTAGAAATACGACAATCAGAAACAGTCTTGTCCACACTTACAAGCCTATTAAAGACATTCAACTTACTCTAACTGGGGCCACTGCGTCCGGCAATTACAAATGTGGGACATGTTCCATATGTAACCAATGTATCACCGGAAAAAAATTAGAACACATTGGCAAGAAATTAACTCCCACTACCTTCAACAACTGTCGAAGCCAAAATGTGGTATATTTGCTCCTATGCCCCTGCAACTTGGGGTAAGTTGGAGAAACTAGCAGGGAGTTATGTACCCGTGTGCTGGAACATAAATCAGCAATACGGACTAACAAATGCAATGCCCCATTGACTGAACACTTTCAAGCGCTCAGTCATTCATGCGAGGACCTAAGATGGTTGATTCTAGAAAACATTAGAATTAATAGAAGAGGGGGAGATATTGACAAAATTAGAAAGGTAAGGGAACAATGGTACTTCTGCCACTTAAACACCATTCACCAAGGATTAAACACGAGGGAAGACTGGACAAAATGCCTATAGAAATCTCAGTGACCATATAAGTATGCTGACGCTATTCTCCCCATCAGTATACACCCCCCTAACTGACAGATGATTTTACTCCCCAGAAGGTTTGTTACCTTTCAGAACCACAGGAACAGCTTTGCGCTCTATGTACTTTGGGCGCAAACATAGATAATCTCGAAGATCTCTATAACGACTTGGAATTATTCTGAATGAGGCTCACTATGAGTCTCTGTTTCATAGTTGAACTTAGGCCTTTATATTTTTAATTATATACAAATAATTCGCGTTTCCCCAGAAGATAGGCTACCATTCTGAACCACAGGAACAGTTTTGCGCTCTATGCACCTTGGGCGCAACTGTAAATAATCACGAATGTCCCTATAAAGACTTGGAATTATTTTGAATGAGGCTCACTGTGAGTCTCTGTTCCACAGTTGAACTTAGGCCTTTATATTTCTTATATAAAAATAACTCATGTCTGATAGAGCACAAATGTTATAATATATGTTATGGTAACGTGGCCGTGTTTACTCACACCAGATTCTGGACAAAGAGTGCAAATGTGCGGTTACATCACTGACGGCAGTCAAGATGGTACGGGGAACGGGTTTTTTCGTTCTTTTTATTCTTGAAGATCGCTGCCCCGCGCCCCTGTAGCTGCTATGTTTGACCTTGCAGCGAAGCAGGCTCTTTTCAGAATAGTGAGCCGTGTGTATACGAAATGTGTTTACCGAGCGATTCCCGCCTTATTTTAAATAAAATATAAAAGGTCGATATGGCCACTAGTATCAACTTAGCCTTAGCTGGTCTTTAGGTTTTTTCCGCTAACTTAGACTGAGAACTCAACCCTTTTGGTTGCCGCCCCATCGACGATGCTTTTGAGGCGGACCAGATGGAAAACCTGGTTATAAAAAACACAACGGCGTCCGGATTCGGTAGTAAGATCCAATCAGCGTCCAATATTTTCGAGACTCTAATTAGCATAATAAAACATCCAAATGCTCTCACGCAATTGGTTCAAAGCACATTTGCATTGACCAATTACAAGTGACTCTTTGGCTTTAAAAACGCAAGTAAGACGTATCTTTCCCATATGCGACTCCGACCCCCACCCGCAGCGGAACTACTTGCTAATTATCAGGTGACCGAGGACCACGGCCTTTTGCCGACCCCACTAGAGGATTTAAACAAATGTATAGGACCGCATTTAGTAATATAATGACTCTTGTTTCCATTCAATTTAAGGTAGTCTTCCAAAAGGCCAAGAAATAGGTATTGACTACAAACAAAAAACACCCTTAACAATTGCAAGGAACAGGGATCGTACAGATACAGCTGAAGGTATACTTTTTATAAATAAATGTATCTTTGCATAGACAGTTACTAGTCATTTAAAACATTAGTATCATGCATACTTTATTTTCCTTTTTTCTAGTCTTTTGTGGCCTAGAACGAAAAGATTTTAACTATTTCCAATTCAACTTGGGATACGCATATGAAGTGGGATAAACATAAGTCGTACAAAGCAAAACAGGTAGGCATTGATTTCCGCTCGATAGATTATAAGTTAAAATGTGACTAATATTAGTATATTAACTTAAAAATCCTGGTACCCTAGGATTGACAACTGGCAACAGCAATTTAACAAGTTCCTAGTTGAAGTCCACGTCTGGATCAGGAACAGACTTTTAACCATAAGAAGTGAACCTCATCAGGAATCTAGGGTAAGCAGGTATCATTAACATACGCCTAAATAGTAGAACCACTATGAAATTTGGGTGCTCTACGTTAATCAGCCATAGGGCCTGGTCAATTAGCCCCATATATTCTTCATACATAGGTCTGCCTAATCATAATAGCTTTGTCATGTAGTTTTAAGAATAGGGTTTTAGACCAAATGCCCAACCTGGTCCCAGTTGGAACAGATAGAGTGATCTGTACTCACCGCCTTAAGTAAGCATGCAAATATTATTGCATCTCATGAACCGTGTAGAGGAGCTTTTACCATGAACTTATAGAATTTAGGTAATTGGGGTCAATAATGCTGATATCTCTGACATGTGTAAAGTGAATTTGCGAGTATCTCTATGTACAAGGTCCTTCTAAAAAAATATATGTATCCAACATTCCTGTATATTCACCATGCTATGTGGAAACTGAAAGAAATATATGTAATAGATTCACGTCTTGTGGTAGCAAATAGACTGACATTTTTAAGATGTGAAACATGAACGTATCAAGGTACTGTCAGATATGTTTTTCTGTCCAATTTCTCTAGGATGTGCAGTAAAGAAAAACTTTCGGAAGCGTTAGACATGCTCCTCTCACTATAGGATCGTAATTCTAAAATATGAGTGTCCCGAGTTAATAATGGATTGTGCACATAGCGGGACTTACTTACAAGTAAAAGGTGTAACATATTAGTTTGAATTTAACTGTTTGTATATAATTTATTGCAGGGCGATTTGATATACCCCCTGGTCGTGACAGATAATTATAAGTCTTGATAAAGGTGGTTAATATAAGGAGAACCCACCGAAACGCGTCGAAGCAACGGCTGGTATAATTCAAGTCTCCAACACCAAAGTTGATATGCTGATGTCGTAGCGATACAATACCGGTGTAATCACAACAGAGCCAGAATATACAATTCGTACTCAACAATTTTATGTTGTATCTGTTCTGTCCTTTTTTCAATTGTGCAGGCCGCAATTGATTGTATTGTTTTATTCGATTTTTTAAGATTAGGGATCTAGATTAGTCAGCCCTAGAATTGTTTTTTTAAAGGTTTATTCAAAATAAAATGAATTTTTAACTTTCAAAATGTTTTTGTTGTATGTACTTGTGACTTTGTAAGGTTTGGTTAAGTAAACCTGTGCTTAGTTTTGCTTCAAGGGAATCTTTATACTTTGACATATCAATACTGTTGAATGCCATTTGGTTTGGCCTCGGCGGCTTCTCTTCTTTCAAAGAGTGATCGTGAATATGCCTCAAGGAGTAAATGGTATTTCTATTTTTCAGGATGGCATTTTGATCTATGCCCCAGACTGGCACTCTAATGAAAAGACATTGGATGAGGTGTTGATAAGGTTTGAGATGAATGGTGGGGACGCTCTGCTGCTATTTTTGCCAACGCTGGGATTGTGTGTGCATCTGACATCTCCTACCTCTTGCGGAACCCACATCGTGGGGCATTTATTGTTGCTGCTAATCACGGTCCTTGCCTGACTTATTGGGAGGAGGTGTGCTGGTCAAGCGGGGCTGCGAGCGAGTGCCAGCGCGGGACTGGGACTACCATTCCCAGGAGCGCCCGCCGCCCGGATTTTCAGCACCTGGGCCGCTCTCCCTGCCTGCCCCTCCCCACCGCTTTCAAAAACCTCAGCCTTTCGATCTTCACTGGGACGCTCTGCTGCTATTTTTGCCAACGCTGGGATTGTGTGTGCATCTGACATCTCCTACCTCTCGCGGAACCCGCTTTGCGGGTCCCGCATCGTGGGGCATTTATTGTTGCTGCTAATCACGGTCCGTGCCTGACTTATTGGGAGGAGGTGTGCTGGTCAAGCGGGGCTGCGAGCGAGTGCGAGCGCGGGACTACGACTACCATTCCCAGGAGCGCCCGCTGCCCGGATTTACAGCACCTGGGCTGCTCTCCCTGCCTGCCCCTCCCCAACGCTTTCAAAAACCTCAGCCTTCGAATCTTCACTGGGACGCTCTGCTGCTATTTTTGCCAACGCTGGGATTGTGTGTGCATCTGACATCTCCTACCTCTCGCTGAACCCGCTTTGCGGGTCCCGCATCGTGGGGCATTTATTGTTGCTGCTAATCACGGTCCTTGCCTGACTTATTGGGAGGAGGTGTGCTGGTCTAGCGGGGCTGCGAGCGAGTGCGAGCGCGGGACTGGGACTACCATTCCCAGGAGCGCCCGCCGCCCGGATTTACAGCATCTGGGCCGCTCTCCTCCCCTCTACCCACAGACTATTAATAGGCTATCCCAGTCCCGCTGCGCAGGAGCGACCGGGAGCGACCGGGAGAAGCCCGGGACAAGGGCGGGGCCGTCTGTGGCCGGCCGTGGTCGGTCGTGGTTGGGTTGGGCCCCCTTTGGTCCTTGGTCACGGTTCTTTCCTTCCTCCTTCCCATATGTTACTAGGTATAGCGGGTTGGTGGCCTAATTACCTTTTTTAGCCTCTCATTTTTGTTTTTTTTGTCTTCTCCTTGCTATACCTGCTATAATAAATAATTGTTTGTATAGCCTGATCCACCCTAAACATGCCCCTACGCTCGGGAAAAGACCGCTCTGTTACCCTGCAGACGTCTAAAGGGGCGGTCTCTGGTCCTTTGGATGCTTTTATTATTAAGGCTACGGGAATTCTGGAGAAAGAGACAGCCTTCGTAGAGAAAAGGCTATCAATAGACCTCATTATTGGGAAACGTTCGTCTTTGGGGCCTATTGCTTCTGCAACCAGTCCGTTACCCCCACCTTTACCTTCCACAAGTTCTAATGCTATTCCTGTCTTAGTGGATGTTCACCGCGAAGCTGAAGGTCCCTCTTTGCTGCATTGTAGTATCGACTCTGATAATGTCGATATATCTGGGAGTGGGGTGGAAGGTAGTGTGCTGTCAAAAAGCCCTTCCCTACTAGTCTCGTCCTCTGAAGAGGAATCCCCGAAAAGCAATCTCCCTGGCAAAAGGAAGCGAAATAAGAGACGACAGAGAGGGTGTGTGTCAAAAATACCAAAAACGGTTTGTCAATTTTTACCAATTGACAACCACGATATAATTAGTAGCTCCCAACACCCCCCGCCTTCTAGTGATTATGCTACTTCTCCAATTGCTCCATCAGGGGTCCCGAATTTCCGTCCAATAAGTATAACGAGTAGTAGTGATAATGACATACTTGTAAAAATGGAAGTTTTATTTAAGACACTCTTGTTGCCGGTGCTAGAAAGAACCAGGTTGATGAACTTAAAATTAGACGGTCTTGAAAATATTGTAACCGCCAATTCCTGTTTACTCAAAAAATGGTGAATGACCAAGCGGCACCACGGGCTCCTGCCATTACTAGTAATACTAAGCCCCAGGGAAAAAAACTTAGCTCCACTCAGGCTCCTACATCTGTCAGGCAGTCCCATAGTAATTCTATTGGGGAGAATCTCAATGGCAGTAATGTAGTATCAAATATTGCTCCCAAACCATCTTTGTCCACTGTGGTCCATTCGCCAGTACATAAGAAGGCTAGCTCTAAATCCAATGGTCTGCCACAGCCAAGTTCCTCTAAAGTAGCATCTAATACACAGGCCCAGACCGCCAAGAAGGGAATGTCTAAATCTTCCTCCCAGCCCACAGGGAATTCTGGTTTTTCTGCTGGGCGTGTAAATGCTAATACCACCCAACCTCTAAGGAAAGCTATGAAAAGGGGACCACCACCAGGGGACCTACCAATAGATGCTACACCTTATACTATTGTTCTTACAGGTGTTGCACCCCTAAGGGAGGGTCACTCTGAATCCCACGGTGACCTTATGAATAAGGTCGCCTTCTGGTTAAATAAAAATCGTCCCCTCCCACCTTCCTTCTCAACTAAGATCCTGATTGTTCGTAGAGTTGATTGGGTGGGTTATTGCACGAAGGATTTAGAAGGCGACTGCATTCTTATAAATTTTCGGGACCCCTGGGTGGTAGAATTTATTCGCAGGGAGGCTAGGTTTGGGAGGTTGGGGGATGTGCAATCCTTGGGCTTGAACTACTTTTACCCCAAAAGACCTGATTTGCCTCGTCTCAACTGTTTTCCAATGCGCAGACCCGCAGGGAGGAACATGATAGAGAGGATACCCCGTTCCCCCTACTATCCCTGTCTGTCAAACCGGTTTGAATCCTTGTCTGGTCTTGAGGGCATTGACTGACTGGACTCAGACAAAGGGTCAGAAAATATATGTAGTAAAGCTAAAAGTATCAACTTGGTGGCCCACATCCCAGAACAGTGTATTAATGAGGGCGTTTCAGGGAAAGAAAGTGATATTGCTAGCCCAATTGCACTTAACCAGACATCTAGCATCCCACCGAGATTGGTTGTAACTACAGAGGAGGAATTGTGTTTATTGGAGTCCATTTCATCTTCTAGTCAGGTTGGGTCGCTTAAGGTTGTTTCCTGGAATATAGCCAGATTAAAGGGTCAAAATGATTCAGAGGATTGGGCAGTTTTTATAGACACCTTTGATATTGTCATCCTCCAGGAGAGTTGGGCCCCCGACCCTATATATCGAGTAGGGTATCTAAATTTTTTCAAGCCAGCGATCCAGGGCCCTAAGGGCAGAGCCTCAGGAGGTCTAGTGGTCTGGGTAAGACAGTCTATTGAATATAGACCGACCGAAATTACAGTGGTAAACCCTGACCTATTAGGAATTAAGCTTAGTAGGGCTGACGAACAGGACATAGTAGTCATTAATATTTATGCCCGTGGACGCCCAGGTGGTCGTAGGCCGATCATCATGGACGATTTAGATCTGCTCCTTGAGGCAATAGGAAGGGATAAATTCATCCTTGTAGCCGGGGATTTAAACTGCTCATTTGAACCACTGTTTAGTGTGGGTAAGGATTTGGGGGCAGCGGAAGACGCTGTTTGGGATATCCCGCCTTTACTATTAAATAAGGGTGTAAAGGCTACTGAAGCGGCACTTCTCTGGCTAGGGCTGTGTTTGGAGGAAGGTTGCGAGCAGTAAATGGGCGTACGACCTCCGACAAGGCAGGGCATCCCACCTTCAATAATGGAGTCAGTATGAGCCGAATAGATTATATCTTGATTAAAATAGAATTCTGGTCAAGGGTGATTGACATGGAGGTTGTGGCCCGCCCAGAGAGCGATCACAACCCCCTTTCGTTAGGTTTGAAGTTCCAAGTTGATAGTGGCGGGTCCCCTAAAATCCCTTGTCTAACGTCTGAAGTCACTTTGACAAATGATAGAAGAAGAGTTAGATGGTCCAGGGTAGTCGAAGATCCCTCTGTAATAAACGACATAGAGAAGGAAGTCTTGGCAACTATGAACAACATGAAAGCCTCCCCATCTCCCTCGGGGGGTATCTCTCTGATTAGTGACATCCATGATCAGTGCTTCTCGAAACTTAAAACCCTTTTAACGAAACCATTTAACCCAAAGAAAGATAAGGCATCAGGTTCACAAAACAAATGGTATAATAAGAGTTGCAGGGAAGCGCACTGTTGCTTGATCAAGGCGATCAAATCCCGAGTCATTGGTGACATCAAAACTGCGCGGCAATCATATAAAAGAGCTCAATGGGCCGCAAAGAGGGAGTGGGATGAGCACCACTGGTCCGAGCTCCTCTCGGCGTGCCACTCTTCTAACCAAATTAAGTTTTGGGAAACTGTAAAGTGGGGTATGAACCCAGACACCAGAACTCCTGTTAATCATGTTTCTCCTGTCGAGTGGGTGGCCTTTTATTCTTTAAACATAGATCACCACACAGAGGAGTTGAAGGGAGTACTTTCACCTTCCAACTCTTGCCCTACCTTAGTCTTTACCTCTTCTGAGGCAGAGCAGGCCCCAGGAATGGATGCAATACCGGCAGACCTTTTTAAAATTAACTCACACACTTGGGTCCCCTATATAACCATGCTCATTAATGCCATCGCTAAAGGGGCAAGGATCCCAGATTCTTGGAAAGGGGCGGAAATTCTACCAATTTTCAAAAAAGGGGACCGATCGTCCCCGGGTAACTACTGCCCGATCAGCTTAATTGACTCAATTAAAAAAATAGCTGCTAGGATGGTCCTCGCAAGTATCCAGGGGTGGATGGAACAGGATAACATTCTATCACCAATGCAAGCTGGATTTAGATCTGGCACCAGTACAATAGATCAGGTCTTTAGATTAACTATGTTGTACTGGAAGGTGGTCCTGTTAGGAGGAGGAGCAATCTACGCCGTCTTTGTGGACCTCAAATCGGCTTTCGACCTTGTGCCCAGGGAGAAAATGTGGAATGCTTCTAATCTATGGGCCTGCCGCCAGAACTCCTGAATTTAGTAGTTAGGCTACACGAAGACAATTTTGCCAGGGTGAGATGGGGAAAACAAGGGCAGGTGACGGACAGCTTTCCAGTAACACGCGGCATCCGCCAGGGGTGTGTGCTGGCCCCTACCCTCTTCCTCCTGTTTATTAATCAGGTAGTCAAGTTTTTTGCAGACAGCCCGACAGACGCCCCAACTCTGGGAGGAACAAAGTATCCGATGTTAATCTTTGCGGACAATACTTTGCTTCTCTCAAAAACTCGGAGGGGGCTACAGATAGCACTCAACAGATTTGATGAGTTTTGTAGGGTAAACAATCTGCAAATCAATATTGGCAAGATCAAATTTATGGTCTTTAGTAAAAACCGCCCTATTAAAAGCTCGGTTAGTTTAAATGGTGCCTGTATTGAACAGGTAGAGGTAATGACTTATTTAGGTGTGACATTGGACTATCGCCTCTGCTGGAAACCCCAGGTTGAAGCTTTATACCTCAAATTTGCACGCCTCACGGGTTGTTTAATCCAGGAGCACAAGAAGTCCTTTACCAAACGTATTGCCCCAGTACTTAAGATCTATGAAGCAAAAATTAATGCAGCCACTCTGTATGGTGCTGACCTTTGGGGCTTTAAAGATCTAACCTCTTTGGTCAAAGCACAAAATAAATTTTTTCGGAATTTGATAGGTCTCCCCCAATCTACACCTCTGTTGTAAGACTTGGGCTGTAAGCCTATCAACGAGTTGGCTCGGTATCGTCTGGTGGCGCTGTGGCAACGGATCTGGACTTCTCCAGAGCTTAGCCTCTTTGCCAGCGAACTAACTGAGGTAAAATCATCATGGGGCGCCTCAAATATTGCTTGGTTGAGGGAAGTGAAACTGGTGTTGGAAGAGATGGGTTTAAACCAGCTTTGGGTCTCCGTGGGGACCTCTTTGTTCCCCTCTAAACAGGATTTTAAAGATCTGTATTGGGCCTCAGTCAAGAAGTCAGTTATTGTTCAGTCAGATGATACCACTAGCCTAACAGGTCTTTTTCTGGCCCATAAAGTGACCCCCTACCTGGAGATTTACTAGGATGTGATCACTAAGACTCTCGACAGGAAATTATACCACCAGTTCCGAGTCGGGTCTCTACCTATTAACTCTTTTACAAAAAAGTGGTCTGCTAACTCAAATGATACTTGCCCCTTCTGTTTAGTCTATCCGGAGAGTGTGGGTCATTTTCTCTTCGCCTGTCCTGCATACCATGCCCCAAGATTGAAATGGATTAGGCTTATTTGTTGTAAGCTAGAAATCAAAGGGAGCACTGAAGCCACGAAGATTTTTCGCACCAATACTTCTGAGTTTTTAGTGGTTGGTGTTGCTAAATTCCTTGGGTGGGCATGGGTTATTCGCACTAGGAACCCAAATGTATTTTAATATTGTAATGATTTATGTGGTAACATACTTTCAAAGTCTTACTATACTGTTTAATATCTCTTTTAGTGATGATTGTAAATGATGGTTTTTATCAAATTTTCATCTTTCTATGTCCTTGATACTCTTGTCTTTTATGATTTTATAATCGAAATAAAGACTTATGAACTGGAGATGAATGGTGTCATACTCAGGAGGACAGTGTGTTTTTCTGACAGACAAAATTGAGTATTTAGGACACTGTATCTCAGGTGAGGGTGTGGCTTCCAGACCTGCATTGGTTGACATTATAGCTCAAGCCAAATCTACTGTTGATAAAGTGTGAGTTTTACTCTGGGTTTATTCAGAAATATGCAATCAAGTTACGCCCTTTGTCCTCCATGTTTAAGAGAGTTGTTGCCTTTGTATGGAGTGGAGAGTGCCAAAAGGTTTTCGACTGGATAAAGAAACAATTATCTTCGCAAGTCTTGAAAAATGTTGATACCATCCTAGATTGCGTGGTAAGAGTTGATGTAAGCAATGTGGGTTTGGGGGCTGTACTCACTCAAGGTAAAGGAGCACAGTTCAGGACTATCGGATATGCCTCTCGTGTCTTGTCTGATACTGAAAGGCAGTACTCAGTCATTGAGAGAGAATTGTTGGCGTGCTGGTGGGCAATCATGAAGTTCAGGAACTATGTGTTGGGTAAAC
Source organism: Lissotriton vulgaris (assembly GCF_964263255.1). Classification (NCBI taxonomy): domain Eukaryota; kingdom Metazoa; phylum Chordata; class Amphibia; order Caudata; family Salamandridae; genus Lissotriton; species Lissotriton vulgaris. The sequence continues at coordinate 355,639 of NW_028242403.1, forward strand.
GCTTCATGATTCAAACGAATCACAAGCCATTAGTGTTTATTCTGAGTGGGAGGAACTCTAAAGGATTCCCTTCCAACATAGCTAGACTCCCTACAATATTGTTACAGTTTGATTTTGCTGTGGAGTACATTCCAGGAGGGAAGAATGGGTGTTTAGACTTTTTGTCACGCTATCCTGTCCTAAATCACAAAGACACTGGTTTGTTTGCTAAAGATGATAAAGAAGATTGTATTGCTGCATCTGTTGATCTACCTTCTTACCGGGCTTATTCTGAACTAGAGTAAAGTAAAGTACTAAAAAAGATGATGCCACTTTGGGTTTGGTCATTAGTTATGTTGAGCTGGGTTGCCCAAAAGAACATAATCTGGATTTTGATCTGAAAACTTATGTTAAAGTTGCAGAAGAATTATCTGTGGAGGATGATCTACTCATGAGGATGGACAAATTTGTCCCACCCATTTCATTGAGCAATTCCATAATCATAGCAGCACATGAAGGTCACTTGGGTGCTACCATGACCAAGAAAAGTTTACGTTTGTGCTTTTGGTGGCCTACCATGGGTGGTGAAGTTGCTCTCATGGTCAAGGAGTGCGTGATTTGCTCAAGTTGGACAAGTCTATGAAGGGCAGGACTCCCTTAAGCCCTATTGAATTGCCTGGGGTGCCATGGGAAAAGGTTGGCATTGATATTGTAGGGCCTTTTCATGCATTGGCCAGCATGTCTAGGTTTGCTTTAGTTATGATTGACTACTATAGTAAATAGCCTGAGGTGAAATTTGTCAGTGATGTAACAGCTAAGGTTTTAGTGGAATTTCTAAATGAAGTTTTTCTGAAGGAAGGCTTTCCAACCGTTCTTGTGTCAGACAATGGTGTCCAATTTGTTGCCAAGGAAGTGGAGTTGTTTTTGAAAGCCAGTGGTATGAAGTATCTCAAGAGTTCCCGCTATCATCCCCAAACTAGTGGGCTGGCCGAGCAGATGAACAGAGCGTTGGGAGAATGCATTCAGTAGGCTATCTCCATAGGTGTGTTGTTGCCAATGCTGTTAGGAGAATGGTATGGTTCTATTGTACCAATCCTCATGCAATGACAAGGAGTTTCGCCCTTTGAATTATTGCGTGAGAGAAGAGCTTCCACTTGCTTTTGCCCAGCGTGGATGAACAAGTAGGTGAAGGTGCATGACAGCAAAAATTTGGATGCCAAAGTCAGAGATAGAGTGACCAAAGTACAGACTAAACAAACAAAGCAATTTTGATGCTAGAAATAGGGTCAGAGCTCTGGATAACAAGGTGAGAGATTTAGTTTGTGTGTGGACGCCTACACATGTAGCTATGGGTGTAAGCGAATTTGGAGTTCCTGTCAAAGTGGTAGGTGTGAATGGTGACAATGTGAAAGTCCAGGTTGGTCAGTGGTGGAATGGAAGGAATGTAGTTAGAATAGAGGAATCCGGCAGTGGTGTGGACAGGCAAGAGATTAACAGGAAGCAAGATGTGAACTTCCGTGAACCAAGACGCTCAGCCGAGGCGTGGCGGCAGAATGAGGAATCTTCCCTTGCATTTTAGAGAATGATCTTCTAATTCTGATGAATTTTATTATGTCTGTTTTCCTTCTATTTTCTTGGGCTTTCCTTTATCTCCTATAGTATACAGTTGTGGTGGCTACATTTCCTTTCCTAGCTATTTTTTCCTTAGTTGTTTTCTCGTTCCTTAGGTTTTCTGTTTTGTTACATCTCACATTAGGTAAAACCGTGTTTTCATTATTTTTTATTGTTGATTTGCAAAGGGAAGAGCTATGTAGATTTCTCTATGTACTACGTGTGGTCCTCCCATGGAATGCATGATGTAACAGCACTTGCATTCCACGGGCATGCAGGGGATTGAAAGTGGCAGTTACGAGGTGGTGTATGCCACTGGTGTCCATTGTATGAAGCTGGAAATGAACACGAAATTAAACGTACCTGAGTCTGTTTCCTCAGTCACAACAACCTCCTTTACTCAGGAGGAGGGCCGCGCAGACCCCTCTCCATTAGACTCCTTGAGCCCCGAGTACCACTGCCTCCCCGCGGCTTTATATATTAAATGGAGTGGGTCCTAGTAGGCCCCCTCATGGGGCTGTTAGAAGCCCCAGGGACCACCACCTCCCCAGCGTAAAAATGTAAATGTAAATGTAAATGTTTTTGTACTTGTATATCGCACAGCTACCCACAGTGGGTTTCCGGGCGCTTGTACGAATACCGCGAGAGAACCCTTCCTGGCTTTCCCTGTGAAGTGTCCACTCCTGGGCACCCCCATGGTGCAGACCAGGCATCCCTCGCGTTGTGGGGGCCGTTGTGGAGACTAAGCAAGCTATTGCCCAGAATTGCAGCGTGGGACCCATGATCAGAATAGGCACTGAGGCGAGAATATCCGGTCAGGGGAATTAATGAGCCCGAGACCCGCCAGGGCAGGAATCGAACCCTGGTCCCTGGCCAGAGCTCTGCATCGAGGTCTGCCTGCTCTAACCATTGATCCACACTTCTCCACTCAATCAATTAAAGTGGGGCCATGCAGCCCCCTGGGGACCCACCACTTCCCCAGGGCCTATGTAATATTTAAAACTGGGAGGAGGGCCATGTGGTCCCCATTCCGGGTCAGAAACAGCCCCTTGACCACCACTTCCCAGGGCCGGCTCCGGCTATGTCCCAGGGTGCATACCCCAGAGAAATAACGGTATGCTTTTGTTTGGTGGGAGGTTTGACAGCTCCCAGCAAGCAAGAGCAAACGTAACTCCGCTCCCAGAAAGCTGGAGCTATCAAACCGCTCCCACTTGTTGGGAGTGAAGTTTTGATCTGTTTCCCTGCCCACTGTCATACAGGCTGGGAAATCGATGAAACAATTGCTCCCGCTCATAGGGAGCTGCATTTTTAGCAGCTCCCTACGTGTGAAAGCAATGCAGGCTCCCGCAGAAGGTGGGCACCTGGTTGGGACCGCAGTCGCAAACCACACTGGGTGCCCTGGGTGGGCTCCAGAGCACCCAGGGAGCCCCTGGGGTTAGGGTCCCCATAGCTGAAACAGGCCCCGTTAGGCAGACCGACTAGTCCCCCTCCCCCCTTGAATTAATACCGGGCTCTGAAGGATGGAGTCCCAAAATTCGAAATCAGCCCAGGAGGAGGGGCCGTATTGCCCCCTCCCCCACTGAATTAAGGCAGTGCCTCTGGAGATGGGGTACCCAGGGATGAAGTCAGCCCGGGGGGGACACGGCCCCCCTCACCCTTTGAAATTTAACTACGCCCTAGGGGATGGGTTCGCCAGAGCTGAAATTGGCCCTTTGTTTAAAATTTAAAAAATATTGGGCGTGGGGAAGGTAAAGCAAGTGTGTTTCCTTTCGTAATACACGTAGAAAAACAATCTGAAATCCTTAATAGAGGTGACTACATTGTTGATCTGTTGGAGTGCAATCTGATCTGGGATGACTGTGACGAGTGATTTCTTTCCCATTTCTCCTGGTGAGAGCAGAGTCCATGATTGTTGGAAAGTGGATTATTAGGAGTGGTAAATATGCATCTACCACTGGCAATAAGGTCACCAACACAGTTTAGGGAGCAGCATAGGTCTCAATAAATTATTCCCATGCTCAACCCTTGGTAGCTTAGCTGCAAGCAGCTAAGCATAACTTAGGAGACAGGTTTTTAAAGCATTTAAAAACTCCAATTCAGTAAATAAGTAAGACACAACATACAATATAACTCCCACCATATTTTTATCTTTAAAATGACCATAAAATGACAAGCATCCAATGTAAGGAACCGTAGATATGGAATTTTAAAGAATTACCACTTTCTAGTGCTTAAAAGGTTATAGCACTACTCTGGGACATCTGGTTGCACTTGACATGGCCAGAGTCAAAGTGTGAAGCCAACTGTGATGAAGCCCAGCGTGGCAAACCAAGAGGGAGGCCCTGGTCAAAATTTTACCTTCGATTTCACAAACTTTTCTGGAGCTTTTTGTTCCAGGGTTCCTCAATGCTCTTCATCAGTATGGATTTGGAGAGGGTTTGCCGGCTTGACTTTCAGGGCGCTCCCGGTCAAACTCTGGAAGTCGGACCTCCGGAGCTCTGAAATGGGTCAAACCTGGAATCCGGGCCGGGTAGCGGCTGAAGATGGCCAGCTTGGGTATCGCAGTTCAGTTGGTCACCTTATGGAGCTTTTTTCCAAAGCTGCACTAAACTTCTCCAAACGTATGGAAATTCTTCCTGAAGTTTCTCTTGATGGTCAAAAGGGTCCAAAATACAATCCATGGGTGTGGAAGCTCCAAGATGGAGAAGATCCTTGAAAGGTTGGGACCACAATTCCCACAACACACCTGGACAGAACCCATAAAAGTCTACTGGGCACACTCCAGGCAGGGGGAATCTTGGTAGAGATGGTGCAGGTGAGCTTTGTTAATCTGTAGCTTGCAGGGAGTCTACTTTTTAATCGTTTAGTTTGAAGTAGCAGATCTGAGATGCTCTGCACCCCTCACATATTTATTCAGTGCACTCTGGGGTCAAGCAGGAGACTCCTATCCAATGAGGTGCAAGGCAAGATCCAATTGCATGACAACTTCCTCCAAAGTGTGCCATATTCTTGTCCCAGAAAACACTATTGCTCCAAAATTCATGATGGCTGATATTTCAATAGAGGAGCAAGAACTAGCTAAACCAACCTCCAATTCGGCTCATGTCCATAGTTCTCCTCCCGCTAACATCTGCAGATTCCTTCCTTAAGCTTGCCATCTGGATGGGTCAGAGGACATGGGAGTAGGCAGACCTAGCATACCCTGCCTGTCCTGTTCCTCCTTTGAAACCTCATGCTTTATGACCCCCCCTGCTCTGGCATTCTTGTAGGCAGAGCCCTCTCCAGCAGATAGCCTTTCCCCTGGTGAGGAACTTATCACTTCATTAAAGCAGCCTGGCTAATCCTGTTAACTCTGACCAAACAGAGAAGACTGCAGGAAGGCTTAATTTTGGCCTACAGATAGAAAAGTCTTATAACTTATTTTCTGTACAATTTAGGATACATTCACCAGGGCACATAAATCAACATTCATACAGGCCCTGCTTATACTTACATGACCTCGCCCACCCCAAGGACTTGCAGGTGAAGCGTTGGTTCTTCTCCGCTTGGGTAGGTGATGCATCGGTTTCTGCGCTTCTGTGGCAGTGCGACTTGCAGCGCCACGATGCGATGAGGATCCGGTGCCATGCAACAAAAATGGCGTCTTCTTCTTGATGCGACAATGAAGCGGCAATGCGTGCATGCCCGACGTCCGTGCGGCAACTCTGTGAATCTACTGAGCCACAACAGGCTCTGCGACAGGCTTCTCCGGTGATGTGACGGCATCTGCCGCGATAGCGACACTCTTCTTCGGTGATGCGTCGCGCTCTCAGTGATGCGATGGCGACAGTGGCGATACCCTTACTCAGTGATGCGACAACAGTGGCTGCGGCGGCAACACATTTCTTGTTCGTGAGTCATGCTTCCTGCTCCCAGCGACACGCTTCTCCTCCGTGAGTCGTGCTTCCGGCTCCCAGGGACACGCAGTCTCTCAGGAGGCCAAGCACAACAGCACAACCACAGGCACTTCAAATTCCCAGCAAGGGAATTCAGGGGAGCTGGTTGGTGAAGTCTGTTATCCCTGAGACTTCAGCAGGAGCCAAGCTCTATTTCCAAGCCCTTGGAGATCTTCTACAAGATGATGAAAGTTGGCCAAAGTCCTTTCTCCTTTCTTTGGCAGTCAGGCAACCACTGCAGGCCAATCCCCCAAACAGCACTCAGCTTAGGGATAGTCTCCTCCTTCCGTTTCTCTCTGGTTCCTCTCCTCAGCAAAGGTTCTTCTTGTTCCCCAGAAGTTATCTAAAGTTGGGGAATCTTTGAGCACTGACTTTGCCTGCGAGGACGCTTGTGAATACCTTTTCCAGGACCAACGCGACTGCTTGCCGGACCCGCTGTGCGGGTCCCGCTTCGCCGGGGAGGACCTTTGAACCGACGGACTTGCTCCCTTCATCGAGGTCGGCTGGGGTGTGTGTGGGCTAAAGGCAGGGCTGCGAGTGGCGCTACAGGGACTCCCAGGAGTCCATGCTCAGCTGACCGGCACCACCTGGACCGCTCTCCCTGCTGCCCCGCCCCCAGCGTGTACTTATTAGTCCCAGTTGGCCGCTGCGCGGGAGCGGCCGGGCCAAGGCCGGGCCAAGGCCGGGCCAAGACCGTGCCAAGGCCGTGCCAAGGCCGGGCCAAGACCGGGCCAAGACCGGGCCAAGACCGGGCCAAGACCGGGCCAAGACCGGGCCAAGACCGGGCCCGTTGTAGCCCGTTAGAGACCGTGTAAGACCGGACCGGGCCATCTCTCTTAGTTTTCTGTCTTATATTATTACTATTGTCCTGTGCCTATAACCCCTTGCAAGGGAATTCAGGAATAATGCCCATGCGAGAAAGTAGAAGCAGGGCTGCCAAAGGGGGGAAACAGTTAACCGGGACCCTTGATGACTTTATAACCAGGACCAATACTGCCCTAGACATTGAAATTAACAAAATGCAACAGAGAGTATCTATGGATTTAGAAGCAGCAAGAAGATTGTCCCAGGATTCTGCAATGGCCAAGAAATCATCTTTGGGTCATATAGCATCTGTGAAAACCCCTGAGCGCTCAACTGGCCCAGTACCAATTATAACAGTGGCGGATGTGCATCACACTTTAGATATAACCCCCCTCGTGTCAGCCACTAGTCCAGGGTTACTCCATTCACCCACCAACCAGAGTTTACCTTTGGATGTGGTGGATCCGATACTGGGGGTACCCACAGAGAAAATTCCCAAGGGAAATGGGGCGTGTGTGAGCAATTTGTGTGAAAGTAAAGAGGGTGTAAACCAAAAAAGGAAAAGTAACATTACATCTGCCTATGCTAGGAAAAAGGCTAAAGTAGCAAAGGCCCAGTATCTCAATGGTGCGAAGTCTAATGTAGGGGGTGGGAGTAGTATGTTCCATCAGGCGTCCCCCTATGCTGCAAAAAATTGTCCAAATGTTGATGAGGTTAATTTGGATGTAATAGATGGGGAGCAAGATCACCCAATAAGAGCCGAGAATGGTGGGGTGATAGTCTCTGAGGAGGAGGGAAGAAACAAGGAATTTCTTAAAACAGTATGGGAAATGCTAAAAAAAACTCCTAACCCCTCTGGAAGTCAGATTATCACGTATGGAAAACCAGTTGATTGAGGTGGAAAAGAGCATTATAACTTTATCAAGCCTTAGCATAGCGGGAAGTAAATCAAATAGTATAATTGATGCTGCAAAAACTATATCATCACCTACTGCTATTTCTCCAGCAACACCGCTAGCAACACACACAACCAAACCTCGATCCAAGGCTTATGTAACCAATGTTAGCAACCCAAAAGTGAATGTATCTAAGCAATTGCCTGCACAACCTGTACTAGCTCACAAAGATACCGCTGTCCTAAGGGTCAAAGAAACTAGGGTCCATCAATCTAATCAACAGGGGATCCAAACAACAGAGAAACAATGGGGGGTTTTATAGACCTACCACCAGATGCCAGGCCGTATGTAGTAGTGTTAACAGGGGTACCGGAAATAGGCAATCACTATCAGGAAACCTTTTGGTCACTGAAGAATAAAGTAACACATTGGCTGAATGAAAACAGGCCCTTACCTAACCATATAAAAAGCAAAATCTTAATGGTGCGAAGGGTGCCATGGATAGGTCCCTCATATAAATCCATCCCAGGTGATTGTATTGTTGTTTCATTTGAAGAACTAAGCACGGTACACCACATAAGCTCATGGAACACCTATGGTGGGAACTCATCTATTGAAGCTAGACCACTCACTTTTTTCTATCCCCCGCAGACACGTTCTAATTATGAAGGGAACTGGTCAATGGCTAGACACTATGCTCGGGGAGGTACAGTAATTGGCAGGCAGGGCAACCATAGTTGGTGGAATGGGGCCCCAACCTACAACAGGTTCAGTTGTCTAGAAGGAGTAGATTGACCCACCCCAAAGATAGGCTGCACAATTAGCTACAATGGTTTACTATCTACACCCTGCACTGTGCCTATGATGATTAGATGTAACAAAGAAGAAAGCAACCCAGAAGAAAGTATGGGATGATTACGGGGAAGGAGCTGCCAACTGTTTAGGTATTGATGTAATTCCTAAGTTCCCACAAGATGAGAGATGCCTGGTAGTACCAGCTGAACAGGGAGTGAAGGGACATGCCCTACAAAGGGAGGAGTATGAAGCATGTAGATTGTCCCAAGACGTGTTGACTCTTCAGGTGTCACCATTACTGGATGTAGTTATTCCAAATGTAGGACTTTCTAGCAGCAGTAACAACTCGCCACTGACGTTAATCTCATGGAACATAGCGGGTGTAACTAAGAATTTAAGGGATCCCGAGTGGGCGGAGTATATTGACTCCAGTGACCTCTGTCTATTACAGGAATCATGGGCAATTGACACACCACATAGGGTTGGCTATAAAACATATGGCATTGGAGCAGTTCCTTCAGTTAGGGGTAGGCCCTCTGGGGGCCTAATTATCTGGGTTAAGGTAACCCTGCGGATTAGGATAGAAGTTATGGATACTAGCTCGCCAGACATCTTGGCCCTTAAAATTAAAACTGTGGATGGGAGACTGTGTTATTTAATTAATGTCTATAATAGGCCATTACCCCACACTAAGGAATCGGTTATTCTAGCTAAACTAGACTCATTCATGGGAAGGGTGGTTGGCAAAGAAGCAGTTATAATAGGTGATTTAAACTGCAATTTTGAACCTGTCCCAGGACTTATTGATGTCCTCGAGGATGAAGACTTTGTAAATAACATCCCGCGGTTGGACAACGCTAAGTTTGTGAAATGTTCCACCTTAGCAGTACAAATAGTGAAGTTGATGGCTGACCACGGTCTTAGGGCATGTAATGGCCGCCTTCCCTCAGATGTTTTAAAAAAGCCTACTTTCTCAAGATCTGCCATTAAAAGTAACCTAGACTTTGTGATTGTCTCATTATCCATCTGGCAGTATATGGTTGACCTTGAGGTGAAGGATAGATCAAAGAGTGACCAGAGAGAGACTGATTTGCATATAGCCATGTCTGAACTGGAATGGCAGAGTGGGCTAAAGAACGGTGATGGATTAAACCCAGATTTTTTGACTGGGTGTGAGTGTTTGATTGGTTCAGATGCTCCGTCCATTACCACCCCCTTCTGTACCGCTTTTGGCCGCCATAAGTGTGGCAGGGTATGCTCAGACGTGAGTCTCTTGCTCACTTTGCCACTGAATTCAAGCAAGCTGGGCTGAAGACGGCTGGAATGCCAGAAACCGGTCCTCGGAAGCTTGTTTCCGGTCCAGGGAAGGCATGGCTTGGCAGTTCGGGCTGGACTGTTCCCATGAGGCACAGGGTCAGACTGATTTGCATATAGCCATGTCTGAACTGGAATGGCAGAGTGGGCTAAAGAACGGTGATGGATTAAACCCAGATCTTTTGACTGGGTGTGAGTGTTTGATTGGTTCAGATGCTCCGTCCATTACACCCCCTTCTGTACTGCTTTTGGCCGCCATAAGTGTGGCAGGGTATGCTCAGACGTGAGTCCCTTGCTCACTTTGCCACTGGATTCAAGCAAGCTGGGCTGAAGACGGCTGGAATGCCAGAAACCGGTCCTCGGAAGCTTGTCTCCGGTCCAGGGAAGGCATGGCTTGGCAGTTCGGGCTGGACTGTTCCCATGAGGCACAGGGTCAGACTGATTTGCATATAGCCATGTCTGAACTGGAATGGCAGAGTGGGCTAAAGAACGTTGATGGATTAAACCCAGATCTTTTGACTGGGTGTGAGTGTTTGATTGGTTCAGATGCTCCGTCCATTACCACCCCCTTCTGTACCGTAGATCATTTCAGGGGCCTTTTTCCGAAAGGTTTGTGTTCCCCTATCCTGTCATTGCACCGCGTGCCTACCGCACAACAAACTCAACTACAACATCATACTGCGCAGAGCGCCACTACTTCCTACTTCTCAACACAAACCCAGTCTCCTACCAAAAACTGTTGATCCTTGAACCTGCTCCTGCTAAACCCTGGCATCTCCTGCGGACAGCAACCTCGAAAACCCCGGAGGACCTGCCTGCCTTGCTAATGTAAAGACTGGGACTTCCACGAGCAGTGGTTCTGCTCACACAGCAAAAACCCCTGGTGCCAGCCAGGAACCGCAAACCCAGCACACTCTGCACCCGCCGAGCCCGGCCTGTGCCTGAGTGGACAAAGACCCTAGGACGTCCCCTGGGCTACTGTGACCAGGAATCCAGTGCTGAAAGACCCTCCTCGACAATCCTGACGCTAGGTCTGCGG